>NC_079493.1:94310078-94910078 GCF_030052815.1 Hevea brasiliensis
TTTTATTTATTTTAGGCCTTAAATAAAATAACTAAATGGATCAAATAAGGCTCTAACTCCTGATCCCACATAATTAACCATAAAGAGCCCAAACACACTCAATATGTGAACCTCAATGTAATCTAGTCCAATTGCTCTCAAATTTTCATTTATTACCTCCAAATATATCAAATAAGGTCCATCTAAGCCCACAAGGTCAGATTAAAACTCTAAATAATGGATCACATATACGTTCCATTAAAGCTGTCTAAAGAAGCTCAATATGGATTAATGTCTGAATCTATTTATTTTTCACCATTAACCTTCAAATACCATAAATAAGATACCTCTAAGCCCATTTTGTTATTGGCTAAGTCCTTATTAAAATCGCAGCTCCTTTTATCTTAAAATGCTTAATGTGTGTTTTGCTTCTTTTTACGCTCAATTCACCTCTTTATGCTTCATAAGCTCTTATATGCTCTAGTAAACACCTAATAACATAAAAATAAGTATTAACAAACTAATTAATATGAAACAAACTCGAAAGACTAAGTTTGCAATGTTAAAGATATGACATTTTAAGTAAGTATTAGTTATTGAGATAGTAAGATTGCAAAGAGCCCCAGTGACCATAGTATCGGATTAGGGACCATAATTCACCTCAAGATTTTGGCATTGCCTCTAAAATGAGATGGGGCAGTCAACTGGATTTCAACAAAACTTTTCATCCATAGATAAACAAACAGTAAAAAAGAACCATATAGATTCTAGAAGATATGTTAAGAATGTGTGAACTTGACTTTGGAGGATCATGGAAGAAGTATCTTCCTCTGGTTAAGTTTGCAAACAACAACAGCTATCACTCTAACATTGGAATGGCACCCTATGAAACTCTATATGAAAGGAAATGTAGGTCTCCAGTGTAATGGAAAGAAGTTAGTGAACGAGCTCTAGCAAGTACTGAATCGGTAGAAATCACCAATCGGGCAATGCCTTTGATTATGGCAAGGTTAAAGACTGCATCAAGCAAACAGAAAAGTTATGAAGATTGTAACAACCCTAACCAAGGGTCGTTATCGACACTAGAGATCTAGTCAGCTTAAGGCTGCCGAAATCCGTAGCAAGCCTAAAGCCTGTAAAACATAGACATATTCCTGTACCTCACTATCTAAGCATACTCCAAAATATTACACTTTAGTCTTTTCATCTATATATAAACATCTTTAACATAAAAATGATTTGTAATTTGAACCTTAACATACATAAGTCCTAAAGTATAATAGTTCAACATACATACCCCCAAGAAGGGTTAACATAACGTATACATCATCATACTTGAAAATGCTAAATAATTCCAAATTTCTTAAATTACCAACACAGTACTATCCATCCACAGTTTACATGTCTATCTAACCATATATCATACATAAAGGAAAAGGCTAAAGCTACCCTTGATGCACTCTCTTCAAAGAACTCTTCTAGTCCTGCAATCCTACATCTGGGAGTTAGGGGAATGGGCTAACCTTACACAAGCTTAGTGAGTAAACTAACCAACACTAATTATATCACTTAATTCATACATATGCAATGCATCATTCACATGGGTTTTCACATTGCAAACATTTCACATAGGATGGACTTGTCACCAGTAACTCCCAAAATTTTTGCTTAAAATATGACTTGTATTATGCACTCGGGGCAACTTATAGATCTCCCCTAGCAAGGCATCATGAAGATCTCCCCATGAGATTTGCTTATGGATCCATAACATACGTAACATAACATAATCATAAACATAGGGGGAGTCAGTGGGTCATCCAACATCCATCAATGCATTAATAACAATTATGCATTTATGCAATATCTTCATGTTTTATATGAATACACCTTAAATAAATATGACATGCTGCATGAGGATGATTAAAAATTAAATTTAAAAGTTTATATTTTACTAAGGTTAGAGTTACTCACCTCTTGAAGCCTATGAATCACTTAATTTGAATGGTAGCTATCCTTGGATCCTTACCCTTCCAAATCCCTTAAGCCCGATCTTGTAAAATAAGACCTTAGAGTGTTATACAAGGTTCTAAAACTTTATACATATCATAAACATCTTATTCTAGGCTCTTAGGGATCATGAAATCATGTTTTAGAACCTTGGAAAAGAAAAGAGAAAAAGTCAATAAAACCTACTTCAGCTACCAAAGTCCTAAACTTCAGCTGCTAAAGTCTTAGGCTTTAGATTGCCTTTTTTTGTCCGTAGCTGATTGTAGCTACCGAAGTCTTGAACTTTGGCTAATGAACTTGGAAAATTTTTAGATTTTCTGAGAAACTATATGCTTTAGCTACTAAACCTTTGGCTTTCGACAGTCGAGCCTAAGAATTTTCAAAATTCCCAAGTCGAAAACCTGTAGATTCCTTCTCCTAAAAACCTCAAAACTCATCTCAAAGTTCCAAAACACAATCTAATCACAATACACATCTCTAGGGCCTAAAACAATTTGAAATTATACTTAATACGCATATATATTAATTAAAAACTCAAACTCTAGGTTTTCCTCAAACCCAATATAACATATACATGGATTTGTTTAAATCCAATGAGGAAACTAGCCACTTAAGGCCCATAACACTTGAACATTACTAAACTAACAACAAGACATGAAATTTCCACATAAATCACAAAACCCTAACCCTAATATGCATAAATTCTCCCAAAACTCAACTTTAAATAACTTTTCATAAAATTAAAGTTATAAAAACCTAATTCCTTATCAACTTCATACAGTCCAATGTACATTGGAGCAAGTTTGCCTTTTTTTCCAAACTGGATGACACCCTTCATTGGAGATACCTTTAAAAGCATCATGTCCCCTTCTTGGAAAACCACTTCCCTCCTATGGAGATTTCTGTAACTCTTTTGTCTACTGGCTGCTATTTTCAACCTTGCCCTGATTATGGGCATGGCTTGATTGGTGGCCTCCACCAACTCCATTCCCGTTAAGGCTCTTTTATCTACTTATTTTTAACACATAGGCGACTTATATTTCCTCCCATACAGAGATTCATACAGTGCCATTCCAATGCTAGAGTGATAGCTATTGTTGTATGTAAACTCAACCAAGGGAAGTTACATATTCCATGATCCTCCAAAGTCAAGTACACATATTCTTAACATTTCCTCTAAAGTTTGTATGGTCTTTTCTGACTATCCATTAGTCTAAGGGTGAAAAGCCATGCTGAAGTCTAACTTAGTGCCTATCTCATTTTGAAGACAATGCCAAAACCTTGATGTGAATTGTAGTCCTCTGTCAGAGGCTATTATCACTGGAGGTCCATGCAACCTTATTATCTCTGCCACATAGACTTGAGCCAAGTTATCTATAGACTAATTAGCTTTAACAGGGATGGAGTGGGTAGTCTTGGTCAACCTGTCTGTTATAACCCATATCAAGTCATGTTTATTGGAGGCTACTAGTAACCCCATAATAAAGTCCATGGACACATTTTCCCATTTCCACTCTAGAATGGGTAATGGGTGAACGCATGGAAGCATGGATTTGAGGGAATTAGAACATTGAATTTTAAAATTTTCTCTAAGGTTACATGCAACATGCAAGTGTGTTATGGTCCTATATGACTTCTAATGCCTTATTGCATGCCAAAACACACTTTTGGCACACACTAAAAGTTCATTTGATATTTAAGATTGTGAATTAATAAATTAATTCATTAAACCCTAATTAAAAGAGGGATTTTGATTTCTAACCTCCAAGGCGCAGAATTAATCAATCTTACTCCCTTAGGGTGCTCCGAGGGCTCCAAGAGTTGCCCCTCTAGCTTGTCCACCAAGAGCTTCACCAAGTATCATGAAAGATTGCCTAAATCCTCTCTTTTGAAGATTACTAACCACTAATGCTTAGGGTTTATTCTTTGGTAACGGTAATTGGATGTGGGTGCACTAGAAACCCTTTTTAGTAAAATTAATTCAAAGAAAATCAATAATTTCCTTTTGAATAGATGAAAAGAAATTTGAGAAGGGAGAAGAACCCACTTTTGCCGTCCAAATGGGAGAGGAGGAAGAAGATGACTTTTCCTTCTTCTTTCCTCATTTATATGCAAAAGACAAATTTGACTTAAAGGAGTGCCACATATCATCATAGGATTCAATCTTGCTTTCTTTGACTTAATCCTATCAAGCCAAGTGTCAAGCTTTAATCAAATCACAAAAAGGTGGTCTTCCATCATGGGAAGACAAATGGCATACTCACATAGGTGCCACCTATCTCCATCTCATGGTACCATGTGTCACCATGTGAAAAGACCATTTTGCCCTTGTTTGTAATTTTGAGTTCTCAATCCAAAATTGTAATTTTTCCCTTAAATTAATTTATATCAAATATAAATTAATTAATTAATTAATCTCCATTAATTAATTTCTCCATTCTATTTATATTTAAACTCTTTAAATATAAATATAATTTATATTATACATCCAACAACCTAGATTTGGTTTCAAGTCATGCTAGGGACTTTGCAATCTTATTATAAAACAAATCTATATAATTAATCAATTAATCTCTTTAATTAATTAATTAAATCATAATATACTTGGTGAATTGCTTGTGTAAATATGTGACTTACTAGGCTCATTACTAATTGACAATGAGAAATGATATTAACTCTTAATATCATTAGAATTATTTCTTACCGTAAATGATTTCTCTAAATTATTTTAGTTATCTCATAGACCATAGTTGACATCTAGCATAGCATGCCATGGCTACTCAATCAGTAATAAGGAATACCTTAAATGAACCTTTTAATCATATGTTACCATGCACTAAAATATCTCCGTTACAAAATCCCAATTCTAGCTGGAGTCGAGGTTAATGTCAAACTCCATATGCTATGAATATTATGTTCTCTTTTAATTCTAATTCTTGATTAATCAGACTTTCTTGTTAGAAACTCTTTCTGACTAAGTCTATCTATCCTGTTCAGGAACTTGAATTATCAAGAATAATTAAATGAATATAGGATTTTATCCCTTTTTATGTAGGGTGACGGATCCCATCTTGATAAACACTTATCTCCATATATAATTAGTAGGAGCCAACACATGCCCATATACCCACACATAGTATGAATATGAAAGCAGTATCAAACTCAAACCACCTATATATAAGATAACTGTGTTATCTCAGGTCTAAAGATTATATACACTGATATGATATATGACAATGCAATGATAAGAGTAAACTCAACGTGCTTGTCATAAGTGTCACTAGTTCAGCCTACTTATCATATATAAGTACCTATCATGTTTGTTATGTGGCATGAGACTCACCACTCTAACTTATTTATATCTCATATTAATACTTTGGGAACAAACATGATTACAATCTTTCTGGATAAGTCATGTCCTTTTTGTGAAGTATCCTTGATTGTGAACCAATTTATAATACTTTGTGCTAGAAATACTGTTACTCATATTCTTAACAATTTAAGAATAGAATTTTTAACAAAATATTAATGGACCTTTTCAATTACACATAAACAGATTATGTAAATAGAAAAGTGTAATTACCTTTTATTAATGAAATATATACAAGATACATACAAAATGATATGCTCTAGGGCATACTACTAATAATGGGTTGGGCATTCCTACTGGCTTCTAATGCCCCAGCTTCACTCTCTGACAAACCTCACAAGTCAACACAAACTGCACAATCTCCTTCTTCATGGAAGGCCACCAATGCACCTTTTTTAAGTCCTGACATTTTGTTGGCTCCAGAGTGCATACTATACTTAGCATTATGAGCTTCCCTCATAATGTCTCCCTTGAGTTGGATGTCATTTGGTACTAGATTGTCCAGTCATAATCACAAAGCGATTCTACCCATCTCCTCTTTTTGAGATTCAGCTCCTTATACTTGAAGATGTACTGAAGAATCTTGTGGTTTGTGAAGATCTCGCATTTGGCTCCATAAAGATAATGTCTCCACATCTTTAGGGCAAAGACTATAGCTGACATCTCTAAGTCATAAGTGGGATAATTAGCTTTATGCTTTTTCAACTGTATTAAAGCATAAGCTATTACTTTTCCCATCTGCATAAGAACACATCCCAAATGCACTCTGAAGGCATCATAGTAAACAGTGAAATCTTCATTCCCTTTAGGCATAGCCAGTACTGGTGCTAAAATTAAAGACTCTTAAGCTTCTGAAAGCTCTCCTCACATTCATCACTCCATTCAAACTTCTTATTCTGTTGAGTTAACCTAGTCATTGGAGTAGCTATCTTGAAGAAATCATGTATAAATCTTTTATAATAACCAGCCAAACCTAGGAAACTCTTGATTTTCATTATTGTGGTTGGCTTTGGCCAATCTACCACTGCTTTTACCTTCTTAAAATCCACTTCTATTCCATCCGTTGACACTACATGTCCTAAGAAGGATATACTCTTTAGCCAAAACTCACACTTTGAGAACTTCTAGACTATACCAAGATATAATCAATAAAGATGATTACAAAGTGATCCAAATATTATCTGAATACCCTATTCATGAGATCTATGAATGCAGTTGGGGTATTGGTCAACCCAAATGGCATCATAAGAAACTCATAATGCGCATATCTAGTATGAAAAGCTGTCTTCAAAATATTTATCTCCTTAATCCTCAACTGTGATTTCAAATCTTAAATCTATCTTTGAAAAACAACTAGCTCCCGCTAGCTAATCAAATAAGTCATCAATACAGGGCAGAGATACTTGTTCTTCATAGTTACCTTGTTCAACAGCCTATAATCAATGCATAGCCTCAAGGATCCATCCTTTTTCTTTGCAAACCATACTGGGGCACCCTAATGAGAGGTACTCGATTGGATGAATCCCTTATCCACTAATTCCTGTAGCCGTTCTTTCAACTCTATAGGAGCCATCCTATAAGGAGGAATAGATATGGGTCTAGGACCAGACATTAAATCAATTTCAAGTGGCAGACCAATTTTTATATTATTTTAAAGTTGTGTGTCTTCTAATGGTGTGCATGCAAAATCTAAAATATCAATATTCAAATAGTAGATTAAATACTAGTACATCTAATCAAAATAAATACATGTTGTGTTGGATTAATGAATTTAAATTTGAAATTTGAATTTTAAATATTAAAATTCAAAATTTAAATTTCAAACTTATAAAATTTAAATATCTTTTGATTAATAAAAAGAATTTTAATTTTTAAATTAAAAATAGAGATAAATATTTAATAAAAAAATTTATTAGATTGAATTGAAATTTCGAATAGCATGGTTAATATTGTTAGTTTAAATTCCTACCTTTTATAGTTTTTATATTTATCTTTGATTTATTGAAATTCAAACTCATATTTTTTGTTGGTCTGTAAAATTATTAATTTAATGTAAATTTTTTTTTATAGACTAGACAGTTTTTTTTTAATT
The DNA here is from genome assembly GCF_030052815.1 of Hevea brasiliensis. Lineage (NCBI taxonomy): Eukaryota > Viridiplantae > Streptophyta > Magnoliopsida > Malpighiales > Euphorbiaceae > Hevea > Hevea brasiliensis. The sequence continues at coordinate 94,317,527 of NC_079493.1, forward strand.
TAATTAATTATTTTTAAAATAGCTCCTCAGAAAACACATATGGAAACTCTTTTACCATAGAAACTGATTCCGGTCCACTTTTGTTCTCCACAAACTCTCTAACATGGGCTAGAAATCCTTTATATCCATTTAGGAGCATTTTCCTAGCTTGCACAGTGGAGATCATCCCCTTTACTAATGATTTATGAACTCCCTGAAAAAGTACCTCTGGCCCATCCTGTCCTCTAAACCTTATTACTTTGTTCCTACTGTCTAAGGTGGCATAATTGGCTGAGAGCCAATCCATCCATAGAATGACATCAACCCGTCAATTCTAGGACCACCATGTCAACTATAAAGCATTTATCCTCGACCATCATTGAATAGTGTTTGCTGGTTTTACAATCTCGCAAGTGCACGGATCACTAATTAGTAATAAAGTAGTGAGTAAAGTATCATCCCATGAGAAATTTAATTAGCAAGTACCAAACTACACATTAATTTTGATTGTCTAGGCTACCGAATAAAATGGAATAGTGAATCTGATCTATTTTGAATGCTAAAGACTAGAAGGATAACAAACCTAAAATGAGAAAAATCTATTTAAAATAATTCTAGAATTAAGATTTTACACTTTAACCTTATTATGGATTTAATCTTGTTCATTCATTGGATTGAGGATCGTTGCTTTGATGGAAATTAACCCTAAGATATCTTAGATCCTCTTTCAAAGCACCAAAGATGTGTTTCAATTAGAGCTAAACCCTATTTTCGTTGGTGATTAATCCTAATAAAAACCCTTTAAGATCTATGATTAATTATGAAACTACACAAAGGTCATCAACCTATCTCTAAGTAAGATTTCCTAGGTTTAATACTCTGATTTTCCAATACCAATCTTCACCTTTCAGTTCTTCAATTAGTATCTTCTATCATATCTAAGTGGGTACCAACACATAGCATGCATTAAGAGCACAGAATATTAAATCAAAGAACAAAACTTAAATTCAATAGATGAAACTCAATATCTATCCATAATAATGATTACAAGTGTTGCTCTCCTAATTCCAGAATAAAGAAACTACTCACTCATGATGAGTTTAGCAGACATAATAAAGATAAAATAAAAGAACATAAGAGCAGCCTTAAGAAATAGAATAAAAGAACCGAAGAGAATCTGCAGCCTTGAACTTGTGGAACTTCAGTTGAGGACTCCTTCTTGAAGCTGATGCACTATTCTTCGAGACGGCTTGGAGAAAATGATAAAAACGAAGATGTGTATGTGAAGATGTTAATGTCTAGATCGAGATCTCCCTTCTATATTTTCTGCTGCTTCTATTTATATTGAATGATCTAGGGTTAGGTTTTAGAGTTCCCAAGGCATCAGGAGTCTTTTTTTTCTCTGTAAAAGCTGGAGCTGGAACCTAATTAGGAAACTGGCTGTCAGCTAATAAACGGCCCGTGTGTTACTACACGACCCAGGGCTATGTAACTTACTAGAGCTTAAAGTTTGCATCTTACGTCGGGGCAGAAGTTTACACGGGCCTCCTCTAGTTACCCGGGTCTAATTACACAGCCCGTGTACTATTGTTCTTCTAGGAACTCTTTGAGCTTTGCCAGGCAGAATCTTATACGGGTCTCCGGAGATTACACGAGTCGTGTGACACAGCCCGTGTACTGTGTTCCTTCTTTGGCTTCTTTGGTTTTCTCCTAGTAGCAAGTTACACGGGTCTGTGGTTTGGTTACACGACCCGTGTACTGTGTATCAACAACAATCTTCTTTCCTTGAGTCTTTCTACGCTTTGTTCTTTACTCCTATGCTTTGGAACTTCTTTAAAACACCTGAAAATATGCAAAAAGCATAGAATTCAGTGCAGAGTGATGAAATTTACAAATGTTAATGAATTTGGTGATTATGCATGAGGTTACCTATCTAAATGTTATGAAATACTGTACAAATCTACTTAAAAACATCTATATAATACAAGTGTATCAAATACCCCCAAACTCAAACTTTTGCTTATCCTCAAGCAAATCAAAACCTTTTTAGAACACATTTTAGGGGATAACCCAGAAACATAACCATAAATTCAATATGCATATAATTAAACTCCTTCAACCTTCATACCAACTACCCTCTTTCAAGGCATAAGGGTTTCAATAGCTGCTTGCTTAAAACCTCACCCCCTTTCATGGTGTTTCAACTAATTATTCCTCTATGCAAGGCTATTAATAAGTCACAAATAGCCTGTTTTATCAAGATAGACTTGAGAAACACTTACTCTCCCAAATTTGTCTTTATTATGGATAATTGTGATGAAGTACTCAATTCCAACTCTATAGGCACATCTCAATTCCCTATCTCCACTAATGTAGCACACACTTTCAAAAGATCAAAAGGTCTTTAGAGTGGTTGTAATGGGGTTAAGAGGTAATGATTTGGTTACCAATGAAGGGTTTTAAGGGAATACAAATATGAGGATAGCTTTTATGCACAAAGTTCTAAGTATACCAAGTTTATTCTTCTGATTTTGTGTGGGAAGAGGGGTTCTTCATAGTGCTAAGTATATTGTCATGATATTTATTTTGGGATTCTTCTCTTTTTTTTTTATGAACTTTTTTGTCCTCTCCCCCAAACTCATTGCTTTTATTGGGTTGGAAAGGCAAAACATTCTTCGATTTTGATTGCACACTTGCATTTGGTTTTCACATCTTCTCCCCATGTTTCTTTTACACTTAGATATACCTATCCTTCATACATTAGGCTATCTCAAAAGTGTGAGATGATTGTTTAGCCTAGGGGCTAGGTAAATATTTGTGGGTAAATAAGGAAAATTAGACAGGTACAAATATAGGCTCAAGTTGGCTACAAGGGATATATATTTTAATTAGGGATGGCTAAGGCTTAGTGAGGCTATATCAAAGAATGCCTTAATCATCTCTTTATCAAGTAAATGCTAGGATTTTGCCTCGATAGGTCCAAGAGACATGTTCTAGAGCTAGTGAGGCATTTTTTTAGGTTTGCTTGTATTTCAAAAATTTTCTCCTAATTTTGCAAGTTTAATGTGACAAATTAATAGCTATAAAGGGGTTTAACTAGTCTAGCTCGACTAAGGTGGTTAAGTTTTTAACAAATAACAAATTAAATCCCTTTTTGCCTATCTAGATACATTCATTCCTCAATACCATGGAGTCCAATTATTAGCTTATTAATATTTTTGGTTATAGTTTTAAGTTAAAATCATTTTAAAAGGTTCAAACTTTGCAAAATTTTCTGGATTTTTGATGCACAAGTATAATATAGATATAATTAAGCGATGTAATGCAATGTAATGAATGTAGTGCATGAAATGCATTTGTACCCCTAAACTCAAATATGACATTGTCCTCAATGGCAACACAATATGCAAAACTAAGATATAGCACAAAAATTATGAAAAAGCATATTATGTATTAAGAATTCAAAGTTTGGACAAAAAGCAAGTAATAGAGACTTATAAGCACAGTTTAGGACTAAGGCATATAAGTTTTTACATGAAAGAACCTATCCTAAAGACTTAACTCTAGAAAGTCTCCGATGGTGATGATGGTCCCTCTCCATTAAGCCTCTCAATTATTGTATCGAGCTTGTTGTGGGCTTCTTGAATACTGTCTTCTAGTCCTTACATCCTGATATTGAATGTGGTCTCCATGCGCTAAAGATATGCGATGATGGGGTCTATCAGTGGTGGTGTGTAGGGAGGCAGTCGAGTGGGGGACTCGTGATGGAGTGGCTCTTGGGCTTCCTTCTAGGCCTGTGAGGGTTCGCCTAGCTCTTCTCGTGCTTCTTCTCGCCTAGGGATGGTGTTCCCTTCGGCATCGACCAGGAAGCAAGTGTTCCCAACCTTCTTACATATCCCCATGGATATGCAGATAGTTTGGTCAATCCTGGTGGTGCCAGCAATGAAGCGTAGCCTGTGATTTCTCAGGACAAATCCATAGTGGAGTGCGAAGGCTGTGATGAGACCACCAAGCACTATGTTCCTTGTCGGCTGGTGAGATAGGTGGCGTAGGTGGTTGCACAGGAAGAATCTGGTGCTGCAACGCTGCTCGGTGACCATACACCATAAAAGGAACAGCTCATTGGCATTCACCATGCCCAAGCTATCGCCACGTCCCATGATGATGTGAGCAGCTAGCCTGTGCATGTACCATAGAGCAGGGCTGGTGATATCGGAGGATTTGGACTTACTAGAGTTGTAGATGTCAGTGTTCTAGGCAATGGAATGCTAGAAGTCCATGTTGTTATAGATCATCCTATTTTACGGGATCTCCTAGAACCCAGTGCTGTCAAAGCTGAACACTGCATTAAACTCATCCATATTCAACACTTGATCAATGCCAAGCAGATGAAATTCGATCCTCCCCCTATCCACTATGTCCGTAGGCCTTAAGGTGGCCTTGAAACTCCTAAGGAACTCCAGTATGGCGTCCTGGTAGGTGGGGAATTAGAGTTGGATGAATCTGGTCCATCCGATGCTGTCAAGTAGCCCATCAATCTCCTCTCGTAGTCTAAGTTTTTCCAACAACCCAAAATTCATGTACTTGGTGGAGATACTCCTCCTGTTGTTAAGCCGTGCACACAAGTCTCTATGGGCAGCATCGCTGAATGGCTAGACAATGGAGAACTTGGGTTGTGCTGGCTGTGGAGGTTGCGGTTGTGGTTGTGGTGTGGGTTGTGGTTATGGTTGAGGTGGTGGAGGTGTTGCTTGTCTCATTCTTGGGTGCTGGGGTGATGGCTGGGGAGGTGATAATGAGGAATGTCCTCCTTGCTAGAGGAATAGCCCATTCTTCTTGCTGGTCTTTTAGCAGATGCCATTAGTGCTTTTGAGAGGAGGAAAAGCTAGGGTTTTTTGAGGGGAGAGGAGTTTTGAGAGGTTTTTAAAGAGGAAGAAGCGTGAAGAGGAAGAATGGGAGTTGCAGGTGTGTCAGGAGAATTTAAAGGGTCATTTATCCCTTCATTTTAGCATTTTTCGCGCCCTTGGTATCGCGTTTATGACTTAATACACGGGTCGTGTATGACTACATGGGTCGTAGTCCTCGGACCCTTGTAATTTTCTATTCAGAATTTCCCCTTTTTGCCAGGTTACACAGCCCGTGTAAATATGTTTGAGGACCCATGTAACTTTCTGTTCGTAAGTCGCTTTGACATTTAAGTTACACAGCCCGTGTAAATATATTTGGGGACCCGTGTAACTCTCTGTCTCCCTTAAACTCAAAATTTGTCTTTCTATTTATAAAGCACGGGGCGTGTAACATTACACGAGGTCAACCCGTGTATGTTTCTAGAGCTTATGCAAGTGTAGTTCTGGGTTGTTATACGGGGCGTGTAAAACCTATACACGGCCCGTGTAAGTTTCTGGCTCTTCCTTTCTCTCTGTATGAAAATTTTATGCTAAAATTTTCTACCATTATGAATGAAATAAATATAAAAATTAGCAATAGAGTTACTTCCCCAGTTTTATACAATTTCCTCTTGCGTGGTTTTGATTTGATGTCTCCACTCCTCCCTTGCTTTCAATTCCTTGCTTTTACAGAATTGTGTTTTGGCGTACCTTGCAAAATGAAAGAACATAAAGTAAAGTAATTAAAATCAAAGAAGGGTTATAAAAGTGTTTGGGTTGCCTTCCAAAGAGCGCTTATTTATAGTCATTAGCTAAACTATTCTTCAGCTTCATTATTAAGGTGGAGGGGTGCTATAGGATTGGGTAAATTCATCTTCAATTTTATCCCCTGGGAAGAATGGCTTCAATCTCTGCCCATTAACCTTGAAGGGACCTAAGGTTTCGCTCCATACTTCTACCGCTCCATGTGGGAAGACTTGAATCACCTTAAAGGATTCGGACCATCTTGATCTCAACTTCTTTAGAGAGAGTTTTAATCTCGAATTGAACAGAAGGATAAGATCTCCTTCTTTGATTTCTTTCCTTGATATGCGTCTATCGTGCTATCTTTAGGTCTTATCCTTGAAGATCCTAGCATTCTCATAGGCATCATGTCTGATTTGTTTTAGCTCATTGAGCTGTAGAGCCTTTAGGTCAAAGTTTAGGGTTTGGATTGCCTAATAGGCTTTGTGTTCAAGTTCGACAGGGAGGTGGCATGATTTTCCATAAACCAGGCAGAAGGGTATTGTTCTAATGGGAGTTTTATATACAGTGTGGTATGCCCATAATACATCATCTAACTTCATGGACCAGTCTTTCCTTGAGCGATTGACTATTTTCTTAAGGATATGTTTCAGCTCTCAATTTGAAACTTCTACTTGACCACTGGATTGAGGATGGTAAGGGGTTGTCACTTTGTGAGTCACTCCATATTTCTTCAATAATGTTTCAAATTGTTGATTGCAGAAGTGACTTCCTCTATCGCTGATTATTGCCCTTGGTGTGCCAAATCTTGTGAAGATATTCTGTTTGAGGAATTTTGTGATCACTCTGGCATCATTTATTAGTGTGGCTATTGCTTCTACCCATTTTGACACATAATCAACACCAACCTAGATATACTTGTTCCCAAAGGAAGTTGAGAATGGATCCATAAAGTCTATTCTCCACACATCAAATAGTTTAATTTCAAGTATACCATGTAGTGGCATTTTATTCCTTCTTGAGATGTTTCCTGTTCTTTGGCATTGATCATAAGCTAGCACAAAGGATCTCACATCCTTAAATAGATGTGGCCAGTAAAACCCTGCTTGCAAAATCTTGGCTACTATTTTTGTGGTGCTAAAATATCCTCCATATAATGATGAATGGCAGTGCTACAGAATGCTCTCTATTTCCTCCTCTGGTATGCATCTTCTTATCAGCCCATTATTGCAACTCTTGTACAACAGAGGTTCCTCTCATGTGTAGAAGCGCACATCATGCAGGAATTTCTTCCTTTGCTAATAAGACATGTTTAATGGCCATACCCTACATACAAGATAATTAACAAAGTTGGCATACCATGGAGCTTTGGAGAATGCTAGTAATTGCTCATCAGGAAATGAGTCATCAATTAGTAAATCCTCAATGTCCCCTGTGTCTTCTTGTTTTAGCCTTGAGAGGTGGTCAGCTACAACATTCTCGGATCCCTTTTTGTCTTTGATTTCAAGGTCAAATTCTTGTAGGAGTAAGATCCATCGAATTAGCCTTAGCTTTGCTTTCTTCTTGTTCAAAAGGTATTAGATGGCAGCATGGTCTGTGAATACAATGACTTTCTATGCAACTAGGTAGGATTTGAATTTGCCAATTACAAACACCACTACTAGGAATTCCTTTTCTGTGGTAGCATAGTTGATTTGTGCATCGTCCAGTGTCTTGCTGGCATAGTAAATGGCATGGAGCTTCTTATCCTTTCTTTGTTTGAGTACTGCTCCAACTACATAGTCACTTGCATCACACATCACCTTAAATGGTAGCCCCCAATTAGGTGGTTGCATTATTGGTGATGAAATTAAGGCTTCTTTGATCATATTAAAGGAAACAAGGCAATTTTCATCAAAATCAAAGGGAACATCTTGACTTAACAAGTTAGTAAGTGGCTTAGCTATTTTGGAAAAGTCTTTAATGAATCTTCTGTAGAAGCTTGCATGTCCCAAAAAGCTTTGCACTCCCTTAACTGATGTTGGTGGTGGCATCTTTTCAATAATTTTAATTTTTGCCCTGTCAACTTCAATTCCTCTTTCTGATATCAAGTGCCTAAGAACTATACATTCCCTTACCATGAAGTGACATTTTTCCTAATTTAGGACCAAGTTTGATTCTTCACATCTTTACAACACTTTGGATAAGTTAGCTAGGTATTCATCAAAAGTAGTTCCATAGACAGAAAAATCATTCATAAAACCTCCATAATATTTTCAATGTAATCGGAAAAAATGGCCATCATGCATCTTTGAAAAGTAGCAGGGGCATTACAAAAACCAAAAGGCATTCTTCTATATGCAAAGGTTCCACAAGGACATGTGAATGTGGTCTTTTCCTGGTCTTCTGGGTGAATAGGAATTTGAAAAAATCCTGAATACCCATCCAGATAACAAAAGTAGGAATGTTTTACTAGCCTTTCTAACATTTGATCTATGAAAGGGAGAGGAAAATGGTCTTTTCTGGTGGCACTATTCAATTTCCTATAATCTATGCACATGCGCCAACTAGTAACTACTCTAGTAGGGATTAGTTCATTGTTTACATTTTGAATGATAGTTGTCCCACCCTTCTTAGGCACTATATGTACTGGACTAATCCATTTACTATCAGAAATCAGGTATAGAATACATGCATCTAATAGTTTCAGAATTTTTTTCTTAACTACTTCTTTCATGTTTGGGTTAAGTCTCCTTTGATGTTCAATAGTGGGTTTACTGTTTTCTTCCATAAGTATCCTATGCATGCAAATTGAAAGACTAATCCCTCTTAGGTCTTCTATTTTATACCCTATAGCCTTGCTATGGGTCCTAAGTACCTTTAACAAATTTTCCTCTTCTATTTCAGATAGGCTAGCATTGATAATAACAAGATATTTAGAATTTGAGTCCAATAATGCATACCTTAGCATGGAGGAAAGAGGTTTCAGTTCTACTATTTAGTGTCTTCCTGTGACTTGCTCTTGGGCTATTCTTCCTTTAGCTCTTCCACCTTGAAAGCTTGAGCTAAGGGTAAGGGTGGATTAGCTACTAAAGATTGTGCACAAGCTGTAATTTCTGTGTTCTCATTATCTATTGTGTGGCTGTGCACTACACATGCTTCAAGAGGATCTTCAGGATGTGCTTCATGAAATTCCTCTCCAACTAATTTGTCAGTTATGTCGACCCTTAAGTATTCATTAGGTTCAGGTTTGTGCTTCATTGTCATGAACAAGTTAAATTCCACTTCTTCATCTCCTACCTTGAGAGTTAACCACCCATTCTTAACATCTATGATAGCTCCGGCGATTACCAAGAAAGGTCTTCCCAGGATGATAGGAATTTGAACATCTTCCTTCATTTCCAAGACAACAAAATCAACTGGGATAAAGATTTTTCCCACCTTGATAGGGATGTTTTCTAGGATCCCCATCGGATATTTGACAGACCGATTAATTAGTTGCAGTGAAATTGTTGTGGGTTTGAGCTCTCCTACATTCAGCTTCTAACATATTGATAGAGGCATCAAACTTACACTTGCACCTAGATCATTGAGTGCCTTGTCTATTTTTATGTTGCCAATAAGACAAGGTATGGAGAAGCTTCCTGAATCTTTTAGCTTTGGTGGCAGCTTGTTTTGTAATATGGCACTGCATTCCTTTATAAGAGCAACAGTCTCGTAGTCTTCTAGCTTTCTTTTCTTTGAAAGAATCTCGTTAAGAAACTTAGTGTAGGATGACATCTGAGAAAGTGCTTCTGTGAACGGAATGTTAATGTAGATTTTCTTCAAAACTTCTAAAAACTTTCCAAACTGCTTATCCAGTTTAGCCTTCTAAAATCTCTAGGGAAAAGGTAGAGGAGGTTGCTGTGACACCCCTTACCCGTCTACAGTGTAGCCGAGCAAGATATGCCACACAGTGTACCGGAACACCATATTTTATCTCAATTATTTTTATCCTTCCTTAATTTATTTCTTCATGGTTATGAAGTGCAATTTGTGAAATTTAACTCATTTAAGTCGTTTATTGAAATTTTAAATTCATTTGAGGTTCTGAAAATTTTTATAGAAAATCCGGCAGAGTACCGGCTAAAAATAGAGAAAACAGTTCTTCGGAACCTATGAAAAACACTTTCAATAGTCATTCTATTCCACAACTCCCAATTATCACATCAATTTTCAACAATTTCTCAATAATTATTCCATTTGTTATTCATTCATTTAACATCATAATTATGTACATTTCATTTATAAACATAAATTTACAAATACTGACATTCATATCAAATTATATTACATAAGTTTCAATTTATACATGAAAAAATAAAAGTTTGATTACAAACAGTATAAAATACCAAAATGGGACCTAGTGTCCTACCAATGCACTGTAGCCTGTGAGGTGACACAGGCACTATGCAAAACTGTGAATGGCCTCACCCAGTCTGTGGTCTACTGGACTCTCAGTCCAAATCTTCAGTACTTACGCGTTGCAAAAGCGATGCGTTAAGCATAAAGCTTAGTGGTGCCAATAATAAAAGTAAAAATTTCCTAGTTATTGTGCTTATAAGCAATAAATAATTACTAACTTATTGTTTAGTCGAAGGCTAATTATATCTTATGATATTAACTCTTTCTAGCATTTTCTTAATCGTTTTCTTGATGATTTTGAGCTTCTTTGTATTGTAATCATTCTTGTTCTTTATCTTGATATTTAATTTCCTTGCTTCCTTTAATAATCAATTCAATTACCTTTATACTTTTCCATGCCCAAGTAACCTATACAAATTGACCGGACTGGATAAATGGGTAAACTAGCACTGGGTACGAAGTACCTCGGGCTATCACACCATCGGTCACAATGTGTCTCCCAGTGTGCAGACAGAATGGCTAATAAGCCATAAAAGCAATAAGGCATAAAGCCAAGTATAACATCATAATCAGTATAGCCATAAGCTATCATATCACAGAATGGCATAAAGCTATATGTAGTACTGCTATAAGAACCCTATTGGCATGCCAACCTATCAAAACCAATCACATTAGGCCCACTAGGGCATATTACAAAGTTATTTCTTGAATATTTATACTGAACATATAAGGTTACTATTCATTTAGTCATTTAAGTCAAAATATTGACTTTGTAACACCCCTACTTGTATAGCCTGGTATATTTCACTGTTCCGGTGACCGGAGTCGGTCCGAACAATTAAGAGAATTAGAACCACACTTAAGACAACTGGATAAGCCATAAACACAAATAATTAGTAATTGTCAATTAGTTAAGTATAAATAAAAAACACAGAACAGAAGAAGTTAAATGAGTCGAGAGTCACAGCGATGGGTGACCTTCTCGGGAACGACTGCGAAGTCGATTTAAACTCAAATTTCGAACCGTAAAATGTGACGCCGCGGTCCTTAGAACCATTATAAACACAGTGGAAAAGCGAAAATCATGAAAAAGAACTGTTAAGCCAGTCAAATAATTAGGTCAGGGAGCCAGAATAAATATTGAATTATTTGCAAACCGGGTTGAACTGGCGAGGGGCAATTTGGTCAATTGACTCCGAGAGCTGACTCCTGACCTAACTGTCAAATAAAATCGGAGAAAAGAAAATTTCAGAGTTGGAAATTAAATTAAAGAACAAATAGAAAAATAAATAGAAAAAAAAAAGAAAAAGAAAAAGAAAAGTTAAAAAGGTAGTGACATCATCATGGTGACATAAGGATGATGCCATAAATCCTATAATTAAAAATTTATCTAAATTGAATTATGGTCTTCCCAAGACATAAAAAAAAAGAAAGGAAAAGAAAAGAAAAAAAAATACAAAAGTCTTCTTCTTCTTTCCCATGTTGCCGCCTCACTTCCTCTCTTAACTCTCCCTCTCCACAAACTCCATTAAAGCTCAATTTTGAGCTTGTATATTATAAGATTTCATCATAGAAAAGTAAGTCACCATAGTTAAAGCTTGTTTAGGCAACTTGAGAAGAGGATTGAGCAAGAAAGAAAGAAGGAAAGAGGGATGGAATTGAATATTGAAATTCAAAGTTTAAGGTTAGTGAATTTAAATTGAAAATTTATGTTTAATATTTGTGTTCTTGGTGTAGGTAACTTAAATCTTAACTTAAAATGAAATAAAAACATTTGTGAAGGACCAAACTGAAAATTTGGCCAACTAGGGTTACTATGCATATGTTTGAGTTTTGATTGAATTTAATATGTTAGGCAAGCTCGTTTGAATGAGGTAGTAAGATTGAGATGCTTAGAATTGGTTAAATGCAACAATTAGTGTGAATTAGGGTTTTGGACATTAGGGTTTAGAGACAAAAATGTGAAAAATTGGTAAAAGATTTCTTGGACCTAGTTTGAAGTGAGAAATGGTCAATGGTGACAAATGATGTGTGTTGAAAGTGTTGGAGTTGAAACTAAATTCGGACTTAATGTGGTCATGCTGCTGGCAGCATGACCAAGGTCCCTCTGAGGGACCAAAAATAAAAATTTACAAGTCCAATTGGTATGAGACCAATTGGGAATGAAAATAGACACTAAATGACACAATTTTCATTTAGAAATCATGCCCAAAAAGTGACCAAAACCTAGTGAACAAATTGACCAAACTTAGAAAATCTCAGTCTACCCCTGTACAAACTGACCAAATGAACAGTATTTGTTCATTTGGTCATAACTTGAGCTAGGCAGGTCTAAATGACTTGAAATGTTACCAGTGGTTAGATGAGATATAGACCTAAAACTTTTATGAAGAATACAAACCCAAATTCTGCCATTAACCAAGTCATTTGGCCACCCCAAGTTGGTGACCTAAAACTGCCAGCACCAAAAATTGCCCAGAAAATCTGGGTAAAGTCCAATCCGGCAGCCATGGTTCAAATGGCTATAACTTGAGCTACAAAACTCCAATTGGAGTGATTCAAAAATGAGAATAAACTTAAGACAATAGGGAACATTTTCTATGAAGGAAGCTTTGCCAAATTCTAACAAAAAAATAACCAATGGAACAGTGCAACTTAGGACACCAAAACTGAAAATTTGCAAAATTGCCTAAAAGACTTAGAATTTGAGTAACCAACCAAAACGAACAAATTTAGTGACCAAAATGTGGTATGTGGGTGAAGTTGGAGTTCCCATACCTATTAAGCCTTAGAAAGTCAACAAATTGACTTGAATAGTACCATGAATAGTAACTCCAAAATGAAAATTTCCAAGAATATTAGTTTAAACATATTTGGGCTAGAATTAAGTATTTATGAATTAATTATTGGATTTATGGTGAAATAAGATACTGAAACACTATAAATTTTGTGTTTCAGCTGAAAAAGACCCAAAAGATATAAGGGACTGAGTCAAGGCCTAGAGGCGACTCACGTCAGGTTTGTGCACAAAAATTTTTAAATTATAGTTTTCATAATGGAAATTGATTTGTTATACATTGTGAATGCGTTTTGCTCATTATGAATTTCGAGAATGTTGTGTTGCCTATTCTGCAATGGAAATTTGGAATGAAAATTATTTATTGATTTATATGAAATATTTGAACAATATGGTTTTGAATTTAGTTATGGCTTGAAAATCTTATTTGAAAAATAGTGTGTTGCCTACTTTGTAATGAAAAGTTTAGAATGAAACATGATTTGTGAATTGTATAAAATATTTGAATAACTTGATTTAAATTATTTTTAATTCACACTTGGCATGACAATATTAATATGTTCCTCCTCCACTTGTGGGGTGAGTTTGATATTTGATCACTTTCCTCCCTCTCTGGCTTTTCAGTCTGAGGGGCGAGTTTGGATGAGTACTCATTAGCTAGCTAGCCACCTCCCTCATTGATTTTGATTAGTGTGGTGAGTATGCCTTGTCGTGATGTGCACACGACATGTTCAGAAATTTTGTGTGTGACACCCCTTACCCGTCTACAGTATATCCGAGTAAGATATGTCACACAGTGTACTGAAACACTCTATTTTATCTCAATCATTTTTATTCTTCCTTAATTTATTTTTATCATAGTTTTGAATATAATTTGTAAAATATAATTCATTTAAGTCATTTATTGAAATTATAATTTATTTGAGGTTCCGAAAATTTTATAGAAAATCCGACAGAATACCGGCTAAAAATGGAGAAAACAGTTCTTCGGAACCTGTGAAAAACACTTCCAATAATAATTTGCAATCATTCACAAACTCCAATAATCATCAAAATCTCAATATTTTTTAACAACATTTCCATTTCTCAATCATTCATTTCTCATGGTATTCATATATAATCAATAAATAAATACTTAATTTTCCATTCATAAGCACAATTTTCACTATTTACATTAACATCAAAATACATTACATAAGTCTCAATTACACAAGAGAAAATAAAAGTTAGTTACAAAATATCAAAATGAAACCTAGTGTCCTACCAATGCACTGAAGATGGTGAGGTGACACGGACACTATGCAGAGCTGCAGGAGGTCTCACCCGATGCGTGGTCTACTGGGCTCTCGGTCAGTATCTCCAGAACCTACGCGTGGCAAAAGCAACGCGCTAAGCAATAATGCTTAGTGGTGCCAATAATAAAATAAAAAGAAATAACATAAAATAAATATGCAGTGAATGTATTGATGTCTCATTGCAAATAAATTTTCGATGAGTATTTGTAGTCGTACTTATTTTGTACTGGTTATATTCATTATTTCATTAAATTTATCCACTTTCATTTTTGGTTGCCCAAGTAACCTATACTGGACGACTGGACTGGATAAATGGGTAAACTGGCACTGGGTATCAAGTACCTCGGGCCGTCACACCATCGGTCACATATGTGTCTCCCGGTGTGCAACAGAACAGCTAATAAGCTGTAATAACATTAGGCACAAGGCCAAGTATCAACATAATGTCAGAATGGCTAAAAGCCATGAAATCACAGAATGGCATAATGCCATGTGCAGTACTGCTAACTGAACCCTATTGGCATGCCAAGCTATCCAAACCAATCTTGTTAGGTATACTAGGGCATTTTACACTTTTGAGTTTTATAATTTTTGAATTTCAAGTTTTGGTGTTACTATTCACTTCATTAGTCAACCAAAATATTGAATTTTGCATAGATATTTGGTACATTGGTTTTAATACTCCCAACATACCACATTTTGCATTCAAAATTTGTTGGTATTGGTTTCCAATAACATTTCTATGCTTAATGTTAAGTAAGCAGAATTTTCAGTTTTCATGCCTCATCTTTACTGTTCCATTAGTCATTTTTGAAGTGGGAATTTGGCAAAATGATTAACATGAAAGTTGTTCCTTATTTTGTCTAGTTGAATTTCGTTTTTTGAATCACTCCATTTTGAGTTTTGTAGCTCAAGTTATGGTCTAAAAACCACAACTGGCCGGATTGGAATTTTTCTGGACTGACCATATCTACAGTGCAGTGAACAGTGACTACAACTCCCTTGTTGGATAGGTTCTGGTCATAATTTGGGGTAGATTTCTTCATGAAAGTTGTTGTTCTATATCTTAGCTTGTTTTTGGTAAAATTTCAGGTCAATTGGACCTTTCTACAATGAGTTATGGCCAAATGAACAATCACTGTTCATTTGGTCATTCTGCAGAAATAGACTATAGGTCACCCGGGTTTGGGCAAACTTTTGGTCCACTTGGTTTGGTTTTATGGGCATGGTTTCTTCACCAAAATTGTGCCATTATGTGTCTAGTTTCATGTCCAATTGGCCAAACACTATTTGAACCTCTACAATTCAAGTTATGGCTGCCCAAACCTGCTGGACTCATGTCTAATTCTGCAGGTCACCTAGGGCAGCCACACTAAACCTAAATCCCCTCACTAAACACACTTCATTTCTTGTTTACCAATAACCAAATGGTCACTAATTGACTATTAAAACTCACTTTCATCATTACATGATCAAAGTCTCAATTTCATGCTCAAACCCTAACTCCAATTCCAATTCATGGCATACACACACCAAACTCATACCAAATCACTTTATGCATCATCTATACTCATCAATAACATAATTAAGCCACTTAATTTCATCAAAAACCAACAATCCTTAAACTTTCTCATGGCTGCCAAATTTATGGATTTTATTTACTCAAGTTTTTCTTTTAATTTCACACAATTTCTACTTGATTTAGCATGCTTACAAGATTAAAGAAAGAAAAGAAATTGTTTAGGGCACTAACCTCTTGTAGCTCAAATCCAAGCCAACCAAGACTTTAATTTTTCTTCACTTTCTCACTCTTTCTTGGCTGCCAAATACTTCTCCTTGGTGTGGGTATAATTTTTAGTGAAGCGAGGATAAGCTTTTAAGGTGAATTGAAGTGGGAAATGAAGCTTAAGGGAGCTTTATTAGTGGAACCTCTTCTCTCTCTCTCTCTCTCTCAACGTTTTTTAGGCTGCCCAAAGGTTGAAGATGCAGATTGGTTTTTCAAATTTCTGGTCTCTTTTATCTCTTTTAATGAGTTTAACAAATTGTGATTGGTGGATAGGTTTTTAATGACATCATATGATGTCATTATTAGGTATTTTCTTTCATTTTCTTTTATTTTCATCTCTACTCATTTTCAATTTAATTTTTAGTAATGTTTATTCACATTTTATGTCATAATAATTATTTACTTAACTGGACAAGTCGGCCAAAAATTACCTCTGAAGGCGAAATGACCAAAATGCCCTCCGTTTGGCTTAACAGACCAAAATTGTCTGTACCGATTGAAAAATTTTTTTAAATATTTTCTTGGCATTCTAATGCCATAGGAACCTCAATGACCCTTCTCCGGAGTCCCCAAAATTATTTTATAAATTTTTCCCTGGGTCTAGGACTCCTAGTTGCGAGAACCGCAACTTCCAACTACGTTACCCATCGCTTGGGCACCGGCTCATTTGACTTTGTTGTATTTTATTTCTAAAATTTTTGCTAAATTTTTCTTATTAATATTTGAGTTAATTATGGTTCCTCACTTTAGTTTAAATATTTTTCCGGACGTTCTAGCTGTCTGGACCCACACTGGTCATCGGAACAGTAGAATGTACGGAGTTGCTACAGGGAGGGTGTTACATTGTGTCATGTCCTAAGTTGTGTTATTTTTTGGCAACACTATGTTTATTAAATTGTTTGATCAAGTTGTGCTATAATAAGCTTTGAAAATTATGATTTGTTATAAATGTGATTTGAGAAAAAATTGTGAAAATGCGATTATGAGATTTTTGAATGATGATTTGTTCATAAATGTTTTATATTATGTATTTTATGCTTTTATTGTGCACCACTGAGTATTTATATAGTCAGCGATAGCTTTAACTTCTTTATCGAGATAGAGAAAGGACATAGCAAGTGAGTGAGTACTCTGATTAGAGAGGAGCAAAATTGAAGAATTTTTGTACGGGTATTTGTCTATACCCTGGTAGTTTAGTTTGATGTAAATATGTTAGTAGGCATATGTATCTCTGTAATTTGAGCAGTTGTATAGATAAAATTGTAATAATATTATTTTTGAGATTTTGCATCTGTATATTAACTTATGATTGTAAATTAATGATTTAAAACGCAATGTGCATGAGTTATGAAATGTTTTGAGATATTCATTCTTGATTTGAAATTTGGATTTTGAATTGAAGTGTTGCTATTGCTGTTGATTTGAAGTTTGGTGGTTACAAATGGAGTTGTGATTGAAAAAAATATTGGGAGTGTTTCTATTTTCAGGTTTTGAAGAACTGTTTTCTCAAAATACAGACGGAACTCTGTCAAAATTTTTACAAAATTTTCGAAAACATAAAATGAGCCAAAAATTTTAACTAGTTTTTCACCTTAATTAAATGTTTTAATTCCTACCAAAATTTTACCCACCAATTTTAAAATGAACGAAAATTGTTTTAAAATCTCTTGTAGTATATTTAATGGGTTACTGGTAGGTGAAGTACGGTAATTCATTAGGTGTACTACGGGAACATGTTACATCTTACAAGGAGTAGGGTGTGACAGACTTTCTCATATATAATAGTTACATGAGTTTTAATCACATAGATTTATCACATTTTAGTTCTCAAAAGTGTTGGCATTAGTTGCCAATCCATACTTCTAACCAATGGAGAATAAATCAAAATTTCAGTTTTTTGGGTGCTAGAGTTCACTGTTCCATTAGGCCATTCTACAGTGAGAATTTGGCCAAGTGTTCTTGATAAAAAATGTTCTTTATTATGTCTAGTTACATTTTTCTTTTTGAATCACCCCATTTGGAGTTCTCTAGCTCAAGTTATGGCTATTTCACCATAACTGGTCGGATTATCTTTACCCAGAATTTCTAGGCAATTTTTGGATATTGGCAATTTTGTACACTGACTACAGGTGAGTTTTGGGACAGGTTATGGTCAAAATTTGGGTTTATTTTCTTCATGAAAGTTGTAGGGCTATGTCTTGGCTTTCTATCGATATAAAACTCAGGTTAATTAGACCTTTTTACACTAAGTTATGACCAAATGAATGAACACTGTTCATTTGGTCATTTTCCAGGGACAACATATTGGTCACCCGGATTAGGTCAATTTTTAGAGCCACTTAGGTTGGTTTTCTGTGTAGAGTTCCTTCACCAAAATTGTGGCATTATGTATCTAGTTTCACCTCCAATTGGCCCTGCACCAATTGGAGCTACTCAAGTTCAGTTAAGGCTCTTTAAACACACTGGACTTTAGGAGTCCAGACTGCAGCACACAAGGCAGCCTACCCTTTCCAACATTCAATGACTCAATTCACTTCATATTAAGTTTAAAACTTACCAAATGGTCACTAATTGACCATTAAGATGTTCATACACTATTGTATGAGCAAACCCTAATTTGGTTCAAACCCTAATTCGTTAAAATTACAAATCTCATGCAAGTTCATTCAATTTCAACTTTATTCATATATACACTTTAAGTAACATAAATATACAAGTTTAATTTAATCAAATACTTCAAAACCTTAACCCTCTCTAAGGGACCGAAATTTCCACTTCCTCCTTAAACCTAGATTTCTTTCCTTTTAGATAAAATTTTAACTTCCATAAACTCATTTGCAAGATTCAATTAACAATGTTAAGGTTTCATAGCACATACCTCTATTATGGAAATTCTCAAGCTTGAAAAACTCTTCTTTTCTTCTTCTTTTTGCTGCCTCTAACTTGCCCAAGGTGTAAGATTAATTTTTCATGAAGGAGTTATGAGGTTTTATGGTGTAGTTGGCTAGGTTTTGGAGCTTGGGTGAGTGCATCAATGGAGGTCTCTCTCTCTTTCTCTCTCTCTTTCTTTTGGTTCAGCTGTTATGCAAGAAGTGGTTGTTGATTTTTTTTTACTTTTATCTCATTTTTATTTTCTTTTTATCTCTTTAGTTAATTTGTTAAATTGTGACTGGGTGGGGGCATTTTAATGACATCATGTGATGTCAAAATTCTCAATTTCTTTTATTTTTCTTTCCTTTTCTTTTCTACTCAATTTCAATTAAATTTTTAGCAATATTTATTCATATTTTAGATCATAATAATTATTTACTTAACTGAACAAGTCGGCCAAAAATCATCTCTGAAGA
The DNA here is from genome assembly GCF_030052815.1 of Hevea brasiliensis. Taxonomy (NCBI): domain Eukaryota; kingdom Viridiplantae; phylum Streptophyta; class Magnoliopsida; order Malpighiales; family Euphorbiaceae; genus Hevea; species Hevea brasiliensis. The sequence continues at coordinate 94,336,741 of NC_079493.1, forward strand.
CGAAATGACCAAAATGCCCTCCGTTTGGCTTATTGAGCCAAAATCGTCTGCACCGATCGAAAAAATTTTCTAAACATTTTCTTGGCATTCTAATGCCATCAAAACCTCAATGACTCTCCCCTAGAGTCCCAAAAATTATTTCATGAATTTTCCCCTGGGCTTAGGGCTTCTAGCTGTGGAGACAGCAAGTTCCCGTTAAGGTCACCCATCGCTAGGGCACCAACTCATTTAACTTTGTTGTATTTCATTTCTAAAATTTTTCTTACCATTATTTGGTTTATTTATGACTCCTCACTCTAGTTTACATATAGTTCCAGACATTCCGACTGTCCGGACAGACATTGGTCACCAGAACAGTCGAATGTACGGACTAGCTACAGTGAGGGTGTTACAGTTGATGTGGCTCTGGTAGTTTCTTTTTCTTCTTTGCTTCCTCTTCCCACTCTTTTTTAGCTTAATTCTTCTTTTTCCTCTGTTTGGTTGTTAGATTCATCAGAGGGTTGTTCAGTTGATTATCCCTCTGATTATTGCTCCTCTAATGTCTTGCCACTCCTCAAGGTAACTGCCTTATAGTGTTCTTTGGGGTTCATCTCTGATTGACTTGGCAATTTACCAGCAGCCTTGCTTGAAGAACTTGCCTACTGAGCAATTTGGTTTTCAAGCATCTTGTTGTGGGTGGCTAGTTGGTCCATTTTGGAAGCTAATTGCTTTATCATTTCATTTTGCTATTGTTGGGCTGCTAAGAAGCCCTCCATCATGGATTCCATAGTCAACTTTGATTCAGGTTATTGAGGTTGAGGAGGTGGCGGTGGCTGTGCAAGGTTTGGTCATCTATTCTGAAAACCTGGGGGTGCTAGTGGTCTGTATCCTTGCTGCTTGTTCATGGGCTGATTTTGAGAGTTGGACCATGAGAAGTTAGGGTGGTTTCTCCATCTAGGGTTATAAGTGTTTGAGTATGGATTGTTGAGCTGCCTCTGGTTGAAGTTTTCTCCGTTATTCACATAGTTCAGTTATTCCATAGGGGGGTCATTAAAGTTGATGCATTCTGAAGTCATATACCCTCCTCCGCAGTTGTCGCAGTGTTGGTTGTTCATCCCTATAGCATTGGCTTGCATTCTATCTAGCCTTTTGGTGAGCTGGTCAAACTGAGCATTTATCATGCTTAGGGCATCCACTTCCAAGATCCCTGCTATTCTCCTTATATTTCCCCTTTCATTTGACCACTCGTAGTTGTGATAAGAGAGCCTCTCCAAAAGTTCAAGTGCTTATGCTACTGTTTTCTCCATCAAATCACCATCTGCAGCTGAATCTACTATACTCCTTGTAGAGGGCAATAGCCCATTATAGAAATTCTGAACTAGGAGCCAATCCTCTATGCCATGATGTGGACATTCTCTTTGTAAGTCTTTATATCTCTCTCATGCATCACAGAGTGATTCACCTTCCTTTTGCCTAAAGGTATTAAGTTCAACCCTTAACTTTGCATTTTTTACAGGGGGAAATACCTTGCTAGAAAAGCTTGTGAGAGCTCTTCCCAAGTGGTAAATATTCCAGCTGGTTGAGAAAGTAACTACTTTCTTCCTCTATCTTGAAGGAAGAATAGGAATGCTCTGAGTCTTATAGCTTGATTAGAGACCCCATTTATCTTGAATGTGTCATATAGGGCAAGAAAGCACTGGAGGTGGTAATGTGGATCTTCTGTTGGTGAACCTCCAAACTGGGTCTGTTGAATCATCTGGAGCCATGCCGATTTTAGTTCAAAATTGTTGGCCTCCATTGTGGGTCTTGTAACACTGAGCTGGAATACTTGTATAGATGGAGCTCCATAGTCCCTCAAGAGTCTTGGCCTGTTGTTGTTATCGGTCATGACTAAAGTTTCTGGATTTCCTTGATCTTGTTCTTGGCTTTCTCTCCTGATGGTTCTTAGAGTCCTGTCTATTTCGGGATCTAAGTCCAAGACTTCTTCTTCTGGCTTTGTTTGTTTTGGTCATGCTCCAAACCAAACACCTGAGAGAAAATAAAAGAATAAAAATGAATCGAGTAAAATTAAATAGTAAATGCAAATGCCTAAATAAGCTAAATTGCCTATCGCCTAATATTACTAAACTTAAAGTCCTCGGCAACAGCGCTAAAAACTTGTTTGCTGGTTTTACAACCCCGCGAGTGCACAAATCGCTATCAAAGTAACAAAGTAGTGAGTATAGAATCATCCCACGAGGAATTTAATTAGCAAGTACCAAACTATACAACAATTTTGACTGTCTAGGCTACCGAATAAAATGGGGTAGTGAATCGAATCTATTTTGAATGCTAAAGACTAGAAGGATAACAAACTTAAAATGAGACAATCTATTTTAAACGATTCCAGAATTAAGATTTCACACTTTAACCTTATTATGGATTTAATCTTGTTCATTCATTGGATTGAGGATCGTTGCTTTGATGGAAATTATCCCTAAGATATCTTAAATCCTCTTTCAAGGCACCTAAGGTGTGTTTCAATTAGAGCTAAACCTTATTTTCATTAGTGATTAGTCCTAATAAAAACCCTTTAAGATCTGTGATTAATTATGAAACTCCAAAAAGGTCATCAGCCTATCTCTAGGTCAGATTTCCTAGGTTTAATACTCTGATTTTCCAATACCAATCTTCACCTTTCAGTTTTTCAATTAGTATCTTTTATCATGTCTAAGTGGGTACCAACACATAGCATGCATTAAGAACACATAATATTAAATCAAAGAACAAAACTCAAATTCAATAGATGAAACTCAATATCTGTCCATAATAATGCTCACAAGCATTACTGTAACGCCCTAACTTTAGGTAGTCCATACATTCTACTATTCTGATGACTAATGTCTATCTGGACAGCTAGGATGACTGGAACTACACTCCAACTAGAGTGAGGAGGCATAAATTGACTGAAAAAAGACTAAGTAAAATTAAGAAAAAATAAAAGAAGTGAATTGCAAATGAGTTAAATGAGCTGGTGCCCCGGTGACGGGTGACCTAACGGAAAGTTACTGTAAAGATAGCTAGTAGCCCTAAACCCGAGGAAAACCCAGTGAAATAATTTTTGGGACTCCAGAAAAGAGTCATTGAGGTTTCAATGGCATTAGAATGCCAAGAAAAATTAAAGAAAAATTTTTAGATCGGTACAGACAATTTTAGTCCGTTAAGCAAAACGAAGGGCAATTTGGTTATTTCGTCTTCAGAGATAACTTTTGGCCAACTTGTCCAGTTAAATAAATAATTATTATGACATAAAATATGAATAAATATTACTAAAAATTTAATTGAAAATGAATAGAAAAGAAAGAAAAAGAAAATGACTTAAATCCCTAATTATGACATCCTAATGATGTCATTATAACGCCCTCCACCAATCATATTACAATACACCTTTATAACCAAATTAAAAAGAGATAAATAGGTTAAAAAATGAAAAGCCAATCTTCCTTCTTCTTCCCTAAATTCCAGCCGACTTCTTCCCTCTCTCTACCTCCATTACAATTTGTTTCATTTCTCTCTCCATAACCTTGAATTCCTACCACTAAACCCTAAGTTTCCTTCATTAAACCTTGTCAATTCCTCTTGGGAGAGTGTTTGGTAGCCTAGAAAAAGAAAGAAAGTGAAGTTTAAGCTTGGGAAAATTCTGCTAAAAAAGGTTAGTGCTACTACTCTTTAATTTCTCTTCAGATTTCATGTTGGAAGCATGAATTGACTTAGAATTTGAAAGAATTGAAAGAAAATATCCATATATGAGCCACTTCCATTTTTGGGAGCCATGAATTAGGAAAGTGTTTGATGAGTTTTGATGCAATTAAAGATGTTTGTGGGTGGCTTTGATGGTGATTATGAGAATTTGAACATAAATTGATGTGTGTGAAGTAGGATTTGAATATTTGTTGATAGATTGACCAAGTCTGCACACTTTTTGCCAGTGAGGATGGATTACAGCTTGGAAAGATTGGCTAAACTGTACATTGATGATGTGGTGAGGTTACATGGAGTGCCAGTGTCTATTGTGTCAGACAAAGACCCATGGTTCACTTCTAGATTCTGGGGTAGTCTCTAAAAAGCCCTAGGAACTAGCTTGAACTTCAGTACAGCATTCCATCCATAGACAGACGGCCAATCTAAAAGGATCATTTAGATTTTGGAGGATATACTTCGGGCTTGTGTGATTGAGTTTGAACGGAGTTGGGACACACACTTGCCTTTAATTGAATTTGCCTACAACAACAGTTATAAGTCAAGCATCGGGATGCCTCCATACGAAGCACTTTATGGCAGAAAGTGTAGAACTCCCTTGTGTTGGGATGAAGTGGGCGAGAGGAAGTTGATTGGCCTAGAATTAGTGCAGCAGACGGAAGAAAAGGTTAAGCTCATTAGAGACAGACTCAAAGTTACAACGGATAGACAGAAGTCCTGCAATGACCTAAAGAGAAGAGATATTCGGTACAGTGTGGGTGACAAGGTGTTCCTAAAAGTTTTCCCATGGAAGAGGATCACGAGGTTTGGTAGAAAGGAGAACTAAGTCCTCGCTTCATTGGGCCGTATGAGGTTCTGGAAAGAGTGGGTCCATTAGCATATAGACTTGCATTGCCTCTGAAGTTGGAAAAGATTCACAATGTCTTCCATGTCTCCATGTTGAGGAGGTATAGATCAGACACCTCTCACATTTTGCCAATAGAGGAGATTGAAGTGAATCCAGACCTGACATATTGTAACACCCTCCCTGTAGCAACTCCGTACATTCTACTGTTTCGGTGACCAGTGTCGGTCCGGAGAGCTAGAACGTCCAGAAAAATATTTAAACTAAAGTGAGGAACCATAATTAACTCAAATATTAATCAGAAAAATTTAGGAAAAATTTGAGAAATAAAATACAACCAAGTTAAATGAGCCGGTGCCCTAGCGATGGGTAAACCAGTGGGAAGTTACAGTTCTTGCAACTAGGAGCCCTAGACCCGGGGAAAAATTTATAAAATAATTTTTGAGACTCCAAGGAAGGGTCATTGAGGTTTCTATGGCATTAGAATGCCAAGAAAATGTTTAGAAAAATTTTTAAATCGGTATAGACAATTTTAGTCTGTTAAGCCAAACGGAGGGCATTTTGGTCATTTCGTCTTCAGAGATGATTTTTGACCTACTTGTCCAGTTAAGTAAATAATTATTATGACATAAAATATGAATAAATATTGCTAAAAAATTAAATTGAAATTTAGTAGACAAGAAAAGGAAGGAAAATTAAAGAATTGGAATTATGACATCATTATGATGTCATTAAAAATCCTCCCACCCAATCAAACTTTGACACATGGCATTAACTTATTTAAAATGACTTAATGGGCAGAAAAAAAAAAAAGAAAAATCAGTTGCTTCTTCAACCTTTGGGGCAGCAAAAAACGTGGAGAGAGAGAGAGAGGAAGGAAAACTCCATTAAAGCTCACCCAAGCTCCCAACCTCACCAAATCTCACTCCAAAACCCTAGCCTTCTTCACAAAAAATTAACTTAGCACCTTGAGGAAGCTTTGGGCAGCAAAAAGAAAGAAAAATCAAGAAGTTTTCTAAGCTAGGGAAACTCTCCAACAAAGGTTAGTGTCAATTAATTCTTTAAACTTGTATATGTATCATTAGGAGTATGAATTGATCCATTGATTGTATGTGTTTGAAAAATTGAAATGGAAGAGCTAGGGTTTGGACCCAAATTTGAGATATTGATCATGTAATGGTGAAATTAAGTTTTAATGGTCAATTAGTGACCATTTGGTTATGTGTGAATGAGAAATGAAGTGGTTTATGTAGTGGGAAATGAAGTTGGTGTGGCTGCCCTTAGTGACCTGCAGGGCTGGGCATGAGTCCAGCAGGTTTAGGCAGCAATAACTTGAATTGTAGAGGTTCAATTGGTGCAAGGCCAATTGGACATGAAACTAGACACATAATGGCACAACTTTGGTGAAGAAACCATGTCTAGAAAACCAAACCAAGTTGACCAAAAGCTTGCCCTAATCCTGGTGACCTGCATTCTGCCTGGGCAAAATGACCAAATGAATAGTGTTTGGTCATTTGGCCATAACTCAGTGTAGAAAGGTCCAATTGACCTAAAATTTTACCAGCAACAAGATGAGATATAGATCTACAACTTTCATGAAGAAACCTAACCCAAATAATGACTGTTCCAAAAAGTGAGTTGCAGTCACTGTTCCAAGTACTGTAGATTTGGTTAGTTCAGAAATTCTGGAAAAATTTCAATCCGGCCAGTTGTGGTTTTTGGGCCATAACTTGAGTTACAAAACTCCAAATAGAGTGATTCAAAAAATAAAATATAACTAGACAAAATAAGAAACAACTTTCATGTTGATCATTTTGCCAAATTCCCACTGCAAAAATGACTAATAGAACAGTAAACACAAAGCTTGAAATCTGAAAATTTTGAACAATTAACATTAAGCTTAAAAATGGTATTGGCAACCAATACCAACAATTTTAGAATGCAAAATGTGGTATGTTGGGAGTATTAGAACCAATGTACCTATTGTTTATGTAAAAGTCAACATTTTAGTTGACTAATGAAATGAATAGTAACACCTAAACTTAAATTTCAAGAATTGTAAAGTTTAAAAGTGTAACATGCCCTAGTACACCTAGCAAGATTGGTTTGGATAGGTTGGCATGAAAATAGGGTTCAGTTAGCAGTACTGCACATGGCATTATGCCATTCTGTGATTTTATGGCTTTTAGCCATTCTGACATTGTGTTGATACTTGGCCTTGTGCCTAATATTTATTACAGCTCATTAGCTGTTCTGTTGCACACCGGGAGATACATATGTGACCGATGGTGTGACGGCCCAAGGTACTTGATACCCAGTGCCAGTTTACCTGTTTATCCAGTCAAGTCATCCAGTATAGGTTACTTAGGCAATTAAAAAATGGAAGTGGATAAATTTAATGAAATTATGAATATAACAAATACAAAATAAATAAGATTACCAATAATGATCGAAAAATTATTTGCATAAGACATCAGAACATGCACTGCATATTTATTTTCTATTATTTCTTTTTATTTTATTATTGGCACCACTAAGCATTATTGCTTAGCGTGTTGCTTTTTACCACGCGTAGGTTCTGGAGAGACCGACCGAGAGCCCAGTAGACCACAGACTGGGTGAGACCATCTGCAGCTCTGCATAGTGTCCGTGTCACCTCACCGTCTTCAGTGCATTGGTAGGACACTAGGTTTCATTTTGGTATTATGTAATCAAACTTTTATTTTCTCATGTATAATAAGACTTATGTAATGTATTTTGATATTAATGTAAATAGTGGAAATTGTGTTTATGAATGGAACATTGAGTATTTATTTATGGCTTGTATATGAATATTATGTAAAATGAATGAATGAGAAATGGAAATATTGTTGAAAAATATTGAGACCATGTTGATGGTTATTGGAGTTTGAGAATGATTGGAAATGATTATTGGAAGTGTTTTTCACAGGTTCTGAAGAACTGTTTTCTCCATTTTTAGCCGGCACTCTGCCGAATTTTTTATAAAATTTGCGGAACCTCAAATAAATTATAATTTCAATAAATGACTTAAATGAAATATATTGTACTTCATAACTATGATAAAAATAAATTAAGAAAGAATAAAAAAATGATTGAGATAAAATAGTGTTCCGGTACACTATGTGACATATCTTACTCGACTATACTGTAGACGAGTAAGGGGTGTCACATTTAGTGGTATCAGAGCACGGTTTAGGCGTTTCTGGGCCTAGATTGAGTCCATACCATGCATTGCATTTGTAAGAGTCGAGGTGATACTAATGCAGATCTGTTTGTCTTTGTTATTTTGATTAGGATATGGACCCCACATCTCAGAGGGCAGTTGAGGAGGAAGTGGAGAGTCATGCTCCACCTGCAGCAGCTGAGACTAAGGGTAGGGAGAACACACTCCGGACTCAAGCGAGCTGCTCGGCCTCCACAAGCCATGTTCCGACAAATGGCCAAATTCTTGGACAAATGGTCGGGTAATGCCACCACCACCACCACCTCCACAATGAAATCACACACAGAAAAGAGAGAAAATTTGGAGCAATGGACTTCTTTGGCAAGAGAGAAGATGATTACATTGCGGTGGCAGTTAAATAGAGCAGTGAGTTTTAAAGCAACTCCACTGCACTCCAGAACAAAATCTAAAAGCTGTTGTATCTCTGTTGCAAGATGATGCATATGAATGGTGGGATACAGTGTCTAGTGAAGTACAGCCAGAAGTAATAACTTGGGACTTCTTCCTCTCAGAATTCAAGAAGAAATATGTGGGTAGTGTATACCTAGAAGAGAGAAGAAGATAGTTCATTAACTTTGGCGACGGTGGCAGTGATGGCGAGTATGAAAAGGAATTTGTCAGACTGAGCCGCTACGGAAGGGAGATAGTCCCTAATGAAGCTGAAAGGTGTAAGAGATTTGAAGAGGGATTAAATGATAATATAAAGATCATGATCACTGCCTTTGGAATCACAGACTTCACCAAGTTAGTGGAAGCTGCAATAAAAGTTGAAAAAGTAAGAATAAGTGAGCAGACCAGAAGAGAGAGACAGCAGAAGAGGGGCCCGGGTCAGTCTAGTTCATCTTCTGCACCAGGAAAGAAGTTCAAAGGTCCACCTGCACAGAGTTTAGGTCAACCACAAGGTTAGGGTCAATCCCAGGGACCTAGGCCACAGTTCACCCCTAGGAGAGGTTAGTCCACACCATCAGTGGGCAGCTCTCCAGGGACGGGGTTCAGGGGACCAGCCCCAGCATCTTCTGCATGTCCGCATTGCCTGAAATGACATAAGGGGGAGTGTTGGAGAGTGACTGGTGCCTGCTTAAGGTGTGGGTCGACAGAGCATCAGTTGAGGAATTGTCCATGCAGAACTGCTACAGCTACTCCAACACAAGAAGACAGACCTGCTCCTGCACCACAAAGGGGTAGGAAATCTAGAAAATCTGAGGCAGTGGGACCATCACGGAGGCCTGCATCTAAGCCAGCATAGAGGCCTGAGGGCAGACCACCTGCCAGAGCCTATGCCATGAGAGCTCAGGAGGAGCAAGATGCCCCGGATGTCATTAGGGGTACGTTTGTGCATGCATTGGTAGATCCAGGATCCACTCATTCATACATCTGCATCAACCTACCTATAGAAAGGGGGATATTAGTAGGGGAGAGTGACCAAGACATTCTGGTCAGTAATCCATTGGGCCACAGTGTAGTGGTGAACAAAGTATACAAGGGTTGCCCGTTAAGGATTCAGGGGTATGAATTCTTGGTAGACCTGATTGAGTTGCCTTTCCATGAGTTTAACGTGATTTTGGGAATGGACTGGTTGTCACGTCATCAGGCAATGGTTGATTATAAACTGAAGAGGATTTCTTTGAAAACTCCTGAGGGTAATGAGATCATAGTTGTGGGGGAAAGGACAGATTCCTTGTCCAATGTCATCTCAGTCACAGTTGCAAGAAAACTGATGAGAAAAGACTGTGAAGCCTACCTAGCACATGTGGTGGATACTAGGCAGGCTAAGCCAGATCTGTGTGACATACCCACAGTAAAAGACTTCCCAGATGTGTTCCCTGAAGAATTGCCTAGTTTGCCACCAGAAAGAGAAGTTGAATTTGCTATTGAGATACTGCCGGGTACAGCACCAATCTCTATTGCCCCTTATAGGATGGCGCCCATAGAATTTAAGGAACTGAAAATCCGATTCACAGGAGTTCTTGGATAAAGGGGTTTATACACCCAGTGTCACCATGGGGAGCTCGGTCTTTGTTTGTGAAGAAGAAGGATGGGACTTTGAGGTTATGCATTGATTACCGGCAGTTGAATAAAGTGACAGTGAAGAATAAGTATCCATTGCCTAGAATTGATGATCTGTTTGATCAATTGAAGGGAGCAGGAGTATTTTCAAAATTAATCTCAGATCAGGGTATCATCAGTTGAGGGTGAAGGATGCAGATATGCCAAAAACTGCATTCAGGACCCGGTATGGGCATTATGAGTTTTTGGTGATGCCCTTTGGCCTAACAAATGCACCAGCGGCATTCATGGACCTTATGAACCTTATCTTCCATCCATACCTAGATCGGTTCGTAGTGGTCTTTATTGATGATATTTTGGTGTATTCCAAGACCAGGGAAGAATATGATGAACATTTGAGGATTATTCTGCAAACCCTGAAAGAAAAGAAGCTGTATGCTAAGTTGTCAAAGTGTAACTTCTGGTTAAATGAAATTGCATTCCTTGGACACATAGTGTCAGCTGATGGGATTAGAGTGGATCCCAAGAAAATAGAAGCAGTGATGGAATGGAAGCCTCCCAGTAATACAACTGAGGTCAAAAGTTTCTTTGGGCTAGCTGGGTATTACAGAAGATTTGTGAATGGGTTCTCTCTTATAGCTGCTCCAATGACCAAGTTATTGCACAAGAATGTGAAATTTGGCTGGAACGACAAGTGCCAAGCAAGTTTTGAGAGGCTAAAGGCTATGTTGATAGAAGCACCAGTGTTAACACAGCCAGTGTCAGGGAAAGACTTTGTGGTCTACAGTAATGCCTCATATAATGGGCTAGGGTGTGTATTGATGCAAGAGGGGAAAGTGGTCGCCTATGCTTCTAGGCAGTTAAGGCCACATGAACAGAACTACCATACTCATGACTTGGAGTTAGCAGCAATTATCTTCGCACTGAAGATATGGAGGCATTATTTATATGGCGAAAAATGTTACATCTATACAGACCACAAGAGTATAAAATATTTGCCAACCCAGAAGGAGCTCAATCTTAGACAGAGGCGATGGATTGAGTTCCTAAAGGATTATGATTGTGTGATAGATTATCATCCTGGGAAGGCAAATGTAGTTGCTGATGCTTTAAGTAGGAAGTCCATCACAGCTTTAAGATCACTAAATGCCTGTCTGTCCTTAGCTCAAGATGGAGTTATTTTGGCTGAGTTGCAAGTAAGGCCAAACCTGCTACAGCAGATACAAGATGGGCAGAAGGTAGATGAGAAATTAATGACTATTGTGAGTAAAATCTCAGAGGGAAAAGCAACTGAATATGAGGTGAAAGCAGATGGGTGTCTGTACTACAAAGGAAGAGTATGTGTACCAGATAATGGGAAATTGAAAGCCAGTATTCTGAAAGAGGCACATACCAGTGTTTATGCTATGCACTCAGGAAGTACAAAAATGTATCATGATCTGAAGCTTCAGTATTGGTGGCCTGGTATGAAGAAGGACATAGCTGACTATGTGACTAAATGCTTGACATGTCAACAAGTCAAGGCAGAACATCAAGTTCCATCGGGATTGCTACAGCCTATACGTATACCTGAATGGAAATGGGATCGGGTCAATATGGATTTTGTAAGTGGTCTACCTCTCACCCAAAAGAAGCATGATGCAGTATGGGTGATAGAAGATAGATTGATGAAGTCAGCACACTTTCTGCCAGGTAAGGCTGACTACTTACTAGAGAAGTTAGCAGAATTGTATATCAGTGAGATAGTTAGACTGCATGGAATCCCACTTTCCATCATATCTGATCGAAACCCAAGGTTTACATCGAGATTTTGGAAGAAGTTGTATGAATCCTTGGGTACACAACTCCACTTCAGCACAGCTTTCCATCCTCAGATGGATGGGCAATCAGAAAGAGTAATCTAGGTAAATAATTGAAACCAATTGAACTAATACAAATATTGAAACAAAATGATAATAATAACATGAAATATATGTCAGGTCCTTGAGGATATACTGAGGAGTTGTGTCATTGAGTTTGAGGAAAGTTGGGATAGATACCTTCCACTAGCAGAATTTGCATACAACAATAGCTACCAAGCTAGCATCCAAATGGCCCCGTATGAAGCACTGTATGGGAGGAAATGTAGAACTCTAGTGTGCTGGACTGAATTGGGTGAAGATAAACTAGTAGGGCTAGACCTGGTGAAACAGACTGAGGAGAAAGTAAAACTAATCAAAGCCAATCTGAAGGTTGCCTCAGACAGACAGAAATCTTATGCCGACCTAAAGAGGAAAGAAATAGAATATGCGGTTAGCGACAAAGTGTTCCTCAAGGTCTCACCATGGAAAAAGGTACTGAGGTTTGGAAGAAAAGGTAAGTTAAGCCCTAGGTTCATTGGCCCATATGAAGTCATTGAACGTCTGGGTCCAGTGGCCTATAGGCTAGCTTTACCACTAGAGCTGGACAAGATCCACAATGTGTTCCACGTATCTATGCTAAGAAGATACTGCTCAGATCCTTCACATGTCATCTCCATGGAAGAAATTGAAGTACAACCGGATTTGACATATGAAGAAGAACCCATATGGATCCTGGCTCAGGAAGTGAAAGAGTTGAGGAATAAGCAGATTCCACTGGTGAAAGTGCTTTGGAGGCACCACAACACCGAGAAGGCAACTTGGGAAAGTGAAGAGATGATGAGGCAACAGTTCCTCAACTGTTTGCATCAGGTAAATTTCGAGGACGAAATTTAAATTAGAGGGGAAGAGTTGTAACACCCTCCCTGTAGCAACTCCGTACATTCTCTTTATTCGGTGACCGATTAATGTCGAACAGCTAGAACATCCAGAAAAATATTTAAACTAAAGTGAGGAACCATAATTAACTCAAATATTAATAAGAAAAATTTAGGAAAAATTTGAGAAATAAAATACAACTAAGTTAAATGAGCCGGTGCCCTAGCGATGGGTAAACCAGTGGGAAGTTGCGGTTCTCGCAACTAGAAGTCCTAGACCCGGGGAAAATTCAAAAAATAATTTTTGAGACTCTAGAGAAGGGTCATTGAGGTTTCTATGGCATTAGAATGCCAAGAAAAGGTTTAAAAAAATTTTTAAATCGGTACAGATAATTTTAGTCTGTTAAGCCAAACGGAGGGCATTTTGGTCATTTTGTCTTCAGAGATGATTTTTGGCCGACTTGTCCAGTTAAGTAAATAATTATTATGACATAAAATGTGAATAAATATTGCTAAAAAAATTAAATTGAAATTTAGTAGACAAGAAAAGGAAGGAAAATTAAAGAATTAGAATTATGACATCATTATGATGTCATTAAAAATCCTCCCACCCAATCAAACTTTGACATATGGCATTAACTTATTTAAAATGACTTAATGGGCAGAAAAAAAGAAAGAAAAATTAGTTGCTTCTTCAACCTTTGGGGCAGCCAAAAACGAGGAGAGAGAGAGAGAGAGGAAGGAAAACTCCATTAAAGCTCACCCAAGCTCCCAACCTCATCAAATCTCACTCCAAAACCCTAGCCTTCTTCACAAAAAATTAACCTAGCACCTTGAGGAAGCTTTGGGCAGCAAAAAGAAAGAAAAATCAAGAAGTTTTCTAAGCTAGGGAAACTCTCCAACAAAGGTTAGTGTCAATTAATTCTTTAAACTTGTATATGCATCATTAGGAGTATGAATTAATCCATTGATTGTATGTGTTTGAAAAATTGAAATGGTAGAGCTAGGGTTTGGAGCCAAAATTGAGATGTTGATCATGTAATGGTGAAAGTAAGTTTTAATGGTCAATTAGTGACCATTTGGTTATGTGTGAATGAGAAATGAAGTGGTTTATGTAGTGGGAAATGAAGTTGGTGTGGCTGCCCTTGGTGACCTACAGGGCTGGGCATGAGTCCAGCAGGTTTGGGTAGCAATAACTTGAATTGTAGAGGTTCAATTAGTGCAAGGCCAATTGGACATAAAACTAGACACATAATGGCACAACTTTGGTGAAGAAACCATGTCCAGAAAACCAAACCAAGTTGACCAAAAGCTTGCCCTAATCTGGGTAACCTGCATTCTGCCTGGGCAAAATGACCAAATAAACAATATTTGGTCATTTAGCCATAACTCAGTGTAGAAAGGTCCAATTGACCTGAAATTTTACCAGCAATAAGCTGAGATATAGATCTACAACTTTGATGAAGAAATCTAACCCAAATTATGACCAGAACATATTCAAAAAGTGAGTTGCAGTCACTGTTCCAAGTACTGTAGATTTGGTCAGTCCAGAAATTCTGGAAAATTTTCAATTCGGCCAGTTGTGGTTTTTGGGCCATAACTTGAGTTACAAAACTTCAAATGGAGTGATTCAAAAAAGGAAATATAACTAGACAAAATAAGGAACAACTTTTATGTTGATCATTTTGCCAAATTCCCACTGTAAAAATGACTAATAGAATAGTAAACACAAAGCTTGAAATCTGAAAATTTTGAACAATTAACATTAAGCTTAGAAATGGTATTGGCAACCAATACCAACAATTTTAGAATGCAAAATGTGGTGTGTAGGGAGTATTAGAACCAATGTACCTATTGTCTATGCAAAAGTCAATATTTTAGTTGACTAATGAAATGAATAGTAACACCTAAACTTAAATTTCAAGAATTGTAAAGTTTAAAAGTGTAACATGCCCTAGTGCACCTAGCAAGATTGGTTTGGATAGGTTGGCATGCCAATAGGGTTCAGTTAGCAGTACTGCACATGGCATTATGCCATTCTGTGATTTTATGGCTTTTAGCCATTCTGACATTGTATTGATACTCGGCCTTGTGCCTAATATTTATTACAGCTCATTAGCTTTTCTGTTGCACACCGGGAGATACATATGTGACCGATGGTGTGACGATCCGAGGTACTTGATACTCAGTGCCAGTTTACCCGTTTATCCAGTCCAGTCATCCAGTATAGGTTACTTGGGCAATTAAAAAATGGAAGTGGATAAATTTAATGAAATTATGAATATAACAAATACAAAATAAATAAGTTAACCAATAATGATCGAAAAAATGTTTGCATAAGACATCAAAACATGCACTGCATATTTATTTTCTATTATTTCTTTTTATTTTATTATTGGCACCACTAAGCATTATTGCTTAGCGCGTTGCTTTTTGCCACGCGTAGGTTCTGGAGAGACCGACCGAGAGCCCAGTAGACCACAGACTGGGTAAGACCATCTGCAGCTCTGCATAGTGTCCGTGTCACCTCACCGTCTTCAGTGCATTGGTAGGACACTAGGTTTCATTTTGGTATTATGTAATCAAACTTTTATTTTCTCATGTATAATAAGACTTATGTAATGTATTTTGATATTAATGTAAATAGTGGAAATTGTGTTTATGAATGGAACATTGAGTATTTATTTATGACTTGTATATGAATATTATGTGAAATGAATGAATGAGAAATGGAAATATTGTTGAAAAATATTAAGACCATGTTGATGGTTATTGGAGTTTGAGAATGATTGGAAATAATTATTGGAAGTGTTTTTCACAGATTCTGAAGAACTGTTTTTTCCATTTTTAGCCGGCACTCTGCTGTATTTTTTATAAAATTTGCGGAACCTCAAATAAATTATAATTTCAATAAATGACTTAAATGAAATATATTGTACTTCATAACTATGATAAAAATAAATTAAGGAAGAATAAAAAAATAATTGAGATAAAATAGAGTATTCCGGAACACTGTGTGACATATCTTACTCGGCTATACTGTAGACGGGTAATGGGTGTCACACATATGATGAAGAGCCCATAAAGATCTTGGCATATGAGGTAAAACAGCTGAGGAACAAATAGATACCTCTAGTCAAAGTGCTGTAAAACCATCATTCAGGCCAGGAGGCTACATGGGAGCGTGAGGAGGGCATGAGGAGACAACACCCACAGCTATTTAGAGATTGAGACCAGGTAAATTTTGAGTACAAAATTTTATTTTTAAGGAGGGGAGAATAAAGGTCCCTTGGGCAAATCCCACATTGGTAAAGCACGGAGTTAGTCTTGGGTTTAAAAAGTAATGATATATAAAATAAGGGAACTAATCACTATAGGCGCCTCTTAGTGTAATGGCCTAGAGAGTTGGAAAAACTCTAAGGTTAAGCGTGCTCGCTTGAGAGAAATCCTAGGATGGGTGACCTCCTGCGAAGTTCTCCATTCCACCTATGGGACAAAACCGTGAGGCTTATGGCCAAAGCGGACAATTCCTCTAATGGTTAGAGCCCGATCGTTACACCAAATGACCTGAATTTTATACCATTAGAAAGATCAGACATAGGACTACAACTTTCATTCAGAACACCAAGCCCAGAAATGCCTCTAACCAAATGAAATTGTTGACTCAAATTAGGATACCAAACTGACCTGCACCATTCTGCCCAGAATTTCTTGGACTAAAGCTCACCCGACTAGTTTTGGCAAAATGGTCATAACTTGGTCTACAAAATCCCAAATTCAATGAAACCAGTGGAAAAATTTCTATAAGACATAGATTTAAAAAATTGGTCTTTTGACCAAAATCTAGATACTAAGGGAACTAGGCCAATTTATTAGGTTAAGTTAGCATATGAATTCTGGAAATTTCCTAAGTGATCATTTGACCCTAGAACACTCATTTAGACATATCTCCCACTAGGAAGCTCTAATTTGGATAAGCCATACTCATCTAGAACCCTAAGAAACAGAGCTCTAACTTTTTTTTAGACTTAGTCCTCAAATTATGAACATAAGAACCCTAAAATGGGAGTCAAAGTTTCGGACCTGAAAATGAATCCTGGTAGAACAGGGTACATGAGTCCAGGCCAGTGATTTGGCCATAATTAATTCTACAAATCTTGAAAATTTGTAATAAAAATTTCCAAGTGACTATAAGACATAGGGTAATAGCTTCAATGAAGAACCTTAGGCCTAAAAATGATTATAACATGACCAATTAATTAGACAAAAATAAACTCTAGAAACTGCCAAATTCTGGACCTTGAGAAAGGTTCATAAAATAACTTAGCATTTGATATGAAATAAAATAGAATATTTTGTTAAGCACAAAAATGACATGAATTAATGAAACTATAGGTATGAAATAATATTATTTTGCCCAAAGTACACCTAGACTCATTTATATACCTTGGATCGATTAGTATACCAATTAGGGACTACATATTGCAGTACTGCTCACAGGGATAATCATTGACAGACGACATATGTCCAAGATTATTGTTCTACTAGCTTTATACCTGCTCGATGGCTATAGTGCCAATTTTCATTATTACTGGCTTATGCCTGCCCGCTGGCCTTGTGCCTAATATGACCATTGTATACTGGGTAGACATATGGATGTCTAACTAGTATACTCCCTTGTATCCAGTCTTTATAGTTTGTCATTGGTTACTTGGGCACAGATAAAAGCAACAAGCCTTAAATATAAATAAGTACATGAGAAAATTATTAATATGAATTTTATAAGACTGAATATAAGGTACATGCACCGAAAAAATGTAACACCTCGTTTGCATAGCCTGGTAAATTTCACTATTCCGGTGACCGGTGTCGGTCCGGACAATTATTGGGATTAGGGCCACACTTAAGACAACTTGAGAAGCCATAAACACAAATAATTAGTAATATTTAATTAGTTAACTATAAATAAGAAAAACAGAACATAAGAGGTTAAAGCAGTAGAGTCACAGCGATGAGTGACCTCCTCGGGAACGACTGCGAAGTCATTTTAAACTCAAATTTCGAACCGTAAAAAGTGACGCCGCGGTCCTTAGGACCCTTATGAACACAGTGGAAAAGAGAAAATCATGAAAAAGAACTGTTAAGTCAGTCAAATAATTAGGTCAGGGAGCCGGAAGAAATATGGAATTATTTGCAAACCGGGATGAACCGGCGAGGGGCGATTTGGTCAATCGACCCCGAGAGCTGACTCCTGACCTAACTGTCAAATAAAATCGGAGAAAAGAAAATTTCGGAATCGAGAATTAAATTAAAGAACTAATAGAAAAAAATAAATAAATAAATAAATAAATAAGAAGATGGAAAAGTCAAAGGTGATGACATCATGAATGATGTCATAAAGAAATTAATTAAGTTACTTATTAAATTGGAATTTTTGGTCTTCTTTAAGCCAACATTAGATAAAAGAAAATAAAGAAAAACAAAATTTCATTTTAGTCTTCTCCCTTCCTAAATTGCCGCCCCACTTCCTTCCCAAAAACCCTCCATGAAAGCTCTTTCTTTAAGCTTACTTTTAAGCTTAATTTGCTTCACCCAATCAACATAACTTCTTTAAAAACTTCACTAAAGCTTGCTATTACAACTTGAGAAGAAGAATTACAAGAAGAAAGAAGAGTTAAAGATAGGGTTTGAAGCTTTAAGTTAAGGTTAGTATGTTAACTCCTTATTTTTCCATTTAAATGCATAATTAGTGTTTGAAATGAGCCTAGAACTTGATTAAATGAAACAAATATGGGAAAGGACCATTGCTGAAATTTTGGCCTGGTTGAAGGGAGTATGAATTGCATGAATTTAAGGGTTTGAATGAGTGTAAAAACCTTAATTAGTTGAATGATGATAGTTTAGAACTTTGGAATTGTTAATGGTAACAAAGTAGTGAGATTAGGGTTTTGGACTTAGGGTTTTGAGGCAAAATTTAGAGAAATGCATAAATGGTATGTTTGACCTATTGTGAAGTGAAATAATGGTCAATTATGACCAAATAAGTTGTGTGGGAATGATAGGAAATTAAGTTAAATTCGGAGGTAAATGGTCATGCTGCTGGCAGCATGACCAAACCTACTTTGAAGGACCAAAACGGGAATTTTACAAGCCCAATTGATATGCCACCAATTGGGGATGAAAATAGACATAAAAGGGCACAATTTTCATTAAGGAACCATGGCCAAAAACTGACCAAAACTTAATGAAACAATTGACCAAAGTGAAATGAGAGCAGGCTGCCACTGCACCAAACTGACCAAATTATGAACTTAACTTGATCAAATTACTGAACAAAGTGGGATCAAAATCTGCCAGAACCAGAATACCAGTATGAACAGTGCACGTGAACAGTATTTGTATTTTGGCCATAACTTGAGCTACAAAACTCCGATTGGGGTGATCCAAAAATGAGAATACACTTAAGACAATAAGGAACATTTTCTATGAAGGAAGTTTTGTCCAATTCTAACAGTAGATTGACCAATGGAATAGTGCAAATTCGGAGCACCAAAACCGAAAATTGCCAATTTTGCCAAAATGACTTAAGTTTTGAGAAAATGACCAAAACCAACAAGTTTAGTGACCAAAATATGGTATGTGGGTGAAGTTGGAGTTCCCATACCTATTAAGCCTTAGAAAGTCAATAATTTGACTTGAATAGTGCAGTGAATAGTAACCCGAAACACAAAATTTCAAGAACATCGAATTTAGCACGTTTGAGCTAGGTAAAAGTGAAGTTAAATTTATTATTGGATTTATGCTAAGTTATGGTACCGAAACACTGTGAAATTGTGTGTTTCAGTGGAAAAGAATACCAGGACAGAACCCGAGGAGTCGAGTCAAGACCAACAGGCTACTCGTTTGAGGTTTGTGCACAACTAACACTTTTGTTATTTTTCAATTCCAAATTGATTTGAAATAAATTTATTGTATGATTTATGATTTTTGTTGTGTTGAGAATTTTAACTTATTGAATGAAATTGTATAATTTGAATATAAATTTTCTTATGCATTTAAGGATTTATTGTATTGTTTTGAGGATTGTAAATTTTAAGTTTGATGTGTTACCAACCTTGAGCATGAATTTATGATGATTAAATATATTAATGATTTGTAAACACTTTGTAAATAGAAACTGTTTTGAATATGATTTGAAACCACAGTTGACATGACAAAATATATTATGAATTCTCATTAGCTTGTCTAGTGAGATAACTCCTCCACTTGATGGGGCGAGTTTCTTCCTCTCTGGCTTGCCAGTTGGGGAATGATGTGAATGAGTACTCATATATACTAGCTAGTCTTTGTTTCTCCCTTTAGCCTCAGTTATTGGGAGAATGTGAAATGTCGTGGTGTACAACACGGCATCTATTCGAATTTTGGGTCATGGGTTCGACTGTGTGTATTGTTGGCAACGCCCTTTTAATTATGCATGATTTGATAAATTGTTATTGAAATAAATAATTTGTCAGTGATTCAAAAATTTTTGTATTGTTTCGGAATTTAAAAGAAATGTAAATAAATAGTTACTATTTGATCAAAATGTTATTCAAATGAATAATTTGCATGAATGAAAATGTTGATTTCTGAAGGTCAGAGATTTTGAAGAATTTAGAAATTTTAAAATTCTAGTCGTTATGAATTGTCAAGCATAATTTGTATTAAGTTTTAAATTATTAGTTGTGCACCACTGAGTTCACCACTCAGCGATAGCTTTGCATGCTGTCGCAGATATAGAGACTAGCGGAGCAGCAGATTGAGCTGCTGAGGACAGGGGAGCTACCTGCTAGAAGTTATCGGGTATAATTTATACCCTGACTGTAAATATTCATTTTGATATATGTATTGCACGTAATTGTATGGACTTGTAAAATAGGTCTTGAGCAGTTTGTACAAAGTTTGTATAAAGTTGTAATAAATTTAGTTTGGATTTTCTTAATGAATATTTCTAATATGATAAATATAAATTGTTTTGTCTCTAGTGAAATATGAGTGGAACTATTTTATTTAATCTGAATGAAATGTATTGCTAGTATTTTGAGGATTATTGAATTTTGAACTTGAGAAATTGATTGAAATGATTGTGGAGTTGTTGAAATGAATTGAGTTTGATTGAGAATGTGAAGTAGTGGTTGCGAAAATTTTTAGAAGTGCTTTTTACAGGTATTTGAAGAACTGTTTTCTCAAAATATAAACGGAACTCTGTCAAAATTTTTATAAAATTTGCGGAAAAATAAAATGGGCCAAAAGTTTTAACTAGTTTCTAATTTCAATTAAATATTTTAAATACCTATTAGGAAATGCTCACCACTTACCAAAAATAAGAAAATTGTTTTAAAATCCCTTGTAGGGTACTTAATGAGTTATCGGTAGGTGAAGTTCGGTAGTTCATTAGGTATTCTACGGGATCATGTTATGGCTTACAGAGGGGTAAGGTGTGACATGTTTTAGTGGCATCAGAGCAAGTTTTTGAAGTATGTTTTAAGTTAAGAATTTGTGTCTTTCCTTGTTAAGTACAACTGCTCAAAGTCCATATTTGTTACATACAGTACATTTACATCATAAATATGAACTAACGGGGAGAAATCTCCTTGTGTTGGGTGTACAGGAAATAGAAAAAAATTCTTGTGAATAGATATGGATAAGAGGGATAAAATTGTAGAGCAGTCTGATACAGCTAACGTACAAGGAGAGGCCCCAGTTTCACAGAGCGTTGGAGGTCCAACTGCACCAATCCCTCCTATACAAATTACTGCACAAACGGCCCAGCAGATGGCCATGTTCTTTCAGCAAATGGCTGATAATCTGTCAGCCCAGGCCCAAGTACAAACTCAACCCCCTCAAGAACAGCATGAAAAAGAAAAAAGTGGGAAATCTATTGATCAAAGTTCGAGTAATAATTTGGGAAAGAGAAAAAATTTTGAGGGACCCCAAGCTCTCAAGTATGATAGAGGCAGATCTTAAGGGCGGAAGCAATCAAGAACCATTCGTCAAAGAACCAGAAGTTCCTACCCTACCCGCCTCTGTGACGTTTGTGAGAAATTACACGAAGGTATATGCCATAGGGTTACTGGAGCCTGCTTCAATTGTGGTGGAATTGGACATTTCGCCCGAGATTGTACTAGCGCACGTCGAGTTATGCCTCATACTACACCAAAGGAATCAGTCCAAGGTTCTGACTTTAGAGGCTCATTAATAGTCAGTAGGGGCAGAGGCAGAAGTAGAGACAACACTGTAGGTAATCCTCGCACAATGAACCAACCCTAGCAGAGGAAATACACTAGAAAGAGGGAACGCCGTGCATCGAGGGGAAGAAGCAGAGACTTCAGATGTAGTTGCCGGTATGTCTTTAACTTGTGAAAGGAATAATTATGTATTATTTGATTCCGGCTCTACTTGTTTATATGCTAATGCTAAAATTATATGTTCAACTGCTATTCCCTTGCATGGAGATAAATTTTAATGTGTTAGTAATTAGTTTTTTAGGATAAGAATTGCGATAATAAGCATGATTGGAATTAATTTTGGAAAAGTTTCTAGTGAGAGACATCTCCTAAACTATGATAAATTATAAAGTTAATTAGTAAGCCTAATTAGGTAAGGTAAGAGAACCTAAAAGTAAGTTGTAGTAATATATCTGCCCTAGATGGAAGTAAAGGTATTACTGTTGATAGATGTCAGTAAGTATCATAATCAAAATAAGTTTAAGATATTAGTGGATTTGAAAGAAATAAGACATAGGGAAGTTTGATCTATTGGGATGTATCGTAGTAACTATGCAATATACTTGATGTTTGTCTTTGTAAGTGCAGATTCATATTGACTTGAGATTTATTGTGTAGAGCTACGTACTACCCAATAGTACATAAGGATAAGAATAGTTATAAATGATTTTCGCTCTGGTATAAATATACCAGAATAGAGTTTTATTACTAGAACTGAGTTTGAAAATCCTAATTCAGGATTTAAAACTCTATGATTAGAATATCAAAATATCATGGTTGTAAGGTAGTGAGAGTTAAAGACTCCGTTACCCTAGCATGAATTACAGTACATCAGGAATTGTTATGAGACTAGAGATTTTAGCATGGTAAAAATTTAAAAATAACACCTATTAGGCTAAGTCATCCAGTCTCCGATATGGGTTTTATAGTTGTTCTGGTATTGCAATGGATCTTTTGCTCAAAGTTTAGTAAGGAACAGTATTCTATTTGTGTAACGGTAAGACACAAAATATAATTTTGTTTCCTTAGAAGAGACAGGATGCTATGGATGACAATTATAACTTATAAAACAGTTAAGAAATGATATTCTACTGATAACAGTAATTCGATAGGAACTAGTTGGCCAGGTATTCTTTAGGAAGAGCACAATTTTATTGTGCAGATCATAAGGATTAGATTAGAATTCAAGTGGAACTTTTGAATAGCATGGGAAACAGGAGAGTCCGATAAACTCCCTTCTTAAGATTAAAGAATTGTTTATGGTTAAAAAAAAAAGGTAATGATCACAAACTAGCGGAAAATAAGCTATAGAATATTGATAGATAAAAGAGTTGTGGAAGTAAAAATTAGAATAATTAGTGCGAACGTAATAAGGAAACATTATGAATATTAGTTAAAGTGTTGACTAGAATGGTCAGAGGACCAAATCAAGTAATATTGAAGTATAGTGGATTTATTAGGGACGATAAGAGGTACTAAATTACGACTTGACAGCCAAGTTAAGGAAGAAGATTAGATTAAGAAATAAAATAATTAAAGTTAAGTTGTGGAATGAAAGAAGGAAACAAATAGAACAGTAAGAAATGAGAAAAACACTAGATGAGGAATTGCCACCAGGGCAAACAACCTACTTAAGATGCGTAACGATATCCCAAACTATTTTATTAAGAAGGAAATAAGTTAAACAAAAGCAAACCAGATAGTGCAAAATGGCACATAGGCCTTGGTCATAAATGGAGATGGTAAGATAATGGTTATGGACCTAAGGCTAAGAAAGAGATAAACAGTTCATATATGACCAACAGGGTCATTTAAAAAAAAAAAAAAAGACTACAAGGGAAAATAATTGCTAAAACAACAACAAGAAAAGACTAAAATATTCTAAACTAAACGGAAGGTTGCATCAAATGACCAAGAGATTTGATAAGAAAAGAGTAAAATTAAGTTCTCACCCATAGGATCATACGAGGTCCTAGAAAGAATGGATCCACTAGCACACAGATTTGTTTACCTCTAAAATTGAAATGAAATTGAATCTAACTTATGACAGAAGCTCATAAGAAACTTGGCACACGAGGTAAGCAATTGATGAGTAAATAGTGTTGGCTAAAGTGCTACGGACCATTATTTCGATTATGAAGCTACGCAGAAATGTGAGAAAAACATGAGAAAACAATATGTATGACTATTGAGGACAGATAGTGAACACAATTTCGAGGACGAAATTATTTTAAGGGGGGGAGAATTGTAACACCTCGTTTGCATAGCCTGGAAAATTTCACTGTTCCGGTGACCGGTGTCAGTCTAGACAATTATTGGGATTAGGGCCACACTTAAGACAACTTGAGAAGCCATAAACACAAATAATTAGTAATGTTTAATTAGTTAACTATAAATAAGAAAAACAGAACATAAGAGGTTAAACGAGCCGAGAGTCACAGCGATGAGTGACCTCCTCAGGAATGACTGCGAAGTCGTTTTAAACTCAAATTTCGAACCGTAAAAAGTGACGCTGCGGTCCTTAGGACCCTTATGAACACAGTGGAAAAGAGAAAATCACGAAAAAGAACTGTTAAGTCAGTTAAATAATTAGGTCAGGGAGCCGGAAGAAATATGGAATTATTTGCAAATCGGGATGAACCGGCGAGGGGCGATTTGGTCAATCAACCCCGAGAGCTGACTCCTGACCTAACTGTCAAATAAAATCAGAGAAAAGAAAATTTCGGAATCGAGAATTAAATTAAAGAACTAATAGAAAAAAATAAATAGAAAAAAAAAAGAAGATGGAAAAGTCAAAGGTGATGACATTATGAATGATGTCATAAAGAAATTAATTAAGTTACTTATTAAATTGGAATTTTTGGTCTTCTTTAAGCCAACATTAGATAAAAGAAAATAAAGAAAAAAAAAATTCATTTTAGTCTTCTCCCTTCCCAAATTGCCGCCCCACTTCCTTCCCAAAAACCCTCCATGAAAGCTCTTTCTTTAAGCTTACTTTTAAGCTTAATTTGCTTTACCCAATCAACATAACTTCCTTAAAAACTTCACTAAAGCTTGCTATTACAACTTGAGAAGAAGAATTACAAGAAGAAAGAAGAGTTAAAGATAGGGTTTGAAGCTTTAAGTTAAGGTTAGTATGTTAACTCCTTATTTTTCCATTTAAATGCATAATTAGTGTTTGAAATGAGCCTAGAACTTGATTAAATGAAACAAATATGGGAAAGGACCATTGCTGAAATTTTGGCCTGGTTGAAGGGAGTATGAATTGCATGAATTTAAGGGTTTGAATGAGTGTAAAAACCTTAATTAGTTGAATGATGATAGTTTAGAACTTTGGAATTGTTAATGGTAACAAAGTAGTGAGATTAGGGTTTTGGACTTAGGGTTTTGAGGCAAAATTTAGAGAAATGCATAAATGGTATGTTTGACCTATTGTGAAGTGAAATAATGGTCAATTATGACCAAATAAGTTATGTGGGAATGATAGGAAATTAAGTTAAATTCGGAGGTAAATGGTCATGCTGCTGGGAGCATGACCAAACCTACTTTGAAGGACCAAAACGGGAATTTTACAAGCCCAATTGATATTCCACCAATTGGAGATGAAAATAGACATAAAAGGGCACAATTTTCATTAAGGAACCATGGCCAAAAACTGACCAAAACTTAGTGAAACAATTAACCAAAGTGAAATGAGAGTAGGCTGCCACTGCACCAAACTGGCCAAATGAACAGTTTGGTCATAATTCAAGCTAGGTAGGTCAAATTGACCTAAAATTTTACCAGAAATTAGATAAGATATAGATCTAAAACTTTCATGAAGAACATCACCCCAAATTATGCCATTAACCTAGTCAAATTATTGAGCAAAGTTGAGTTATCGAACCTGCAACTCTGCAGAATTGCCATTGAGCAGTAAAGTTCCAATGGCTATAACTCTCTCTAGAAAACTCCAATTTAGGCGATTCTTGAACCGATGGAAACCTAAGACATATTAGAACATTTCATATGAAGAAAGTTAGACCAAATTATGAAATTAACTTGATCAAATTACTAAACAAAGTGGGATAAAAAATCTGCCAGAACCAGAATACCAGTATGAACAGTGCACGTGAACAGTACTTGTATTTTGGCCATAACTTGAGCTACAAAACTCCGATTGGGGTGATCCAAAAATGAGAATACACTTAAGACAATAAGGAACATTTTCTATGAAGGAAGTTTTGCTAAATTCCAACAGTAGATTGACCAATGGAACAGTGCAAATTCGGAGCACTAAAACCGAAAATTGGCAATTTTGCCAAAATGACTTAAGTTTTGAGAAAATGACCAAAACCAACAAGTTTAGTGACCAAAATGTGGTATGTGGGTGAAGTTGGAGTTCCCATACCTATTAAGCCTTAGAAAGTCAATAATTTGACTTGAATAGTGCAGTGAATAGTAACCTGAAACACAAAATTTCAAGAACGTCGAATTTAGCACGTTTGAGCTAGGTAAAAGTGAAGTTAAATTTATTATTGGATTTATGCTAAGTTATGGTACTAAAACACTGTGAAATTGTGTGTTTTAGTGGAAAAGAATACCGGGACAGAACCCGAGGAGTCGAGTCAAGGCCAACAGGCGACTCGTTTGAGGTTTGTACACAACTAACACTTTTGTTATTTTTCAATTCCAAATTGATTTGAAATAAATTTATTGTATGATTTATGATTTTTGTTGTGTTGAGAATTTTAACTTATTGAATGAAATTGTATAATTTGAATATAAATTTTCTTATGCATTTAAGGATTTATTGCATTGTTTTGAGGATTGTAAATTTTAAGTTTGATGTGTTGCCAACCTTGAGCATGAATTTATGATGATTAAATATATTAATGATTTGTAAACACTTTGTAAATAGAAATTGTTTTGAATATGATTTGAAACCACAGTTGACATGACAAAATATGTTGTGAATTCTCATTAGCTTGTCTAGTGAGATAACTCCTCCACTTGATGGGGCGAGTTTCTTCCTCTCTGGCTTGCCAGTTGGGGAATGATGTGAATGAGTACTCATATATACTAACTAGTCTTTGTTTCTCCCTTTTAGCCTCGGTTATTTGGAGAATGTGAAATGTCGTGGTGTACAACACGGCATCTATTCGAATTTTGGGTCATGGGTTCGACTGTGTGTATTGTTGGCAACGCCCTTTAAATTATGCATGATTTGATAAATTGTTATTGAAATAAATAATTTGTCAGTGATTCAAAAATTTTTGTATTGTTTCGGAATTTAAAAGAAATGTAAATAAATAGTTACTATTTGATCAAAATGTTATTCAAATGAATAATTTGCATGAATGAAAATGTTGATTTCTGAAGGTCAGAGATTTTGAAGAATTTAGAAATTTTAAAATTCTAGTCGTTATGAATTGTCAAGCATAATTTGTATTAAGTTTTAAATTATTAGTTGTGCACCACTGAGTTCACCACTCAGCGATAGCTTTGCATGCTGTCGCAGATATAGAGACTAGCGGAGCAGCAGATTGAGCTGCTGAGGACAGGGGAGCTACCTGCTAGAAGTTATCGGGCATAATTTATACCCTGACTGTAAATATTCATTTTGATATATGTATTGCACGTAATTGTATGGACTTGTAAAATAGGTCTTGAGCAGTTTGTACAAAGTTTGTATAAAGTTGTAATAAATTTAGTTTGGATTTTCTTAATGAATATTTCTAATATGATGAATATAAATTGTTTTGTCTCTAGTGAAATATGAGTGGAACTATTTTATTTAATCTGAATGAAATGTATTGCTAGTATTTTGAGGATTATTGAATTTTGAACTTGAGAAATTGATTAAAATGATTGTGGAGTTGTTGAAATGAATTGAGTTTGATTGAGAATGTGAAGTAGTGGTTGAGAAAATTTTTAGAAGTGCTTTTTACAGGTATTTGAAGAACTGTTTTCTCAAAATATAAACGGAACTCTGTCAAAATTTTTATAAAATTTGCAGAAAAATAAAATGGGCCAAAAGTTTTAACTAGTTTCTAATTTCAATTAAATGTTTTAAATATCTATTAGGAAATGCTCACCACTTACCAAAAATAAGAAAATTGTTTTAAAATCCCTTGTAGAGTACTTAATGAGTTATCGGTAGGTGAAGTTTGGTAGTTCATTAAGTATTCTACGGGATCATGTTATGCCTTACAGAGGGGTAAGGTGTGACAAAAAATCCCTATTAGCTTATTTACTTCCAAAGTTCTAGAAAACATGTAAAAGATTTTAAATACATGAAAATTGATATTTATTTATAAAGTTATATGTGAAATAATTATTTTAAATTGTTTAGTTATTTTTTTCCTTATTTATGCACCATTAAGCATTATGCTTAGCATGTTGGTTCTTACCACACGTAGGTACTGGAGAGCAGCAGCAACAGTAGGGCCTAGACCGGACTTGGACCAGATCTGCTACGGTGTCGGTTGTCACCTCATCAATCATTTTGGTAGGGCTCATTTGCATATTAGATTTTGTATTTTAGTATTGTATGTAATTAAATGATGTAAATAATTTTGGATTCTATATAAATTGTAAATATTGTACTTGACTCTATATGAATGAAATGTAATTTATTTTCTTGAAATTGATATGAGCATGAGAAATGATATGATGAATGAATAGATGAAATGGATATAAATTATTTTAACAGGTAACCTGAAACCCACCATGCACTAATAGAACAAAGGGGACTCTGTTTGGGTCTCCATAAAAACAAAATGGGATAAAAAAAATTCTACGAGTGAGATAATAAAATTAAATGGACATTAAATTAATATTGTAAACGATAAGACAGGATAGGGTGCTCCGGCACCGAATGTAGCACGCCTTACTCAGCCACACTGTAGATGGGAGAGGGGTGTTATATTTATTGGTATCAGAGCAAAGATTTAGGCATTCCTAGGCATAGGTAGACAGAAAGTTATAGTGTGCATAACATGCATGAGCCCTTATTTAGGAGTCGAGGTTACAGTAATGCAGATCTATTCTTTATTTGTTTTATAGGATTAATGGAGTCCGATCCTTCAAAGGAAGGGTCTTACAGACCAGTGAAGGAGGAGGAGATTGGTAGTCATGCACCTGTCCACAGTCAGGGGCGAGACAGGAGAGAGGAGTCATCCCGGGGTACAGCGGGTAGAACGTAGCAGGCGTTTTTGGAGCAAATGACTCAGATGCTCCGCTAGTTTACCAGAGCCACCTCATAGCCTCCACAACGGTCTCCAGTAGAGAAGTTAAGAAAGTATAAGGCCATTGACTTTATGGGTAAGAAGGAAGAAAACCCATCTGCTGCTGAGCATTGGCTAGAGTGGACTGAGAGAGTGCTGAAGCAGTTACATTGCACGCCAGAGCATCAGTTAGAGTGCACTCTGTCATTACTACAGGAGGAAGCCTATCAGTGGTGGGACACGATTTCCAGAGTGGTACAGCCGATGGAGCTTACTTGGGACTTCTTCTTGACTGAGTTCAAGAAGAAATATATTAGTCACATATACTTAGAGGCTAGAAGGAGAGAGTTTCTGACCTTGAGGCAGAGACAGTTAATGGTCTTTGAGTATGAGAGAGAGTTTTTGAGGCTGGGTAGATATGCATGGGAGGTAATGCCTACAGAGGTAGAGAGGTGCCGTAGGTTCAAAGATGGACTGAACGATAATATCAGAATTATAGTGATGGCACATGAGTATACGAATTTCTCCCGATTAGTGGCTGCATCACTTAATGTGGAGAGAGTACGAAATGAGGAACAGTCTAGGAGAGGTAGACAGTGAAAGAGAAGTTCTAGACAAGGTTAGTCCAGTACACCATTTTCTGAGGGTAAGAGGCCCAAGGTTTCCTAAGGCCAGGGTTAGAGACAGGGGTCTCAGTTTACTCAGAGAGGAGGACAGTCCAGAGCATCAGTAGGGAGTTCTCCAAGTGCCGCAGTAGAGGGATTTACCTCCATACCATTATGCACCTACTGTGAGAGGAGGCACCGAGGAGAGTGCCGATTGTTAACCTGGGGATGCTTCCGATGAAGAGCTACTGATCATTTCCTATGGGATTGTTCCCACTGGAGTGTTCCCACTGCCCCACCATCGACTGAGAGATCTGCCTCTGCAGCTTAGAGGGGTAAACGACCTGTAAGGCCGAGGCAACGAGTACATCACAGAGACTGGCTTTTGAGACCATTGAGCGACCCGAGGCCCAAGTAACACCTCGAGTATATGCTATGAGGGCATGGGAGGAGCCAGTGTGACACCCCTCACCCGACTACAGTGTAGCCAAGCAAGGCGTGCTACATTCCGTACCAGAGCACCCTATCTTATCTTACTTGATTCCTTTAATCATTTTCAAGTTATTATCTTTTAATATTAATTATTTTTCTATAGAGAAATCAATAGAGTTTTCCCTATTTTATTATCGTTTGACTTGATTCACTATTTACCTGTTTGAAATTCAATAATATTTTCAAAAAAAAATATTATCCATGCTAATCATAATTATCTCGTCAATCATTCTTGTAATTTTCTCATATTTCAAATCTCATCCATATATTTCAATTTCATAATCATTTCCATACATTTCCATTCATACTCAATTCATATGTAAAAATGTTCAAATTACATAAACTTACATGATTTATAAACTGATTACACAAGTTCATAATTTACATAATGTACAAAATACATAAAATAACTTATATGGGTCCTAACTATATGCATTGCTGAGGAGGTGACAGCCTTGAATACTTCAGACACTTCTGCATATCAGAACTCCAAAATCTCTGTTTAATATTCGATGGGCTTTACCTTTCGTATCTGCGCAAGGAAACAAATCCATCGCGCTAAGCATTTCTGCTTAGTGGTGCAATAATATAACAAAGAAATAATATATGAAATACAGGTGGAAATAAAATATAGTTCATATAATTTAGATCTAATTATGCTTCAATAAGGTTTCTAAAATTTAATATCCCCTTTTTTTTTTCCTAATTTAGTCCTCTTTGGAAGTGCTTAATTCATAAGGTTATAGTAAGAATATACAATATACTAATATTCTAATAGCATTATTTTTGACTTAACATTATTATGAAAGGTACATTTGCAACATTTATTTAAATTATATTTCTATTATTAATCTTTTTGTATTATTTAATTCAATACCTTCTAGGTTATCTTTAATTATTTCATAATAATTAAAGTTCCCAGTGCATTCAATAATAGATAACTTTTTTTTTCTTATCATCAGTCCAGTTCATTTCAATTCTTTCTAGCATTTTATTAATTGTTTTCTTTGATGATTTTGAGCCTCATTTTATTGAAATCATTCTTGATATTTAATTTCCTTACTTTCTTTGATAATCAATTCAATTTCATTTATACTTTTCCATGCCCAAGTAACCTATACAAATTGACTGGACTGGATAAACGGGTAAACTAGCACTAGGTACCAAGTACCTTGGGTCGTCACACCATCGGTCACAATGTGTCTCCCGGTGTGCAAACAGAATGGCTAATAAGCCATAAAAGCAATAAGGCATAAAGCCAAGTATAACATCATAATCAGTATAGCCATAGGCTATCATATCACAGAATGGCATGGAGCCATACATCATATGCAGTACTGCTATCAGAACCCTATTGGCATGCCAACCTATTCAAACTAATCACACTAGGCCTACTAGGGCATATTACAAAGTTATTTCTTGAACATTTGTACTTAACATGTAAAGTTACTATTCATTTGGTCATTTAAGTCAAAATATTGACTTTCTCATATATAATAGTTACATGAGTTTTAATCACATAGATTTATCATATTTTGGTTTCCAAAAGTGTTGGCATTAGTTGCCAATCATTGCTTCTAATCAATGGAGAATAAATAAAAAATTTCAGTTTTGGATGCTAAAGTTCACTGTTCTATTAGGCCATTTTACAGTGAGAATTTGGCCAAGTGTTCTTGATCAAAGTTATTCTTTATTGTGTCTAGTTACATTTCACTTTTTCAATCACCCCATTTGGAGTTTTCTTACTCAAGTTATGGCTATTTCACCATAACTGGTCAGATTGCCTTTACCAAGAATTTCTGGGCAATTTTTTTGGTTCTGCCAGATTTGGTAATTCAAATTTGGCTAGCAAATTCATTTGGTTAAGTCTAGAATTTGAGTTTGTGTTCTACATGAAAGTTGTTCTAATTTGCCTAAGCTTTCCATTGATATAAATTTCAGGTCAATTGGACCTTTCTACACTGAGTTATGACCAAATGAATGAACACTGTTAATTTGGTCATTTTACACAGGCAGAATTGGTGCTACCCGAATTTGGTCAATTTTTATGGCATTCTAAGTTTGGTTTCTGGACAGGTTTCCTTCATCAAAGTTGTGACATTATGTGTCTAATTTCATGTCCAATTAGCCTTACACCAATTGAACCTACACAACTCAAGTTATAGCTACCCAAACATGCTGAACTCACATCTAGACCTGCAGTGCACACTGGACAGCATACATAACCTCAATTCCCTTGGCACCATTCACTCAATTTCCTACTCAAACATGACCAAATGGTCACAAATTGACCATTACAACCTCTTTTCACCAATACATAAACAAAATCTAAATTTTGGTGCCCAAACCCTAACTCCAACAATTTCAATTCTCTATATACATGCAATCCATGAATTAAAACACCAAAATCATGTTCAATGGCAGCCATACATAACTATTATGCAATCAAATTGATGAAACCCTAGGTACCCTAAGGCTACCAAAATTTCATGGGGCAAGTTCATGAATCCTTAATTCATTTTTCATCTAATTTTCAACTTAACTCAACTTAAATTCATGCTTAGAAAAGAGTGGAAGGAAGAAAATTAGCACCAACCTTTTTGAAACCAAACTTAAGCTTGTTATTCTTCAAGATTTCTCCTAGAATCATAATAATCATAATCAATTATAACTTCACTTTCCCAAATTAAATATCTAATAAAAATTCAATAGCATTTCCCCTAAAATTGGACTAAACTCCTATCATAAATCTCAAATCTACAAACCATTAATACCCAATTTGGCAACTTGTGCATTCAAATTTATATATAATGATCTAACCGTCAGATAAATCCCAAATTTTAACCATATATTCAAGACATCCCTATACAATATCAGTAAAAATTTTAGCATCAAATCATCACTATATCATGAGATATCAAAATATTCATTCAACCCTTCAAAATCTGAATTTTTGCAGAAATCAGTCTTACTCAGACAGCTCATGCAAAACAATTTATATCTCATAAACCACAAGTCTAAAATTCACCAAATTTTAACACAACAGCCTCAACATCCCAATATCATTTGCACCAAATTTCATAATTTTATAAGCATCCTAAAAATTTATTTTTCTCAAATTTCAGTAGCCAAAATTCAGAATCTAACTTGCAGATAGCCTGTGTTCAACAATATATTTCTCCAAATCCAACCGTTGAACAATCACCAAATTTTAACCATAACTTCTAAACAAACATACCTCAAACATCCAAAAATCAATGGCATAAGTTCAGCCAAACTCACCTGGATAGAAGAGAAACATGCTGCCCCTGCTAAACCCCTGTTTTTGCTACTGTTATCCTCCTTCTCCATTCCTCTCTTTTTAATTCTTGTATCTTATACCAAAACCCTTCTTTTCCCTTGTTAGTGTTTTTTCTTACTAGAAAAACTCAGAAAAAAAAAAAATCAGCACCAACTCCCTCTTCCCTTATTTTCTTCTCCTTCTTCTTTTCTTTCTTTCTTTCTTTTCCTTTCTTTTTCCTCCTCTCTTCTTTCCCGATTCTGCTGTCCATGGTAAAGATGCAGATTTGTTTGTCAATTTGTCTTGTTTATCTCCTTTTTATTAGTTTATTAAGTAGTTGTCTAATGGTGATTGGTGGAGGGCTTTTAATTGCATCATGCTTACTCAAGCATGATGTAATTATTAAGCTTTTCTTTCATTTTTTTTTCTTGCATTTCTACTCATTTTCAATTTAATTTTTAGAAATATTTATTCACATTTTATGTCATAATAATTATGTACTTAACTGGACAAGTCGGCCAAAAATTATCTCTGGAGACCAAATGACCAAAATGCCCTCCGTTTGGCTTATTGAGTCAAAAGCGTCTGTACCAATCAAAAAAATTTTCTAAGCCTTTTCTTGGCATTCTAATGCCATAAAAACCTCAATGACTCTTCTATGGAGTTCCACAAATTATTTTATAAATTTCCCCCCGAGTTTAGGGCTTCTAGTTGCGAAAACCGTAACTTCCCACTGGGTTACCCATCGCTAGGGCACCGGCTCATTTAACTTAATTGTATTTTAATTCTAAATTTTTCTTACTATTATTTGAGTTATTTATGACTCTTCACTCTAGTCTAAATATTTTTCCAGACGTTCTAGCTGTTCGGACCGACATCGGTCACCGGAATATTAGAATGTACGGAATTGCTATAGTGAGGGTGTTACAGCCAGAGCCGACAGAAGCTGTCAGAGGTATACTTTCTCTTTATAATCCTTTAGTATATGTAATAATAGACCCTGTAAATAAGATGAGAGAAGATAGGTGCAGAATTAGTTGAGAATAAGAATGTAAAACTAAAACTAGTAAAACAGACTAAAAAGATAGCTGTTCCTCGACTATTTACACCGAGTAAATTTTGAGGATGAAATTTTTATTAGAGAGGGAGAATTGTAACGCCCTCACTTTAGGTAGTCCATACATTCTACTGTTCTGACGACTAATGTCTATCCGGACAGCCAGGATGACTGAAACTACACTCCAACTAGAGTGAGGAGGCATAAATTGACTGAATAAAGACTAAGTAAAATTAAGAAAAAATAAAAGAAGTGAATTGCAAATGAGTTAAATGAGCCAGTGTCCCGGTGATGGGTGACCTAACGAGAAGTTGCTGTAAAGACAGCTAGTAGCCCTAAACCCAAGGAAAACCCAATGAAATAATTTTTAGGACTCCAGAGAAGAGTCATTGAGATTTCGATGGCATTAGAATGCCAAGAAAAGTTAAAGAAAAATTTTTAGATCAGTACAGACAATTTTAGTTTACTGAGAAAACGAAGGGCATTTTGGCCATTTTGTCTTCAGATATGACTTTTGGCCAACTTGTCCGGTTAAATAAATAATTATTATGACATAAAATATGAATAAATATTGCTAAAAATTTAATTGAAAATGAATAGAAAAGAAAGAAAAAGAAAATGACTTAAATCCCTAATTATGACATCCTAATGATGTCACTATAATGCCCTCCACCAATCATATTACAACACACCCTTTATAACCAAATTAAAAAGAGATAAATAGGTTAAAAAATGAAAAGCCAATCTGCCTTTTTCTTCCCCAAATTCCAGCTGACTTCTTCCCTCTCTCTACCTCCATTACAATTTCTTTCATTTCTCTCTCCATAACCTTGAATTCCTACCACTAAATCCTAAGTTTCCTTCATTAAACCTTGTCAATTCCTCTTGGGAGAGTGTTTGGTAGCCTAGAAAAAGAAAGAAAGTGAAGTTTAAGCTTGAGAAAATTCTGCTAAAAAAGGTTAGTGCTACTACTCTTTAATTTCTCTTCAGACTTCATGTTGGAAGCATGAATTGACATAGAATTTGAAAGAATTGAAAGAAAATATCCATGTATGAGCCACTTCCATTTTTGGCAGCCATGAATTAGGAAATTGTTTGATGAGTTTTGATGCAATTAAAGATGTTTATGGGTGGCTTTGATGGTGATTATGAGACTTTGAACATAAATTGATGTGTGTGGAGTAGGATTTGAATATTTGAGAAATTTTGAGTTAGGGTATGAATTAATTTTGGTACCTTGGTGTTATGGCTTGAGATTGATCATGTTGAGACTGTTTGTCGATCATTTGAGGTGTTATGAATGACAAATTGTAGTTGGGAGTAAGGAGAATGGAATATTGGGAGTGCTTCTCTTATGCAGGAAATTCATACCTATGAGTCCAATGTACTATTTGAGTCATAACTGTAATTTTGTGACTCCAATTGGTGTGAGGCCAATTGGAGGTAAACCTAGACTCAAAATACCCCATTTTTCATGAAGAAACCCTGCTCAAATTCTGTCAAGATCTTGGTCAATTTACTCTCCCAATCCGGGTATTCAAACACTGAACCTAGAAAATATCCAAATGAATAGTACATGTTCATTTGGCCATAACTCTCTCTAGACAGGTCCAAATGACCTAAATTTTATACCATTGGAAAGATTAAACATAGGACTATAACTTTCATTGAGAACACCAAGCCCATAAATGCCTCTAACCAAATGAAATTGTTGACTCAAATTAGGATACCAAACTGACCTGCACCATTCTGCCCATAATTTCCTGGACTAAAGCTCACCCGACCAGTTTTGGCAAGATGGTCATAACTTGGTCTACAAAAACCCAAATTCAATGAAACCAGTGGCAAAATTTCTATAAGACATAGATTTACAAAATTGGTCTTTTGACCAAAATCCAGATTGTCACACCTTACCCCTCCGTAAGGCATAACATGTTCCCGTAGTATACATATTGAATTATCGAACTTCACCTACTGATAACCCATTAAATACATTACAAGGGATTTTAAACAACTTCTTATGTCTTTTTATAGTAGAGAGCACTTTTGACATCTTTTTACAATAGAGAGCACTTTTGACAGGTTTTAAAACCTTTTACTCAAAGTTAAATTACACAACAAATCTGCAATATCAATAGATTCTATAAAAATTTCGGCAGTGTGTCGTCTGTATTTTGAATAAAACAGTTCTTCAAAAACCTGTAAAAAGCACTTCCAATATATTTGTTTCATTCCTAAACTCCAATATGGCTCAACACAAATCAATTTTCTCAACATAAGTCAAACTCAATTCAACATCAATTTTCAGTAGTTCCAAAAATAGAATGCAAAATGACTGAGTAGTTCAAAAGCTGAGATAAAAGAAGTATATTATAACATTTTTACAAGTCAAAATAATTTATAACTTTAGTTTACAACTGCTCAAGACTAAATACAATATATACATACAGTTCACATATATTACAACAAAAATTACAAGGAGGTGGTATACTCAATATACCCGTCAAAATCCCAAAAGTGTAGCACAAGCAACCTACTCTGCTACTTTATCTGTCTGTCTACCTGCGTCAGCAATAAAAAAGCTATCACTTAGCCAATGTCTCAGTGGTGCACAACATTAAGAAAATACAATTTAAAATCATAAACTATAAATCACATAAACTGTAGATATTTAAAATCATAGTTAATTTCAAAAGACAGAGAATGTCATAAAGAATTAAATTCCATTTCACAATGTCTCAACAAATACTAATAAATCACACACATGGCTTAATCATGATTCCAAAGTCCAATTCATCCCAAAAGCCAATGGCTAATAAGGAATAACATAGCTAGCTAGCAATTATATGAGTACTCATCCTATTCATCCTCAACTGACACACACCTCAACACTTCAGCCAGAGAGGGAATTCAAAGCCAATTCATCTCACTAGACAAGCTAGCGAGGAATTCAATCAAATATACATGATAGCTGTGATTTCAAACCATTTGTAATATTTTTCAAGCAATAAGTATCCATCAAATTTCATTCAAACAAATTTTTCACAATTCAAGCAATGACAAGTAAAAATTCAAAAGAAATAACTGTTGTACACAAACCTCTGATGAGTAGCCTCTTGGCCTTGACTCAGTGGTTCTTTCCTCTTCCCTGAGTCTTTACTAACTGAAACACACAATTTAAAGTGTTTCAGTACTTATTTAAATTATTTGTAATAATAAGGTTCAATAATTAAATTTTATTAAAACTATTACTTTCATTAGTCAACTTATAATGTTGACCTTTGATGCACTCTAAATGAGTCCATTTTAATGTTCCCAATTTGTCACATTTTATAGTCTCTAAGTGTTGGTATATGTTACCAATTTCATTTTAAAGCTTATTGCATTTTATTGCCATTTTCTAGATTTTATATGCTAGATTGCTCTAGCTAAATGTCTTGTTTCCCTTAGTTTTTAGGTTCTGGTCAAAAGAGCAAAATTGTAGATTTATGTCTTAGTGACATTTTGACACTAATTTCATGTCATTTGGAGTTTTCTGGACTAATTTATGGTCATTTTACTATTACTGGTCAAATTGCCTTTTATTGTGAACTTAGGTCATTTTTAGGTCATTTCTGATTCTTGCAGGTTTTATACCCGAACTTGTGCAAGCCTTTTGACTTGCTTATGGTCATTTCTGGATTTGGTGGTCTTAACCAAAATTGTAGCCCTATGTCTAAGCTTTCCAACGATATAAATTATGATACCCCTTACTTGTCTACAGTATATCCGAGTAAGATATGTCACACAGTGTACCGGAACACCCTATTTTATCTGAATCATTTTATTCTTCCTTAATTTATTTTTATCATAGTTATGAAGTACAATTTGTGAAATATAATTCATTTAAGTCATTTATTGAAATTATAATTTATTTGAGGTTCCGCAAATATTATAGAAAATTCGGCAGAATGCCGTCTAAAAATGGATAAAACAGTTCTTCGGAACCTGTGAAAAATACTTCCAAAATTTTCAATCAATCCCAAACTCCATTTCATCAGCAAAATCTCAATATTTCTCAAATATACTTCCATTTCTCATTCATTCATTTCATATGAAATTCATATAAAAATCATAAATAAATATTCACTTGTTCATTCATAAACACAATTTCCATAAGTTACATAAATACTAAAATACATTACATAAGTCTTAATTACACATGAGAAAATAAAAGTTAATTACAAAATACCAAAATAAAACCTAGTGTCCTATCAATGCACTGATGACGGTGAGGTGACACGGACACTATGTAGAGCTACAGAAGATCTCACCCATTCTGTGGTCTACTGGGCTCTCGGTTGGTCTCTCCAGAACCTACGCGTGGCAAAAAGCAACGCGCTAAGCAATAATGCATAGTGGTACCAATAATAAAATAAAAAGAAATAACAGAAAATAAATATGCAGTGCATGTCCTGATATTTTATGCAGACAATTTTTCGATCATTATTGGTAATCTTATTTATTTTGTACTTGTTATATTCATAATTTCATTAAATTTATCCACTTTCATTTTTGGTTGCCCAAGTAACCTATACTGAATGACTGGACTGGATAAATGGGTAAACTGGCACTGGGTATCTAGTACCTCGAGCCGTCACACCATCAGTCACATATGCATCTCCCGATGTGCAACAGAACAACTAATAAGCTGTAATAACATTAGGCACAAGGCCAAGTATCAACACAATGTCAAAATGGCTAAAAGCCATAAAATCACAAAATAGCATAATGCCATGTGCAGTACTGCTAACTAAACCCTATTGGCATGCCAACCTATCCAAATCAATCTTGCTAAGTGTATTAGGGCATGTTACACTTTTAAACTTTATAGTTCTTGAAATTTAAGTTTAGTTGTTACTATTCATTTCATTAGTCAACTAAAATGTTGACTTTTGCATAGACAATAGGTACATTGGTTCTAATACTCCCAACATACCACATTTTTCATTCTAAAGTTGTTGGTATTAGTTGCCAATACCATTTCTATGCTTAGTGTTAGTTATTCAAAATTTTCAGATTTCAAGCCTCATATTTACTGTTCTATTGGTTATTTGTACAGTAGGAATTTGGCAAAATTGTCTTCATGAAAGTTGTTTCTTATTTTGTCTAGTTACATTTCCTTTTTTGAATCACTCCATTTGGAGTTTTGTAGCTCAAGTTATGGCCTAAACACCATAACTGGCCGGATTGGACAGAATCCAAAATTCTGGGCAAAACTGGTTCTGCCAGATTTGGTAACCTAAGTTTGGTTGGCAATTTGACTAGGTTATGGTCAGAATTTGGATTTGTATTCTTCATGAAAGTTGTAGGTCTATGTCTCAGATTTCTTTTGGTAAAATTTCAGGTCAATTGGACCTTTCTACACTGAGTTATGATCAAATGAATAAACACTATTTATTTGGTCATTTTGCCCAGGCAGAATGCAAGTCACCCGGATTAGGGCAATTTTTAGGCTAACTTGATTGGGTTTTCTGGACAGAGTTTCTTCACCAAAGTGGTGCCATTATGTGTTTAGTTTTATTTACAATTGGCCTTGCACAATTGAACCTCTACAACTCCATTTATAGCTACCCAAACCTGCTGGACTCACATCCAGACCTACAGGGCAGCCAAGGCAGCTCACCCAAATTCAAATACCAAGCCACAACTCACTTCATTTCTTCATTATACATAGCCAAATGGTCACTAATTGACCACTCAAACTTTCATTCACCAACACATGAGAAAACCCTAGGTTTCTCCCAAACCCTAACTCCATAATTTCAATTTATTCTATTTTCATATTTTCTAGTTTAGATTAATGTTGTAACAAAGAATATAAGAGAAAAATTAAACAAAAGTCACACTAACCTTCAGTTAGTCACTTTCCAAGACTTAAAAACTTCACTTTCTTCCTTTCAAATTGCTGTCCAAAGCTTGCTCTAGTGGTAAGGGTAATTTTTAATGAAGGCAAATTAGGGTTTTGAGAGGGTTTAAGGTGGGAAAGGAAGCTTGGTTGAAGGGACAACAATGGTGGAGGTGAGAGTGTGGTTCGGCCAACTGAAGGAGGAGAAGAAATCTAATTTGTTTTCCTTAAGTTTTATCTCTTTTAATTGATTTAATAAAGCTTGTTGCATTTTGATTGGTTGGGCCTTTCTTAATTGCATCATGCATATGAAATAGATCCTATTTACTTTCATTTCTTTTCTTTTCTTTTCTTTTCTACTCATTTGCAATTTAATTTTTAGTAATATTTATTTAAATTTTGTGTCATGATAATTATTTACTTAACTAGACAAGTCGGCCAAAAATCACCTCTGAAGGTGAAATGACCAAAATGCCCTCTGTTTGGCTTAACAGACTAAAATTGTCTGTACTGATTGAAAAATTTTTCTAAGCATTTTTTTGACATTCTAATGCCATAGAACCCTCAATTACTCTTCTCTAGAGTCCCAAAAATTATTTTATGAATTTTTCCCCGAGTGTAGTGCTCCTAGTTGCGAGAACTGCAACTTCCCACTGGGTTACCCATCGCTAGGGCACCGGCTCATTTAACTTGGTTGTATTTTGTTTCTAAAATTTTTCCTAAATTTTTCTTGTTAATATTTGAGTTAATTATGATTCATCACTTTAGTTTAAATATTTTTTCGGACGTTCTAGCTGTCCGGACCGACACTGGTCACCGGAACAGTAGAATGTACAGAGTTACTACATGGAGGGTGTTACAACTCTTCCCCTCTAATTTAAATTTCGTCCTTGAAATTTACCTGATGCAAACAGTTGAGGGAACTGTTGCCTCATCGTCTCTTCACTTTCCCTAGTTGCCTCTTCGGTGTTGTGGTGCCTCCAAAGCACTTTCACCAGTGGAATCTGCTTATTCCTCAACTCTTTTACTTCCCGAGCCAGGATCTGTATGCGTTCTTCTTCATATGTCAAATCCGGTTGTACTTCAATTTCTTCCATGGAGATAACATGTGAAGGATCTGAGCTGTATCTTCTTAGCATAGATAC
This sequence comes from Hevea brasiliensis, assembly GCF_030052815.1. Classification (NCBI taxonomy): domain Eukaryota; kingdom Viridiplantae; phylum Streptophyta; class Magnoliopsida; order Malpighiales; family Euphorbiaceae; genus Hevea; species Hevea brasiliensis. The sequence continues at coordinate 94,378,209 of NC_079493.1, forward strand.
GTGGAACACATTGTAGATCTTGTCCAGCTCTGGTGGTAAAACTAGCCTGTAGGCCACTGGACACAGACGTTCAATGACTTCATATGGGCCAATGAACCTAAGGCTTAACTTACCTTTTCTTCCAAACCTCAGTACTTTCTTCCACGGTGACACCTTGAGGAACACTTTGTCTCCAACCGCATATTCTATTTCTTTTCTCTTCAGGTCAGCATAGGATTTTTGTCTATCTGAGGCAACCTTTAGATTAGCTTTGATTAGCTTTACCTTCTCCTCAGTTTATTTCACCAGGTCTGGCCCTACCAGTTTATTTTCGCCTAATTCAGTCCAACACACTGGAGTTCTACATTTCCTCCCATACAGTGCTTCATATGGGGCCATTTGGATGCTAGCTTGGTAGCTATTGTCGTATGCAAATTCTGCCAGTGGGAGGTATCTATCCCAACTTCCCTCAAACTCAATGACACAACTCCTCAGCATATCCTCAAGGACCTGACATATATTTCATGTTATTATTTTCATTTCAGTTCAATATTTGTATTAGTTCAATTGGTTTGAATTGTTTACCTGGATTACTCTTTCTGATTGCCCATCCGTCTGTGGATGGAAAGCTGTGCTGAAGTGGAGTTGTGTACCCAAGGATTTATGCAACTTCTTCCAAAATCTAGATGTAAATCTTGGGTCTCGATCAGATATGATGGAAAGTGGGATTCCATGCAGTCTAACTATCTCACTGATATACAATTCTGCTAACTTCTCCAATGAGTAGTCAGTCCTAACTAGCAGAAAGTGTGCTGACTTTGTCAATCTATCTACTATCACCCATACTGCATCATGCTTTTTCTGGGTGAGAGGTAGACCACTTACAAAATCCATAGTGACCGGATCCCATTTCCATTTTGGTATGCATATAAGCTATAGCAAACCTGATGGAACTTGATGTTCTGCCTTGACTTGCTGACATGTCAAGCATTTAGTCACATAGTCAGCTATGTCCTTCTTCATACCAGGCCACCAATACTGAAGTTTCATATAATGATACATTTTTGTACTTCCTGGGTGCATAGCATAAACACTGGTGTGTGTCTCTTTCAAGATATTGGCTTTCAATTTCCCATCATCTGGTACACATACTCTTCCTTTGTAATACAGACACCTATCTGCTTTCACCTCATAGTCATTTGCTTTCCCTTCTGAGATTTTACTCACAGTAGTCATTAATTTCTCATATACCTTTTGCCCATCTAAAATCTGCTGTAGCAGGTTTGGCCTCACTTGCAACTCAGCCAAAATAGCTCCATCTCGAGCCAAAGATAGATAGGTATTCAATGATCTCAAAGCTGTGATGGATTTTCTGCTCAAAGCATTAGCAACTACATTTGCCTTCTCAGGATGGTAGTCAATCACATAATCATAATCCTTCAGGAACTCAATCCATCGCCTCTGTCTAAGGTTGAGCTCCTTCTAGGTTGGCAAGTATTTCAGACTTTTGTGGTCTGTGTAAATGTAGCACTTTTCACCATACAAGTAATGCCTCCATATCTTCAGTGCGAAGATAATTGCTGCAAGCTCTAGATCATGGGTAGGGTAATTCTGTTCATGTGGCCTTAGCTGCCTGGAAGCATAGGCGACCACCTTCCCCTCTTGCATCAATACACACCCTAACCCATTATGCGAGGCATCACTGTAGACCACAAAGTTCTTTCTCGACACTGGCTGTGTTAACACTGGTGCCTCTGTCAACATAGCCTTCAACTTCTCAAAATTGGCTTAACACTTGTCATTCCAGTCAAATCTGACATTCTTGTGTAACAACTTGGTCATTGGAGTAACTATTAAAGAAAATCCCTTCACAAATCTTCTGTAATACCCAGCTAGCCCCAAGAAACTTCTGACCTCAATTGTATTTCTGGGAGGCTTCCATTCCATCACTGCTTCTATTTTCTTGGGATCCACCCTAATCCCATTAGCTGATACTATGTGTCCAAGGAATGCAATCTCATTCAACCAGAAGTCACACTTGGACAACTTAGCATACAACTTCTTTTCTCTTAGGATTTGCAGAACAATCCTCAAATGCTCATCATGTTCTTCCCTGGTCTTGGAATACACCAAAATATCATCAATAAAGATCACTACGAACCGATCTAGGTATGGATGGAAGATACGGTTCATAAGGTCCATGACTACCGCTGGTGCATTTGTTAGGCCAAAGGGCATCACTAGGAACTCATAATGCCCATACCGGGTCCTACATGCAGTCTTTGGCACATCTGCATCCTTCACCCTCAACTGATGATACCCTGATCTGAGATTAATTTTAGAAAATACTCCTGCTCCCTTTAACTGATCAAACAGATCATCAATTCTAGGCAACAAATACTTATTCTTCACAGTCACTTTATTCAATTGCCAGTAATCAATGCCTACCTCAAAGTCCCATCCTTCTTTTTTACAAACAGCACTGGAGAGCTCCCCATGGTGACACACTGGGGCATATGAACCCCTTATCCAGCAACTCCTGTAATTGGATTTTCAGTTTCTTCAATTCTGTGGGTGCCATCCTATAAGGAGCGATAGAGATTGGTGCTATACCCTGCAGTATCTCAATAGCAAATTTAACTTCCCTTTCTGGTGGCAAGCTAGGCAATTCTTCAGGGAACACATCTGGGAAGTCTCTTACTGTGGGTATGTCACATAGATCTGGCTTAGCCTGCCTAGTATCCACCACATGTGCTAGGTAGGCTTCACAGCCTTTTCTCATCAGTTTTCTTGCAATTGTGGCTGAGATGACATTGGACAAGAAATCTGTCCTTTCCCCCACAACTGTGATCTCATTAACCTTAGGAGTTTTCAAGGAAATTCTCTTCAGTTTACAATCAACCATTGCTTTATGACGTGACAACCAGTCCATTCCCAAAATCACGTCGAACTCATGGAAAGGCAACTCAATCAGGTCTACCAAGAATTCATACCCCTGAATCCTTAACGGGCAACCCTTGTACACTTTGTTCACCACTACACTGTGGACTAATGGATTAGTGACTAGGATGTCTTGGTCACTCTCCCCTACTAATATCCCCCTTTCTACGGGTAGGTTAATGCAGATGTATGAATGAGTGGATCCTGGATCCACCAATGCATGTACAGATGTATTGTAGAGGGAGAACATACCCTTGATGACGTCTGGGGCATCTTACTCCTCCTAAGCTCTTATGGCATAGGCTCTGGTACGTGCTCTGCCCTCAGGCCTCTCTGCTGGCTCAGATGCAGGTCTCCGTGATGGTCCCACTGCCTCAGATTTTCCAAATTTCCTACCCCTTTGTGGTGCAGGAGCAGGTCTGTCTGCTTGTATTGGAGCAGCTGTAGCAGTTTCTGCGTGGACAGTTCCTCAACTGATGCTCTATCGACCCACACCTTAAGCAGGCACCAATCACTCTCTAACACTCCCCATTATGCCATTTCAGGCAATGCAGACATGCAGAAGATGCTAGGGCTGGTCCCCTGAACCCCGTCCCTGAAGAGCTGTCCACTGATAGTGTGGACTGACCTCTCCTAGGGGTAAACTGTGGCCAAGGCCCCTGAGATTGACCCTGACCTTGAGGTTGACCTAAACTCTGTGCAGGTGGACTTTTGAACTTCTTCCTAGGTGCAGGAGATGAACTAGACTGACCCGGGCCCCTCTTCTGCTATCTTTCTCTTCTGGTTTGCTCATTTATTCTAACCTTTTCAACTTTTATTGCAGCTTCCACTAACTTGGTGAAGTCTGTGATTCCCAAGGCAGTAATCATGATCTTTATGTTGTCATTTAATCCCTCTTCAAATCTCTTACACCTTTCGGCCTCATTAGGGATCTCTCTTCCATAGCTGCTCAGTTTGACAAATTCCTTCTCATACTTCGCTACTGATAGCTGTCTCTGCCTCAGGTTAATGAACTCTCTTCTTCTCTCTTCTAGGTATACACTACCCACATATTTCTTCTTGAATTCTGAAAGAAAGAAGTCCTAAGTTATTACTTCTGGCTGCACTTCACTAGACACTGTATCCCACCATTGGTAGGCATCATCTTGCAACAGAGATACAGCAGCTTCTAGATTTTGCTCTGGAGTGCAGTGGAGTTGTTTTAGAACTCTCCCTGTTCTGTTCAACTAGTTTCTACCGCAATGTAATCATCTTCTCTCTTGCCAAAGAAGTCCACTGCTCCAAATTTTCTCAATCTTTCTAAATGTGATTTCTGCTGTGGAGGTGGTGGTGGTGGTGGCATTACCCTAGCCATTTGTCTGAAAAACTCAGCCATTTGCTAGAACATGGCCTGTGGAGGCTGAACAGGCTCTGCTGGAGCTGACGGTGCAGGTTCTCCCCTACCCCCAGTCTCAGCTGCTGCAGGTGGAGCATAACTCTCTACTTCCTCCTCAACTGCCCTCTGTGATGTAGGGTCCATATCCTATTTAAAATAACAAAGACAAACATATCTGCATTAGTGTCACCTCGACTCTTACAAATGCAATGCATAGTATGGACTCAATCTAGGCCCAGAAACGCCTAAACCATGCTCTAATACCACTGAATGTGACACCCTTACTCGTCTACAGTATAGTCGAGTAAGATATGTCACACAGTGTACCAGAACACCCTATTTTATCTCAATCATTTTATTCTTCCTTAATTTATTTTTATCATAGCTATGAAGTACAATTTGTGAAATATAATTCATTTAAGTCATTTATTGAAATTATAATTTATTTGAGGTTCCGCAAATTTTATAGAAAATCCAGCAGAATGCCGGCTAAAAATGGATAAAGCAGTTTTTCGGAACTTGTGAAAAATACTTCCAAAATTTTCAATCAATCCCAAACTCCATTTCATCAACAAAATCTCAATATTTCTCAAATATACTCCCATTTCTCATTCATTCATTTCATATGAAATTCATATAAAAGTCATAAATAAATATTCACTTGTTCATTCATAAACACAATTTCCATAAATTACATCAATACTAAAATACATTACATAAGTCTTAATTACACATGAGAAAATAAAAGTTAATTACAAAATACCAAAATAAAACCTAGTGTCCTACCAATGCACTGATGACGATGAGGTGACACGGACACTAAGCAGAGCTGCAGAAGATCTCACCCAGTCTATGGTCTACTGGGCTCTCGGTCGGTCTATCCAGAACCTACTCATGGCAAAAAGCAACACGCTAAGCAATAATGCTTAGTTGTGCCAATAATAAAATAAAAAGAAATAACAGAAAATAAATATGCAGTGCATGTCCAGATGTCTTATGCAGACAATTTTTCGATCATTATTGGTAATCTTATTTATTTTGTACTTGTTATATTCATAATTTCATTAAATTTATCCACTTCCATTTTTGGTTGCCCAAGTAACCTATACTAGATGACTGGACTGGATAAAGGGGTAAACTGACACTGGGTATCTAGTACCTCGGGCCGTCACACCATCGGTCACATATGCATCTATCGGTGTGCAACAGAACAGCTAATAAGCTGTAATAATATTAGGCACAAGGCCAAGTATCAACACAATGTTAAAACGGCTAAAAGCATTAAAATCACAGAATGGCATAATGCCATGTGCAGTACTGCTAACTGAACCCTATTGGCATGCTAACCTATCTAAACCAATCTTGCTAGGTGTACTAGGGCATGTTACACTTTTAAACTTTACAATTCTTGAAATTTAAGTTTAGGTGTTACTATTCATTTCATTAGTCAACTAAAATGTTAACTTTTGCATAGACAATAGGTACATTGGTTCTAATACTCCCAACATACCACATTTTGCATTCTAAAGTTATTGGTATTGGTTGCCAATACCATTTCTATGCTTAGCGTTAGTTATTCAAAATTTTCAGATTTCAAGCCTCATATTTACTGTTCCATTGGTTATTTGTACAGTAGGAATTTGGCAAAATTGTCTTCATGAAAGTTGTTCCTTATTTTGTCTAGTTACATTTCTTTTTTCGAATCACTCCATTTGGAGTTTTGTAGCTCAAGTTATGGCCTAAACACCATAACTGACCGGATTGGATAGAATCCAAAATTTTGGGCAAAACTGGTTTTGCCAGATTTGGTGACCTAAGTTTGGTTGGAAATTTGACTAGCTTATGGTCAAAATTTGGATTTATGTTCTTCATGAAAGTTGTAGGTCTATGTCTCAAATTTCTGCTGGTAAAATTTCAGGTCAATTGGACTTTCTACACTGAGTTAAGACCAAATGAATAAATACTGTTTATTTGGTCATTTTGCCCAGGCAGAATGCAAGTCACCCGGATTAGGGCAATTTTTAGGCCAACTTGGTTTGGTTTTCTGGGCAGAGTTTCTTCACCAAAGTGGTGCCATTATGTGTCTAGTTTCATATCCAATTGGCCTTGCACCAATTGAACCTCTACAACTCCATTTATAGCTGCCTAAACCTGCTGGACTCACATCTAGACATGCAGGGCAGCCAAGGCAGCTCACCCAAATTCAAATACCAAGCCACAACTCACTTCATTTCTTCATCATACAAAGCCAAATGGTCACTAATTGAACACTCAAACTTTCATTCACCAACACATGAGAAAACCCTAGGTTTCTCCCAAACCCTAACTCCACAATTTTAACTTGTTCCATTTTTATATTTTCTAGTTTAGATTAATGTTGTAACAAAGAATATAAGAGAAAAATTAAACAAAAGTGGCACTAACCTTCACTTAGTCACTTTTTAAGACTTAAAAACTTCACTTTCTTCCTTTCAAATTGCTGCCCAAAGCTTGCTCTAGTGGTAGGGATAATTTTTAATGAAGGCAAGTTAGGGTTTTGAGGGGGTTTAAGGTGGGAAAGGAAGCTTGGTTGAAGGGAAGACAATGGTGGAGGTGAGAGTGTGGTTCAGCCAGCTGAAGGAGGAGAAGAAATCTGATTTGTTATCCATAAGTTTTATCTCTTTTAATTGATTTAATAAAGCTCGTTGCATTTTGATTGGTTGGGCCTTTCTCAATTGCATCATGCATATGCAATAAATCCTATTTACTTTCATTTCTTTTCTTTTCTTTTCTACTCATTTGTAATTTAATTTTTAGCAATATTTATTCACATTTTATGTCATGATAATTATTTACTTAACTGGACAAGTCGACTAAAAATCACCTCTGAAGGCGAAATGACCAAAATGCCCTCCGTTTGGCTTAACAGACTAAAATTGTCTGTACCGATTGAAAAATTTTTCTAAGCATTTTCTTGACATTCTAATGCCATAGAACCCTCAATAACTCTTCTCTGGAGTCCCAAAAATTATTTTATGAATTTTTCCCTGGGTCTAGTTCTCCTAGTTGCGAGAACCGCAACTTCCCACTGGGTTACCCATCGCTAGGGCACCGGCTCATTTAACTTGGTTGTATTTTGTTTCTAAAATTTTTCCTAAATTTTTCTTGTTAATATTTGAGTTAATTATGGTTCATCACTTTAGTTTAAATATTTTTCCGGATGTTCTAACTATCCGGACCGACACTGGTCACTGAAACTGTAGAATGTACGGAGTTGCTACAGGGAGGGTGTTATATAAATTTTAGGTCATTTGGACCTGTGTACAAGGAGTTATGGCCAATTACGTAATTGCTGTTCAAATGGTAAATTTTCAGGTTTGAAAGGTTACAAATCCGGATTAGGTCTATTTTAGTGTCACTTTCCGGACAAAATTTTGGTAGGCTTTCAACATGAAAGTTGGCACATCTTGTGCCTAGTTTCACCTCCAATTGGTCTCATACCAATTGGGGTCACACATTTAGGGTTATAGGCTCATTTGCATACTGTCCTTAAATACATTGCTTAAACATTTATCAATTGCACATTTACCTTGCTATAAGTCCACTTCTCTACCCAATTCTGATTTGGTACCATACCAAATTCATTTATCACTTCACATTATAGTCAATTTGGGTAGAATACAATAACCTTTAATACACCAAATACAATCCTAAATTACAAAGTCCATTTATAACAATATATACACATAACACTCTCAAATATTACATGTGACTTCCACCACCAAATTACATATATATTCACTACTAAATTATATACATATTCTACCACCTTTAGTACCATAATTTAATAAACCATTCCATGAAATTAAACACTTCCAACTTCACCATAAGGCTACCCAAATTACACATATACATCAAGCTTCCATTTTTAATTCACAAACTCACAATTCAAACTATATACATGGTAATCAACTCCTATACATTTACGCACTTAAATCAACACCTCAAATCACCAAATACATGAAGAAATAAATCAAACTCCCATGGACATGAGGGCTGCCGAATTTGGGCTTTGTCCATATTCTTCAAACCTCTTCAATTCCTTCCATAAATCAACTCACCACAATACCAACACAAACTTTAACAAAGAAAGGATGAAGAAATGGATACTTACCTCTTATGAAACTTGTTAAAAACTCACCAAATCTCTTCTTTCTTGCTGCCAATATCTTTCCCTAAGTGTGTTGATCAACTTTAATGAAGCAATCAAGTGGAATGGAGGTGAAATTCATGGTTGCATGGAGGTTCTTCAAGGTTCGGCTATGGAGGAAATTCTTTGGGAGGTTTTGGCTGGTTTTGAAGTGAGGTTGAAGATGACAATTTTCTGTCCCAAATGCTTTTTTTATGCCCCATAAATTGAGGTTAGTGGAGCACTAACTTAGTTTAATCTTTAATTAATTAAAGTTTCACAATTTTGCATTTTACGCCTCAAACTCCCATTATTTACATTATGTACCTCATTTCTCATTTTCATAACAATTTCAAAGTATAATACCACTTATTTTTAATGGACATTTAGGTCAAAAGTCAACTCGGAGTGTCAATTGACCAAAATGCCTCTATTCGATTTGTATTCCCTATTTTTCGGTAACACTAATTTTTGTCAGTTTCTTGATTTTTCATTTTTCTTTGTACTAATTAATTAATTTTTCTTTGACATTTTTAATATCATTTATACCTCAATAGATGTTTATTTAAGTCTTAAAATATTTCCCAGGGTTTCTCGCGGCCCAGGGCTAGTCAACAGTCCTCGCCGCAACTTCCCGATGCGGTTACCCATCGCTACAGTTTTTAGCTCGTTTAACTTAATTACATTTCATTGCTCTTATTTTTCCTTTGTTTTTCTTGTATTTTCCTCTATTGTATTTCATTATTTCATGTCTCCTCACTAACATTTAAGTGTAGTTCTAGGCATTCTAGTTGTCTGGACAGACACTGGTCACCGGAATAGTAGAACGCACTACCGAATATAGGGATGTTACATAGATACTAAGGGAAATAGGCCAATTTATTAGGTTAAGTTAGCATATGAATTCTGGAAATTTCCTAAGTGATCATTTAGCCCCAGAACACTAATTTAGCTATATCTCCCACTAGGAAGCTCTAATTAGGGTAAGCCATACTGATCTGAAACCCTAAGAAACAGGGCTCCAACTTTGTTTTAGACTTGGTCCTCAAATTATGAACATAAGAATCCTAAAATGGGAGTCAAAGTTTCTGACCTGAACATGAATCCTGGTAGAACAGGGTACATGAATCCAGGCCAGTGATTTGGCCATAATTAATTCTATAAAACTTGAAAATTTGTAATAAAACTTTCTCAGTGACTATAAGACATAGGGTAACAACTTCTATGAAGAAGCTTAAGCCTAAAAATGACTATAACATGACCAATTAATTAGACAAAGACAGACTCTAGAAACTGCCAAATTATGGACCTTGAGAAAGGTTCATAAAATAACTTAGCATATGATATGAAATAAAATAGAATATTTTGTTAAGCACAAAATGACATGAATTAATAAAACTATAGGTATGAAATAACATTATTTTGCCCAAAGTACACCTAGTGTCACACCCTACCCCTTCGTAAGGCATAACATGATCCCTTATTATACCTAATGAATTACCAACTTCATCTACTGATAACCCATTAAATACACTACAAGGGATTTTAAACCTTTTCTTACTTCTTTTTACAGTGGTGAGCACTATTTACAGGTGTTAAAAAAAAACTTTTTTTACTGAAGTGAAACCAGATAACACATTAGAAGTATTAATAATTTCTGTAAAAATTTTGGCAGAGTGCCATCTATATTTTGAATAAAACAGTTCTTCAAAAACCTGTAAAAAGGCACTTCCAATAAGTTTGATCAATCCCCAAACTCCAATATTCAATCAACATAATAAGTTTCTCAACAATTGTCAACTCAAATCCACAATAATTTTCCAGTGTTTTCAAAGTGCTGAGATAAAAGAATATATCACAATATTTACAAACCAAAATAATTTACAAATTTAGTTGACAACTTTAATGTACAATTTTAATTTACAACTGCTGAAAACCAAGAACACTATATACATACGTGAACATACATTACAATATAAAATGCAAAATATGGTATACTCAATATACGTGATGAATTCTCAATGAAGCACTAGCAGCGTAGTCTGCTGCCTTGTCAGTCTGTCTACCTGCGATAGCAATGAAAAGCTATCGCTGAGCCAATGTCTCAGTGGTGCACAACATTAACAAAATGCAACTTTAAATCATAAATCATAAGTCATATAAATAGTGGATACTTAAAACCATAGCTAAATTCAAAGACAGTGAATGTCATAAAGAATTTAAACTCCATTTCATAATATCACAATAAATCACACACACAGCTTAATCATGTTCCAAAGTCCAATTCGTCCCAAAAGTCGATGGCTAATGAGGAATAACATAGCTAGCTAGCAATAATATGAGTACTCCTTCTATTCGTCCTCAACAGGCACACACCTCAACACTTCAGCCAGAGAGGGAATTCAAAGTCAATTCGTCTCACTAGATAAGCTAGCGAGGAATTCAATCAATATACATGATAGCTATGGTTTCAAACCATTTACAATGTTTTTCAATCAACAAGTATCCATCAAATATCATTCAAACAAATTTTCACAATTTAAAATAATAAAATACAAATAGTCATAATTTATTTCAATTGAAAAATTCAAAAGAAATAACTGTTATGCACAAACCTTTGATAAATGTCTCTTGGACCTGACTCAGTGTTTCCTTCCCCTTCCCTGAGTCTTTGCTAACTGAAACACATAATTTGAAGTGTTTCAGTACTCATTTAAACTGTCTCTAATAATAAGGCTTAATAATTAATTTATTGAATTCTATTATTTCCTTAGTCAACCTAAAATGTTGACCCTCAATGCACTCTAGGGGAATTAGGTTTAATGTTACCAATATGTCACATTTAATAGCCTTTTAGTGTTGGTACATATTACTAAATTCATTTTCAAGTATATTGCATTTTATTGCAATTAGACGGATTTTGGTATACTAATTTGACCTAGCCAGATGACCTAGTTCCCTCGGTTTTCGAGTTTCAGTCCAAACTACAAACTTGTAGGTCTATGTCTTATTGCACGCGGGGCAAAATTTTAGGTCATTCTGAGTTGTGTAGACCAAGTTATGGTTAATTTTCCAATGCTGGACAGAATGTACCAAAATGGTAACTTTAGGTCATTTTTAGGTCACTTTTGGTACCCGAACTTGTGCAAGCTATTTGACTTGGTTTTGGCCATATTTGGGCTTTGGTGTCTTCATAAGAATTATATATATATGTCTTAACTATTCATGGTAAAAATTTCAGGTCAATTGGACCTGTTTTGAGTAAGTTATGGTCAAAGCACTAACTACTGCCCAAATGGTCAATTTTCAGGCTTTCAAAGCACTAATCCGGATTTGGTCATTTTTCAAGTCACCTTCTAGGCAGAATTTTGGTAAGCTTCCTTCATGAAAGTTGGCACATTTTGTGCCTAGTTTCACCTCCAATTGGTCTCATACCAATTGGAGTCACACACTTAAGGTTCTAAGCCAAAACATACACTGTCCTATTACACATTGTTCATCCTTTACTAATTACACATTCAACACTTACCAAGTTAACTCTTCTATGCCAATTCTGGTTGTACCATACTATTAACACATTTTACTTCACATTTTTGTCATTTTGGTAGCTTGTAACCACTCTCAACATACACACTATAATACAGAATTTTCCAAAGTCCCATTTACAACAATTTAACACATGAACATATCTCATTTCCATGTCTAAACCCTAATAATTAAACACACACACATGCTGCCACCTTAAGCAACATAATTCAACAAACCATTCCATGAAACTTAAACACTTCAATCTTCTTCATGAGGCTGCCACAAGTTTACACATACCCATCAACCTCTATTTGCAATTTTCAAGCTTACAAATCAAACCTTACACATGGAATTCAACTATAATACAATCAAACATTTAAATCATCATTCAAACCACTATTTATATGCAAGAACAAACTGTTCATATTGAGGTTTCATGGCTGCCAAAATGTACATCTCCATTAAAACATCAAACTTCATAAATTCTTCCATAAATCACTACCCACAACCTTGGTTACACTTTAAATAAAACAAGAATTGAAAACACTCACTTACCACTTTTGAAGTTCTTCAAAACCTCACCAAAACTTAACTTTCTTGCTCCTAGTATGCTGCCCAAGGTATGGTGGTCAAGTTTAGTAAGGAACCTAACGGAAAAAGTGGCTAGAACATGGTGAACTTGAGCTCTCATCATGGACGGCCATGGATGGACCTTGGGAGAAAGGATTCGGCTGGTTTTGCAAAGTGAGATTGAAGATGGGTTTTCAAAATTCCAAGTGTCCCTTAAGGTGTCCCAAAGTTAAGGTTAGTGGAGCACTAAAGAAATAAAATGGTTATTTATTCCAAGTTTTTAAATTCTCACATTTACCTCAATTTTTTTCACTATTTACATAATGGACCACCATTTTAATTTTCATGGTATTTTCAAAGTTTAATATCATTTATTTTTAATGGAGATTTAGGTCAAAAGGCAACTCGGGGTGTCAAATGACCACAATGCCCCTATTTGGGTTGCATTCTCGATTTTTCGGTAATACCGTATTTTGTCATTTTCTCGATTTCTCGTTTTTCTTTGTACTAATTAATTAATGTTTCTTTGATATTTCTAATGACATTTATACTTCAATAGATGTTTATTTAAGTCTTAAAAATATTTTTCAGGGTTCCCCGCAGTCAGTATTAGTTAATACCCACGCAACTTCCAGTCACGGTCACCCATCGCTAAGGTTCTCGGCTCGTTTAACTTGGTTATATTTCATTGCTATTATTTTTCCTTTGTTTTTCTTGTATTTTCTTTTCTTGTATTTCATTATTTTATGTCTCCTCACCCATATCTAAGTGTAGTTCTAGGCATTCTAGCTGTCCGGACTGACACTGGTCACCGGAACAGTAAAACGCACTACCGAACATAGGGATGTTACATCTAGACTCATTTATATAGCTTAGATCGATTGGTATACCAATTAGGGACTGCATATTGCAGTACTGCCCTCAGGGATAATCATTGACAGACGACATATGTCTAAGATGATTGTTCTACTAGCTTTATGTCTGCCCGATGGCTATAGTGCCAATTTTCATTATTACTGGCTTATGCTTGCCCGCTGGCCTTGTGCCTGATATGACCGTTGTATACTAGGTAGACATACGGATGTCTAACTAGTATACTCCCGTGTATCCAGTCTTTATAGTCTGTCATAGGTTACTTGGGCACAGATAAAAACAATAAGCCTTAAATATAAATAAGTACATGAGAAAATCATTAATATGAATTTTATAAGACTGAATATAAGGTATATGCACCGAAAAGATCCCTATTAGCTTATTTACTTCCAAAGTTCTAGAAAACATGTAAAAGATTTTAAATACATGAAAATTGATATTAATTTATAAGGTTATATGTGAAATAATTATTTTAAATTATTTAGTTATTTCTTTCCTTGTTTATGCACCACTAAGCGTTATGCTTAGCACGTTGGTTCTTACCATGCGTAGGTACTGGAGAGTAGCAGCAGCAGCAGGGCCTAGACCGGACTTGGACCAGATCTGCTAGGGTGTGGGTTGTCACCTCATCAATCATTTTGCTAGGGCTCATGTACATATTAGATTTTGCATTTTTGTATTGTATGTAATTAAATGATGTAAATAATTTTAGATTGTATATAAATTGTAAATATTGTACTTGACTCTATATGAATGAAATGCAATTTATTTTCTTGAAATTGATATGAGCATGAGAAATGATATGATGAATGAATAGATGAAATGGATATAAGTTATTTTAACAGGTAACCTGAAACCCACCATGCACTAATAGAACAGAGGGAACTCTGTTTGGGTCTCCATAAAAACGAAATGGGATAAAAAAAATTTTCTACAAGTGAGATAATAAAATTAAATGGACATTAAATTAATATTGTAAACGATAAGACAGGATAGGGTGCTCCGGCACCGAATGTAGCACGCCTTACTCGACTACACTGTAGACGGGAGAGGAGTGTTACAGTTACTCTCCTAATTCTAGAATAAAGAAACTACTCACATATGGTGAGTTTAGTAGACATAATAAAGATAAAATAAAAGAACATAAGAGCAGCCTTAAGAAATAGAACAAAAGAACCGAAGAGAATCTCTAGCTTTGAACTGGTGGAACTTCAGCTGAGGACTCCTCCTTAATGCTGATGCGCTATTCTTCGAGACGGCTTTAAGAGAATGATGAAAATGAAGATGTGTATGTGAAGATGTTAATGTCCAGCTCGAGATCTCTCTTCTATGTTTTCTGCTGCTTCTACTTATATTGAATGATCTAGGGTTAGGTTTTAGAGTCCCCAAGGCATTAGGAGTCTTTTTTCTTTCTCTGTAAAAACTAGAGCTGGAACCTAATCAGGAAACTGGCTGTCGGCTGATAAACGGCTCGTGTGTCACTACACGGCCTAGGGCCATGTAACATACTGGAGCTTGAAGTTTGCATCTTATGTCGGGGCAGAAGTTTGCATGGGGCTCGACTAGTTACACAAGTCCAATTACATGGCCCGTGTACTATTGTTCTTCCAGGAACTCTTTGAGCTTTGCTAGGCAGAATCTTACACGGGTGGTGTTACACAGCCCGTGTACTATGTTCCTTCTTTGGTTTTCTCCTGGCAGCAAGTTACACGGGTCTATGGTTTGGTTACACGACCTGTGTAATGTGTATCGGCAACAATTTTCTTTCCTTGAGTCTTTCCAAGCTTCATTCTTTTCCTATCCTTTGGAACTTCTTCAAAACACCTGGAAATATGTAGAAAACATAGAATTCAGTGCAGAGTGATGAAATTTACAAATGTTAATAAATTTGGTGATTATGCATGAGGTTACCTATGTAAACGCTATAAAATATTGTACAAATGTGTTTAAAACTATCTATATAATATAAGTGTATCAGATAGGCGTAATAGATCATCTATGTCATTGAAGGATCGTACGTAGGCCCACTAATAAGCAATGGACATTGTAGACTCGAAACTACTGAACCCAATCATAGAACCACTTCGGGGTTAATAAAAGAATGAGATGCACTAGGATCAATCAAAACATGCAATATTGAAACTTCTAATGCAAGGGTTAACTGACACCATAGTATTGGAGGTGTTGGCTTACTGTTGTGCCATAGTAAAGATCCAAGCCGATGCTATTGAATACCTCCCTTATGAGCCTACTATAAAGGAAGAAGAATCTCATCCTCTACCCTATCTCCTTTCTGATGAGGGACCACAGAAGTCTACCTTGTTATTGGTTGAGCCACACTGCCTAACCCAATATGCCGCTATAAAGCCACCCTTCCATGGTAGGACACTCCCTAGACATGTGCCCTCCTGACCACACCTATGGCATTGGGAGGTTCCAAACCTACAAACTCATTGATGGGGCTTCTAACATCTTACACAACCATAGGTATCTAAACCCAAACTAGATTCACTTTCCATCTCGAGGCCTGACTTGATTCTATTCTAGAACTTATTTTTCTTTTGCTTCTTGCCCAACTTCCCTCCTTTATCTTTCTTAATTTTAGATGAGGAAACAATCTTAGTTAAGTGACTGAACCTCCCAGCATCTGTAGCCTTAGGATTTGCAAAATATTTGGCTTTTATACTTTTCAGCTCTAGAGTCCCTTCAATGATAGCCCCATCCTCCATCTTTCCTGTAGCATCTACTATGGAATGAAAACTATGGGTTTCTGTGGCCAAAATCAATGAGGAATATCTAGAGTATAAATTTTGAGTGTGCCTCTTTGCCTTCTTTTTATCCGTATCATATTCTTGCCCTACATACTGCAAAAGATCCACAAACTTGTCTGTATACTTGTTAACACTCATATCAGCAGTTTGTCTCCACTGCTCAAACTCTACCACCTTTAATTTCCTAAAGCTTTCTGGGAAAGCCCAATTAGTAAACTCTATCACAAATTGAGACTAGGTCATACTATCGACCCTATCAATAAGATATGACTTATACTAATCCTTTGCCTACTTACATTTTAAGATAAAGTTGGCCATCTAAATAGCCCTACTATCACTGGCATTTAATTCATTGGCTATCATTTTAACTGCCTTAAAGTACTTAAAAGGATCATTTCCTTCCTTGTACTTAGGATCATCTAGCTTTAAATAGTTTGTCATCTTTACTCTACCTTAATTACTTGTCCCAGTCTCCTATGTAGGAATTGTAGGAGCTGCAGGGGGGTGGTGGTAGTGGTACTTGCTCTCTTGTAACTTCCTTTAGGATTTTGAGTTCCCATAGTGGTGGAAGAACTTTGGGGGTACTATTGTGAGTGGTACATGGGATATGGGTTGTATGATGGGAAGTAAGGTGGGTAGGGCATAAAAGGAGGATATTAGGGATAACCCATAAACCCAACGTTTCTAAAACTTCCCTATTAAGGATATTGATAACTAAACCCATAATCCAATCCTGACTGTGGAGGAGATACAAACTCTAACTCATCTCCTCCTTCCTTAAAATTGCCTTCTCCTATCCTACCCACACCAAAAGGCTCAGGATTCTCATGTTGTTGGGAGAAACCATGAGAACTCTTTCGTGCATCTACAGACATTTTAGGTGCATGTACAGTCTCCCTACTAACCTCAAAGGACCTTCTAAGACCTCTTGAAGATTCTCCCCTTCCACTTTTACTTGTTTTCTCCCTGACAACAAGGTTAGCGAGTAGTGCTCTAATACTTTCATTCTCAGGTGGAGGGGTTAACCTAGTGGACTGCATTGAACCTCACATTTTTTTAAAGCAAACAAGAAGTGTTAAGCACATAAAAAGTTCCTGTGGAGCTACATAAACACACAGCATGTCATCAATCATAGCATACATATAGCCTACAACATGTAATCATATAGGAACTCAACCCTAGGGACATGTATTTCCCTAATTGTGCTAGTTCATATACTTTTTTTCACCTCTATTTTATACTTTTACTAGTATCTAGGTCTGCTCATCTAACCTATAACTCTGATACCAACTCTGTAACGACCTTAATTAGAGGTTATTATTGGCACTAGAGATCGTCTCAGCTTAAGGCTGCTAGAACCCGTAGTAAGCTTAAAGCTTGTAAAACATACACATATTCCTGTACTTCACTATCTAACCATACCCAAACCTTTTTACTTTAGTCTTTTCATCCATACATAAACATTGTTAACATAAAAATGATTCATAATTTGAACCTTAACATATATAAGTTCTAAAGTGTACTGGTTCAACATACATACTCCCAAGAAGGGTTAACATAATGTGTACTTCATCATACTTAAAAATACTACATAATTCCAAATTTCTTAAATTACCAGCACAGCACTATCCATCCACAGTTTACATGTCCATCTATCCATATATCATACAAAAAAGAAAAGGCCAAAGCTACCCCTGATGCTCTCTCTTCAAAGAACTTTTTTAGTCATGCAACCCTGCATCTGAGAGTTAAGGGAATGGGGTAAGCTTACACAAGCTCCGTGAATAAACTAACTAACACTAATTATATCATTTAATTCTTAGATATGTAATGCATCATTCACGTGGGTTTTCACATCACAAACATTTCACGTAGGATAGACTTATCACTAGTAACTCCCAAAGCTTTTGCTTAAAACATGACCTGTGTCATGCACTCGGGACAACTTATAGATCTCCCTTGGCAGGGTATCATGATGACCTTCTTATAGGATTTGTTATGGATCCATAACATATATAATGTAACATAGTCATGAACATAGGGGGGTGTCAGTGGGTTATCCAACATCCATCAATGCACCAATAATAATTATGCAATTACGTAACATCTTTGTGCTCTAGATGCATGCATCCTAAATAAATATGACATGATGCATAAGGATGATCGTAAATTAAATTTTAAAGTTTACATTTTATTAAGGTTAGAGTTACTCGCCTCTTGAAGCCTATCAACCACCTAACTTGAATGGTAGCTATCCTCAGATCCTTAACCTTTCGAATCTTTCAAGCCCGATCTAATAAAATCTGAACCTAGAGTATTATACAAGGTTTTAAAACTCTATACATATCATAAACATCTTATTCTAGGCCCTTAGGGACCATAAAACTATGTTTTGGAACCTTAGAAAAGAAAGGAGAAAAATTCAGGCAAAACCTACTTTGGCTGTCGAAGTCTTAAGCTTCGGATGACACTTTTGTCCAGAGCTAACTATGGTTGCTAAAGTCTTAGACTTTGGCTACTCAACCTAGAAATTTTCTAGATTTTTCGAGAAACTGTAGACTTTGGCTACTAAACCTTTGGTTTTCAATAGTCAAACCTAATAATTTCCAGAATTCCCGAGTCGAAAACCTGCAAATTCCTTTTCCTAAAAACTTTAAAACTCATCCCAAAGTTTCAAACACAATCTAATCACAATGCACATCTCTAGGGCCTAAAACAACTTGAAATCATACTTAATACCCACATACATTAATAAAAAAACTCAAACCCTAGGTTTTCCTCAAACCCATCATAACATATACATGGATTTCTTCAAATCCAAAAAAGAAAACTAGCTATTTAAGGCCCACAATACTTAAACATTACTAAACTAACAACAAGACATAAAATTTGCACATAAATCACAAAACCCTAACCCTAACATGCATAAATTCCCCCCAAAACTCAACTTTAAACAACTTTTTATGAAATTGAAGTTATAAAAACCTAATCTCTCATTAATTTTCTTAGATCTACCCATTAGATTAAGATAAAAAGAATGTTACCTCTTTTTTTGGAGCTTAGAGGTAAGAGAATCAAAATCTCAAAGCTTGAATCTACTCTTCCAACTTCTAAATAAAAGAATCCACCTCCAGATCTTCAAAAACTCAAGAAAATCTCTTCAAAGAGCTCCTTATATGCCCCAATAGTTGAGAGAGAGAAAAGTAAAGAAAACCCAAATGTTTTTTTGTGGCAAAATGAGCTTTGATCTCTTTTATACCCTTCATAGTCAAGGGACTCTCAGTTGTTAGAAGCCTCAGTTTTGGCTGCAGGAGTCCATTCTATCCAAATAGGCATTTGAACCATAAAAGGACTTCGGCTGCTAAAAGTCTATCCTTCAGCTTTCGAAATTTCTTCTACCTAAAAGAACACTTTAAAACTTTTAGGAAATGAAATCTTTAAAACATTTTTCATTCTTAAATATATTTTGAGCACATCACACATACATAAACACATTTTCATATCTCACCGCCACTCCCTTGTCAATGAAATTTTAATTTTCACTAGAATATTTTGTTAAGGATAGATATTTTTATGTCAAAAAGTAGTGAGTATTACAAAGATCTTTATAGAAAAAGAAGTAGCATTCTAGGAAAGTGACAAGGTACTTTTGAAGGTATCTTTTATGAAAGGTGTAATCAGGTTTGAAAAGAAAGGTAAGCTAGCCCCATGGCACATAGGACTGTATGAAGTACTACAAAAAGTCAAAAATGTATCTTACAAGCTAGCTTTACCACTAAAGACGAAAAGGATCCATCTAGTTTTCCATGTTTCTATGCAATGGAAGTTTGTGTCAAGTCAAAACAAGGTTATAAATGAGTTGAACATAGAAATTTCAGAAGATCTTTCTTATGTTGAGTAGCCTGTCTAGATTATAGATACATAGATTAGAAGGTTGAGAAATAGAGAGATACCAATTGTTAAAGTCCTTTGGAGTTACCACAATATGGAAGAATGAACATGAGAGACTTGTGACTCCATGCTACAATAGTATCCTTACCCGTTTCAAGTATGTTCTTGAGTTGTTTAACATTCGAAGATGAATGTTTCTAAGGGGGAAAG
The DNA here is from genome assembly GCF_030052815.1 of Hevea brasiliensis. Taxonomy (NCBI): domain Eukaryota; kingdom Viridiplantae; phylum Streptophyta; class Magnoliopsida; order Malpighiales; family Euphorbiaceae; genus Hevea; species Hevea brasiliensis. The sequence goes on from NC_079493.1 coordinate 94,398,514, forward strand.
AATGTAACATACACCAAACTTTAGTTGTCAGAATTCTTATCGTGTATGGGATTTCTAGGGAGACCTAAGGTTTCGAGGATGATTTGGTTTGATTTTAAGAGCTTGAGTAGTGTGTAAGTGCAGTGATAGAGGGTCTAAGGGTTAGAGTTTTCAAGTTTAAGTATAATTTTTTTTTTGGGCAAAATGACTTTCAATAGCCGAAAGTCCTTTTCAGCCAAGGATATAAAAGCCTTAACATGTGAAATTTTGAAAAGAATCTTCAAAATTTCACCCAAACAAGTGCTCTTTTTCCTTTATTTTGTTTTCCTTTTTCTTCCTTCTTCCTGTGACACCCCTCACCCGTCTACCGTATAGCCGAGCAAGGCATGTCACACTCGGTGCCGGAACACCCTATCTTATCTTACTTTATTCATTTAATAATTTGTTCTCATTATATTTTAATATCAATTATTTTTCTAGGGAGAAACCAGCGGAGTTTCCCCTATTTTATTTCCAGTTGGCGTATTTCACTATTCAGCTGCTTAAAATTTTCAATAATATTTTACAATAAAATCTCATCCATTATTCTCATAATCATCTCATTTTTCAAATATCATCCATGTATTTCAATTTTATATTCATTTCCATGCATTTCCATTCACGGACAATTTATATATAGAAATTCTCAAGTTTCATTAATTTACATGATTTACAATTTAATCACATATGAACTAACCCATTTATTAATTTACAACACATAAATATTAATTACAATTTTCTAGTTTACATTACAACATAAGAAATATTTATACTATACAAAATACATAAAATGACTAATGTGAGCCCTATCTACATGCATTGCTAAGGAGGTGACAACCTTAAATACTCTGCAAATTCGATCTCCAAAATCCCAAGTTAATATCCGCTGGGCTTTTCCTTCAGTACCTGCGCGAGGAAACAAATCCATCGCTCTAAGTATTGCTACTTAGTGGTGCAATAATATAACAAAGAAAATAATATACAATAAAGATAAAACCGAAGCAATATTTGGATGCTCAAGAATTAATTTAATTTGGTGTGAGATTACTAATATTAATAAACGATTATCCTAATCTGTACTTCTTTGAAAATGCTTAGTGTATAAACTTTACAGTAATAATATATACAACATTCAATTATTTAAAAATATTAAATTTAGTATTAATTTATTATGAGAAACGCATTTATAATATTTATTTACATTCTACTTCTTTTGCAATTCTTCTTATCATTTCACTAATTTATTTCTAGGTATTTTGAATCATTGCATAGTAAATAAAATTTTAAAACTAATTCTAGTTTCTTTCTTATTCATTCATTTAATTCACATTATTCTTAACAAATTTCACTACCCAAGTAACCTATGACAGGCTGACTAAATTGGATAAGCAGGTCATTGGCATTGGACACTGCAGTGTCTCGGGCCGTCATACCATGGGACGTGTAAGCTCAGTACGTCAACCACGTATGCAGTCAGTATGGCTAAAAAGCCTTGATAACATATCAGTATGGCTAAAAGCCATGATAACAAGTAATCGGGCATAAAAGCCATGAGTGCGGCCATAAAGCCATGAATACAGGCATGAATGCTTATGCAGTACTGCTAAAATAATACCCTATTGGCATGCCAATCTATCCAATCTAACACACGTGTCTAGGCAATACATGGGCACATTAGTCCTTTAAGGGTTCATAAGTATCATTATTTAATTATATGTTCCAATTATAATTTATAACATTTTAATTTTTATTACTAGCAGAAGTATAAATGTCTAAAATACAATTCTATCTAAATTATGCATTCATCCTTTAATTCATTCATTATGTCATTCATAATTATCACAATTTATAACAATTATTTTCATGTGTAATTGTACTCAAAGCATTTTTCCTTATCCTTTCTCCAATAATAAAAACTAAAGTCTCATTCATATATTCATTTATTCATTACACTATGTAGATAAATTATTATTCATATTTCAAGTAATCCATGAACATTTCATGGATTTCAAATTTAACTAAATTTTCCTTAAATCCTAGAGTCACTCAACTTCAAGAATTTAAATTCATTAATCACATTATCTATATTAACCATCTTAATAGTTTTTTTAATTAGTATACCATTTCCTATATCATTGGGGTTACTATTCACTTGACCATTTCCCTTCAAAGGTTGACTTTTTAATTCATAATAGATTTTTTAAGCCTAAGTTCACCAAGATACCATATTTTGCATTTTATTTTTGTTGGCATTGATTGCCAAACTCAATTCCTAGCCTCCTAGGTTTTATTTCAAATTTTCAGAATTTGAGGTCTAAATTCACTGTTCCATTGGACCTGGCTACAGTAAAACTTTAACAAAACTTTCTTCATGAAAGTTGTTCCTTATTGTGTCTTCTTTTATTCCCTTTTTGAATCACTCCATTTGAAGTTTTTTAGCTCAAGTTATGGCCATTTTATCATAACTGGCCGGATTGACATGTACCTAGAATTCTAGGCAGAATTGGTTCTGCCAGATTTGGTATCTTGATTTTGGTAGACAATTCCATTAGGTTAAGTCCAAAATTTGAGTTTGTGTTCTACATGAAGGTTGTTCTACATTATCTAAGCTTTCTATTGATATAAAATTCAGGTCAATTGGATATTTCTACATTGAGTTATGGCCAAATGAACATACACATGTTCATTTGGTCACTTTTACCAAGTCTAGAATTAGTTACCAGGATTTGGTCAAGTTTTAGGGTATTCTAAATTTGTTTTCTGGGAAAGGTTTCTTCATCAAAGTTGTGCCATAATGTGTCTAATTTCATGTCCAATTAGCCTTGCACCAATTGAACCTACACCACTCAAGTTACAGCTGCCCAAATTTGCTGGACTCGCATCCAGCCCTGCAGGTCACCTAAGGCAGCATACCTAACCTCAATTCCATTGGCATAAATCACTTCAATTCCTCATCAAATATAGCCAAATGGTCACTAATTGACCATTAGGACTTCCATTCACCAACACATAATTAAAACCCTAATTTATAATCACTAACCCTAATTTCAAATTTCTAAATTGGTGCAAACTCAATTCATTCTACTTCCTAAGCATGTCAACTTAACAAGCATCATCATGGGACAAATTTTCATCAAATAAAAACATTAAACCCTAAAGGATTTCATGGCTGCCAAATTTAAGAAGTTTAAGTCCTTAGTCATTTCTTTAAATTTTCTTGCCATTCACACTTATTTAGGCATGCTCACCATATCTAAAGTTAGAAAAGAAGAAGTTAGTGCACTAACCTTTTATTACCAATTTTTCTTCTCACTAAATCTTCAATCTCCTTGCTCCCTTTCCTTGCTCCCTTTTGATTCTAATCACCCTTACTAGATGAGAAATCAAGGTTTAATGTTGTGGCTTTGGAGTTTTATGTGGAAAATTCAAGCTAATTTAAGCTTGAAAAAGTTGACAATGGAGGAAGGGTGAGTGTTCATATGGTTCGGCCAAGTGAGAGTTTTAGGGAAAAAGATGACTTCTTTTAGTCAAATTTGTCTCCTTTTTGTTTTCTTTTTATCTCTTCCAATTATGCTTGTCTAATTATAATTGGCTAGAAAGGTTTAATTACATCATGCTCACCTCATGCTTATGTAATAATTTAATTTCATTTCATTTTGTTTGTATTTTTCTTTTCTTCTTTCTTTACTCATTTTAATTAATTTCTTATCAATATTAAGTCATATTTTATGTCATATAATTCACCCATTTAAATGGACAAGTCGGTAAAAAATGTCTCTGAAGGCGAAATGACCAAAGTGCCCTTCGTTTTGCTTAACTGACTAAAATTATCTGTACTGATTTAAAATTTTTTCTATGTATTTTCTTGACATTCTAATGCCATTGAAACCTCAATGACTCTTCTCTGGAGTCCCAAAAATTATTTCATAGAATTTTCCTCGGGTTTAGGGCCACTAGCTGTAAAGACAGCAACTTCCCGTTAGGATCACCCATCACTGGGGCACCAACTCATTTAACTTTGTTGTATTTCATTGCTTAAATTTTTCTAAATTTTTCCTCACCATTATTTGGGTTATTTATGACTCCTCACTCTAGTTTACATATAGTTTCAGACATTCCGACTGTCCGAACCAACCTTAATCACCGAAACAGTCGAATGCACGGACTAGCTAAAGTGAGGGTGTTACAATTCTTCCCCTCAAACAAAAATTTCATCCTCAAAATTTACCTGGTGTAAATAGTTGAGGAGCTACTACCTCATTATTTCTTCACCTTACCAGAGAAAACAAATATTTATTAGTGTCACCTCGACTCATATGAATGCAATGCATGTTATGCATGCGATCTTATTCTATCTATCGATGCCTAGGAATGCCTAAACTGTGCTCTGATACTACTAAATGTGACACCCCTCACCCATCTACCGTGTAGCCGAGTAAGGCATGCTACACTCGGTGCCGGAGCACCCTATCTTATCTTACTCTATAGAGAAACCAGCAAAGTTTCCCCTATTTTATTTTCAGTTGGCCTATTTCACTATTCACCTACTTGAAATTTTCAATAATATTTTACAATAAAAATCTCATCCATTATTCTCATAATCATCTCATATTTCAAATATCATCCATGTATTTCAATTTCATATTCATTTCCATTCATACACAATTTATATATAGAAATTCTCAAGTTTCATTAATTTACATGATTTACAATTTAATCACATATGAACTAACCGATTTATTAACTTACAACACATAAATATTAATTACAATTTTCTAGTTTACATTACAACACAAGAAATATTTATACTATACAAAATACATAAAATGACTAATATGAGCCCTATCTACATGCATTGCTGAGGAGGTGACAACCTTAAACACTCTGCAGATTCGATCTCTAAAATCTCAGTTTAATATCAGCTGAGCTTAACCTTTAGTACTTGCGCGAGGAAATAAATCCATCGCGCTAAGCATTGCAGCTTAGTGGTGCAATAATATTACAAAGAAAATAATATACAATAAAGATAAAACTGAAGCAATATTTGGATGCTCAAGAATTAATTTAATTTCGTGTGAGATTGCTAATATTAATCATTGATTATCCTAATTTGTCCTTCTTTGAAAATGCTTAGTGTATAAACTTTACAGTAATAATATATACAATATTCAATTATTTAACAATATTAAATTTAGTCTTAATTTATTATGAAAGACGCATTTGTAATATTTATTTACGTTATACTTCGTTTGCAATTCTTCTTATCATTTCACTAATTTATTTCTAAGTATTTTGAACCATTGCACAGTAAATAAAATTTTAAAACTAATTCTAGTTTCTTTCTTATTCATTCATTTAATTCACATTATTCTTAACAAATTTCACTGCCCAAGTAACCTATGACAGGCTGACTAAATTGGATAAGCGGGTCGTTGGCACTGGACACCACTAAATTGGATAAGCGGGTCATTGGCACTGGACACCACAGTGTCTCGGGCCGTCATACCATGGGACATGTAAGCTCAGTACGTCAACCACGCATGCAGTTAGTATGGCTAAAAAGCCATGATAACATATCAGTATGGCTAAAAGCCATGATAACAAGTAAGCGGGCATAAAAGCCATGAGTGCGAGCATAAAGCCATGAATACAAGCATGAAGCCTTACGCAATACTGCTAAAACAATACCCTATTGGCATGCCAATCTATCCAATCTAACACACATATCTAGGTAATACATGGGCACATTAGCACCTTTAAGGGTTCATAAGTATCATTATTTCATTATTTGTTCCAATTATAATTTATAACATTTTAACTTTTATTACTAGCAAAAGTATAAATGTCTAAAATACAATTCTATCTATATTAACCATCCTAATAGTTTTTTTAATTTAATATACCATTTCCTATATCATTTGGGTTACTATTCACTTGACCATTTCCCTTCAAAGGTTGACTTTTTAATTCATAATAGATTTTTTAAGCCTAAATTCACCAAGATACCACATTTTGCATTTTTTTTTTATTGGCATTGATTGCCAAACTCAATTCTTAGCTTACTAGGTTTTATTTCAAATTTTCAAAATTTGAGGTCTAAATTCACTGTTCCATTGGACCTAGCTACAATAAAAATTTTACAAACCTTTCTTCATGAAAGTTGTTCCTTATTGTATCTTCTTTTATTCCCTTTTTGAATCACTCCATTTAGAGTTTTGTAGCTCAAGTTATGGCCATTTTACCATAACTGGCCGGATTGACCTGTACCCAGAATTCTGGGCAGAATTGGTTCTGCCAGATTTGGTATCCTGAATTTGGTGGATAATTCCATTAGGTTAAGTCCAAAATTTGAGTTTGTGTTCTACATGAAGGTTGTTCTAAATTGTCTAAGCTTTCCATTGATATAAAATTCAGGTCAATTGGGTATTTCTACACTGAGTTGTGGCCAAATGAACAAACACTATTTATTTGGTTACTTTTACCTGGTCCAGAATTGATTACCCGGATTTGGTCAATTTTTAGGTATTCTAAGTTTGTTTTCTGGGCAAGGTTTCTTCATCAAAGTTGTGCCATTATGTGTCTAGTTTTATTTCCAATTAGCCTTGCACCAATTGAACCTACACCACTCAAAACTGCCCAAATCTGCTGGACTCACATCCAGCCCTGCAGGTCACCTAAGGCAGCATACCTAACCTCAATTCCATTAGCATAAATCACTTCAATTCCTCATCAAATATAGCCAAATGGTCACTAATTGACTATTAGGATTTCCATTCACCAACACATAATTAAAACCCTAATTCATAATCACTTACCCTAATTTCAAATTTCCAAATTGGTGCAAACTCAATTCATTCTACTTCCTAAGCATGTCAACTTAACAAGCATCATCATGGGACAAATTTTCATCAAATAAAAATATTAAACCCTAAAGGATTTCATGGCTGCCAAATTTAAGAAGTTTAAGTCCTTAGTCATTTCTTTAAATTTTCTTGCCATTCACACTTATTTAGGCATGCTCACCAAATCTAAAGTTAGAAAAGAAAAAGTTAGTGCACTAAGCTTTTGTTACTAATTTTTCTTCTCACTAAATCTTCAATCTCCTTGCTCCCTTTTGCTTCTAATCACCCTTACTAGATGAGAAATCAAGGTTTAATGTTGTGGCTTTGGAATTTTATTTGGAAAATTCAAGCTAATTTAAGCTTGAAATAGTTGACAATGGAGAAAGGGTGAGTGTTAATATGTTTAGGCCAAGTGAGAATTTTAGGGAAGAAGATGACTTTTTTTAGTCAAATTTGTCTCCTTTTTGTTTTCTTTTTATCTCTTCCAATTATGCTTGTCTAATTATAATTGGCTAGAAAGGTTTAATTACATCATGCTCACCTCATGCTTATGTAATAATTTAATTTCATTTCATTTTATTTGTATTTTTCTTTTCTTCATTCTTTACTCATTTTAATTAATTTCTTATCAATATTAAGTCCTATTTTATGCCATATAATTCACCCACTTAAATGAACAAGTCGGCCAAAAATCATTTCTAAAGGAGAAATGACCAAAATGGCCTTCGTTTTGCTTAACAGACTAAAATTGTCAACATCGATTTAAAAAAATTTTTTATGCATTTTCTTGGCATTCTAATGCCATTGGAACCTCAATGACTCTTCTCTGGAGTCCCAAAAATTATTTCACAGAATTTTCCTCTGGTTTAGGGCTCTAGCTATAAAGACAGCAACTTCCCGTTAGGGTCACCCATCATCGGGGCACCGGCTCATTTAACTTTATTGTATTTCATTGCTTAAATTTTCTAAATTTTTTCCTACCATTATTTGGGTTATTTATGACTCTTCACTCTAGTTTACATATAATTCTAGACATTCCGACTGTCCGGATCGACATTAATCATCGGAACAGTCGAATGTACGGACTAGCTAAAGTAAGGGTGTTATACTTCCTATATTGAGTTTTCTAAATCAAAGGACCATCTTAGGTTGTATTTCTTCTTTTGGATGGAGAATTAGGCTTAAGAGGTAAGGTTCTCTTTTCCACTTGATTTTACCCTTGATCTATCAGTTTTTAGTTTGAAAAGCTTTTTTAAAGAAAAATGCAATGGATGCATGTTTAGTTTAAAACTTCTTTTTTGGGCTTATGGAGTTAATGGATGCATGTTGTATATTTGAACATGCATGCACAAATGGGGAGGTTCTTTGGGATAGAAACATGGTATTAATTATTTCAAAATTAATGGTTTGAAGATTCTATAAATTTGAAATTGATATTTTAATAGTTTTATGCTTGGAGGAAATTTTGGGAAATCTTGTAGATTTTATACATTTATTGATACATGTCACCTTTATGGGTTGAATGGAGTTTATGAACATGTTGGGTATGTGCTTTTATGTCTAAATCAAGTTTTGGAGCTTTAGAGAAGAGTTTGATTGTGTTTTGGTATGTCAAGTTGCTACAAAATTCGTGTTTGGGAATCTAGAGATTTTCAGGTTTGGTAGCTGAAAATGGGTACTTCGACTACTAAAGTAACTACTGTTTCTTGGAGACAGTTTAAGTTATGGACTATGAAAGCCAAAGTCCTTCACTTTGGCATCCAAAATAGCTACCGCCAGTAATATTTGTCCTTTGTTTCCAAAGCTCCAAAATTGGTTTTTAGGAATTAGAATGACCTAGAATCGATTGTATGATGTATGCATAGAGTTATAAAGATTAGGATAACTCAGTAGGGTTTGTCTTTTATAGGTTCAGACTTAAGGGACCCGAAAAATCACAGTTGAGAGGAATAGCTATTATTTATGTTTTGGTATTGATAGGCTACAAGAAGTGAGTAACACTAATCTTGATAAATGATAATCTCTTTATTTAATTATAATTGGACTCATGACCATTCACATGCATCATTTCATGATATTATTAGGTTGCATGTGTAATACCTATCACTTTTCGATGTCAGAATATCTATCCTTGATGGAATGCTCTAGTGAAAATTAAAACTTCAGTGACAAGAGAGTGCCAATGAGATGTGAAAATGTATTTAAGAATAAAAAAAGTTTTAAAGGTTTTATTTCCTAAAAGTTTTAAAAGTGGTTGTTTTGGGCAGAAGGAACTTCAACAGTTGAAAGACAGACTTTTAGCAGCCGAAGTCCTTTTATGGTTCAAATGCCCATTTGGATAAAATAGACTCCAAAAGCCAAAAGTATGGATTTTGGTAGCCGAAAGTCCCTTGACTATCAAGGTTATAAAAGGGACCACAGCTTGTTTTTTTTAGCCCAAAACACTTGGGTTTTTCTTCCTTCCTCTCTCTCTCAACTTTAGGGCATATGAAAAGCTCTTTGAAGAGATTTCCTTGAATTTTTAAAGATCTGGAGGTAAATTCTTCCAATTAGAAGTTTGGAAGAATAGATTCAAGGCTTGAGGCTTTAGTTCTCTCATCTCCAAGTTTTGAAAAAAGATGTAATTTTCTTTTCTTCTTGATCTAATAGGTAGATCTAAGAGAGTTATTGAGAAATTAGGTTTCTCTAACTTCAATTTTATGAAAAGTTTTTTAATAAATTGAGTTTTGGGAAATTTATGTACGCTAGAGTTAGGATTTTATGATTTTAGGTTAAAGTTGCATGTTTTGTTGTTAAAATAGTTATGTTTAGGTGTTGTGGGCCTTAAATGGCTAATTTCTCTTGATGGATTTGAAGAAATCCTTGTATATGTTATGTTGGGTTTGGGGAAAACCTAGGATTTGAGTTTTTGATTAATGTATATGGGTACTAAGTATGATTTCAAGTTGTTTTAGGACCTATAGATATGTATTTGTGATTAGATTGTGTTATGGAACTTTGGGATGAGTTTTAAGGTTTGGGAGAAGGAATCTCCAAGTTTTTAACTTAGGAATTCTAGAAATTCTCAGGTTCAGCTATCAAAAACCAAAGGTTTAGCAGCTGAAACATGTAGTTTCTTAAAAAATCTAAAAAACTCCTAGGTTCGGTAGCTGAAGTCTATGACGTCAGCAGCCAAAGTTAGCAAAAGACAAAAGTGCCATCCAAAGCCTAAGACTTTGGCAGGCAAAGTTTAGGACTTCAGTAGCCAAAGTGAGTTCTATCTAACTTTTTATCCCTTCTTTTTTAAGGTTCTAAAACATAGTGTCATGGTTCCTAAAGGCTAGAATAAGATGTTTATGATATGTATAGAGTTTTAGAACCTTGTATAATACTCTAGGATTTGATTTTGTAAGATCGAGCTTGAGGGACTCGGAAGGTAAAGGATCTGAGGATAACTACCATTTGAGTTAGGTGATTGTTATGTTACTCCTTATCCTTACATAAGGCATGACATGATCCCATAATATATACAATGAATTATCAAACTTCGTCTACTGATAATCCACTACATATATTACAAGGGATTTTAAACAATTTCAATTTCCTTCAAGGTGAAAAGAGAAGATAATTATTATTAAAGAACTTTTATTAGGGTTTATATCATGGTAATAAATTTTGATCTTTTCAAAATTCCTAAAATTTTTACAAAAATTTTGACAAAGTTCCGTTTGTAAATGGAGAAAATAGTTCTTTAAAACCTGTTAAAGCACTCCCAATATACATTTAAACCACAACTCCATTTAAACTCATCACAATCCATTCTAAATCAATACAATTTCAGGCAATTCATTATAAAAAAATTTTCAAAAAAAGCTCAAGATTTCATTAATAAGAAATAACTGGCTTACATTACAAATATTTACATTGATCATAAAATTCTAAAAGTTTTATACAACTATTCAAGTCAAGTATGTACATACATACATATATATATACATTAAAAGAAATATTTACAAGGGTATATTCTATATACCCAGTAATGACTCCAAAATAACGATTACTTCACACCACCAGCCGTCTACTCTACTGCTTTATCTATCTCTTTACCTGCGATAGCAAATAAAATCTATCGCTAAGTCAAAGACTCAGTGGTGCACAACTTTAAGAAAATAATAATTTACACAACTAATAAATTACAATTTTTTAAACTAAATCAATTGAATTATTAACACATATAAAATCATGCTTTATTTCTAAAGCCAGAAAATCACTTAAGAAAATTTTCATTCCATCAATCATGAAACAAAATTCTAAAAAAAATCACACAGTTTGATCATGACATGATTTTCCAATTCGTCCCAATAACCAAAGGCTAATGGGGAATACCAATGCTAGCTAGCACAAATATATGAGTACTCATTCAATTCGTCCTCAACTGGCACACATCTCAACACTTCAGCCAGAGAGGGAATGCAAATCCAATTCGTCCCACTAGGTAAGCTAGTGAAGAATTCAAACATATAGTCATGACATTGTGGTTTTAAACTATTTCAACAATTTTCCAAGCATAAAAAATATTCATCAATTCACGTTCTTATTTCGTTTCAAATAATTTCCCAAAATTGGGCTACCAGCACATAATTTTTGTTAATCAAAGTATTCAATATAAATAAGGCCTCAAATTAATTTCACAAGTCATTCAATTCAAAATTCAATTTGAAAATAAAAAAGGAGTTAGTTGTTGTGCACAAAACTCTTAACTAGTCTTGACTTAGTCCAATTTTTCCTCCTTCCTTAGAGGGCTTCTTTCCCACTAAAACACATAATTAGAGTGTTTCAATATCCATTCGACTCATTTCTAAATAAATAATCCAACAATTAAATTCTTATATGCTTAATTTACCCATAAAGACTTATAAGGTTTGAGTCATTTGCATTTGGAGTATTTGTGGTTACTATTTACTTTACTATTTATTCAAAATGTTAACTTTTTCATAATTAATAGATATACAATTTCTAAACACATTGTTCTATCACATTTTGAGTTTCAATTTTGTTGGTATTTGTTACCAATTGTAATTCAAGGCTTATTAGGGTTAAATTCAAGAATTTCAGTTTTTGGCTCCATAGTTCACTATTCCATTGGACTAATTTGCAGTAGAAATTTAGCGAAACTTTCTCATCAAAGTTGTTTCTTAATGTGTCTAGTTTAATTCCCTTTTTGAATCACTCCATTTGGAGTTTTTTAGCTTAAGTTATGGCATTTTTACCATAACTGGCCGAATTGGTCATTTCCAGATTTTCTGAGCAAATTAAGATTCTGGTAGTTTTAGTAACCTAATTTTGGTTAGCAATTTGACTATGTTATGGTCAAAATTTGAGTTTTTGTTCTCCTTGAAATTTGTTCTACTATGTCTAAGCTTTCCAATGGTTTACAAATCAGGTCATTTGAACCTCTCTACACAAAGTTATGACTATTTGAACATGTACTGTTCAATTGGTCAATTCTGCCCAGTAACAGGGTACTAATTCCAGATTCAAGCAGACTTTAGGTCAACTTGGGGTCAGTTTTTTGGCAAGGTTTTCACATGAAAAATTTTGCATTATGACCCTTTTTTCATCCCCAATTGGCTTCACACCAATTGGAGCAACAAAATTCAACTTATAGCATCCTAAATGGACAAAGGTCAAGCTGCCAGAATTTCAACCTCATCACATTCACAATCCATTTCAATTCCAATTATCAAATTACACTTATAAGTACTCTAATTAACCAATTTAAGCATCACCAATACCAATTGGTCAACAGTTCTCAAAAATCCCCAAATTTACCAGATGATTGTCGAATCCACCAGAAATTAAATTAACTGAAATCACTAATTATGAAATATTTTCTGCAATAAGTGGTAAATCCAGGTCGAACCCTAGAGATTGAATTATTAAATTTCGTGCAGTTGTGTACTGGAAAAAGAAACAAATGTTGGGGGGGGGGGGGTAATTTGCAATCCAAAGAAGAAATTAAAAATCCAAAATTAAGATCTGAAATTAAATAAGAAACTCTCGAATTAAACAAACTTCAGTCCAAGGTAATTCGCATTCCAATGCATTGATTTGATCATAGACAAAAGAAATACAATTATCTCTTATTGAATACTTAACGTAGATTTACCAAATAGCGAGGTGAAATCCCTAACTTCCCTATACTCATCAATTCAAGCCCAGCACTCTTGTTGACTCTAATTATTAATTGAATTGGTATTAAGCAATCCTCATTAAATTAATAACTGCTTTAAGAATAAGAAGTAGTTAAGCTGAACAACAATTTATGAAGCATAAATCATTTAATTCACCCTATTATTTCCTTAGGTTATTATCGAAAACTGGGATCATAATCAATAAAATCTAATTGCTACTCATGTTCAGTCTTACACAACAATTACGGATTATGAAGATGAACTAGCAATTGACCACATCAAACAATTAACTAATAGGCCTTTTTAGCAAATCATTCAATAGATCAAAGATAATGAAATCAGAAAATAATAGATATTTAAAAAGACATAAATTAAATTAAGAACCTGATTTCACAAATCAAGCAAAAGAACTTAAATCCCTTGAAATGAATTAAAAACTTAGTCACTCATGTTCATGGCTTACAGAAAATTAAAGAAGAAAATTGAAGAAATCTAGAATGTGAATGGAGAATGAAAGTCTGATCCTCCTTTGTCGATAGGCTGCTGAATCTCCTCTTTGTTAGCAGCTGCCTCTTCTACTTATAATAAATGGCCTAGAGTTAGGTTTAAGAGTCTTTCTCTCTGTCAAAAACTGCAACTCAAGTAAAATCAGGAAACCGATTGTCGACGGATACACGGCCCGTGTATCACTACACAGCCCAAGGCCGTGTAACTTACTGGAGCTAAATGGGTATGTCTTGTATTAGCACAGAAGGTTACACAGGTCTCCAGGATTTACACGAGTCAAGTTACACAGCCCGTGTACTTTGTTTCTTCCTTGGTTCTCTGGATTTTTTCTGGCAAAATGTTACACAGGTCTGTGGTTGTGCTTACACAACCCGTGCACTTTGTATCAAAACGTTTTTCAATCCTTCGCCCTTTTCAAGCTTCCTTCCACACTTCTATGCTCTGGAACTTCACCAAAACCCTGAAAAATACAGAAAGAGTCAGATTAATGCAAATGCTAAAAATTTTTCTATTTAACACAATTATTTCAACAACTCTCTAAACAAATGCCTAATAGATAATTATACTTTAATCAACTAAATTAGGCATAAAGATACCCTAGAAACACTAAATGTGATGGGAGTAAAATTAATAAATTATGCACTTATCAAATTCCCCCACGCTTATTCCATGTTTGTCCTCAAGCATGACTTAAACTCTCAATCAACTCCACTTAGAAGTTCCTTAACTTTACCCTATCACAACATTCTCTAACAAAAGATTAAAAGTTTGAAAGAAGAGGCAAGTAAGGTAATAACCATCATAATAAATTTCATCAACACCATACCAATATATCAACAATTTTTCAACACAAAACAAAAGGCTTGAAATCTATTAAGCTCACACAATTAAAGTTCCATAAAATTTTAAATCAATACATATTAAAACACAAGGCTAATTTATCAAGGCACAATAATTATAGCTCTTTGCAAATCTTAGGGGAGATAGAAATGGGCTTTTTTTTTATTTGAAATTGGTACTTCTCTCTCGCCACAGTTTTTTTTTTTTTTTAACCGTCACCTTCAGAAAAGTACCTTGCTCATATCCTAGCTAGCTTTTGGCCTGAGAATCGACATGGGGCTCATGAAGACTCCTGGTTACTTTGCTTAACTAAATAGCAGAGTAATTTTCAAGTTCAGCCTTTTATTTTCCCCAATTTATGTATCTACATATTATAAAGTGCCCTGATAGATTAAACAAAGTTCTGAAATATGCATGACACTAGTTTAAAGCACACATAACTAATCATTTCACCATTAAATCAAGCCTAAATGATTTATGCAAAAAAAAATTACTCTATGGTATGGACAAAAGGGAAAATTCATCATTAAAGTTACTATTACCTTGCCTAAAATTTAAAAATTCAATCTAAAATAGAAAAGTCATTTCAAGGACAAAGCACTTCTCTCTGAGAGTTAATATAGAATCATGAATCAAGCTTATAAGAACAAATTTATTTATTTATTTATTTATATTTTTTTTTCAAAGTTACAGCAACAAATTTCTCCTCCCCCACACTTAAAACTTACATTGTCCCCAATGTAAAGCCCAAATGCAAAAGAAAAGAAAAAAAAATAAATCCTAGAAAATAAAATAAGATAAGGGAAAGAAAACAAATCTGATTATGGCTAACAAGCCACCCATGGTTGCCTCCCAAGAAGTGATTTTGTTTATCATCGTTAGCTCGACATGGCAAAACTCCTTAATTCACATAAATTGGGTTACTCAATTTGAGCTCCTTCACTGTATGCTCCTGAAACCCCTCATAAAATGGCTTGAGTCTAGGACTGTTGACCTTAAACACCTTATTAGTTCCTAAACTTTGAATTTCAACTGTACCATAAGGAAACACATTAGTAACAACAAAGGGTCCAATCCAATGAGAATGCAACTTGCCAAGCATCAGCTTCAATATGGAATTATACAATAAAACTTTTTGTCCAACCACAAACTACTTCCTTAGAATTAGTTTATCATGGAATGCCTTTGTCTTTTCTTTATAGATCTTAGAGTTCTCATAAGCCTCAAGTCGAATTTCCTCTAATTCCTGCAATTGTAATTTTCTTTCCACACCAGTAGTATCCAAATACAAATTACAATGTCTAATAGCCCAATAAGCCTTATGTTCTAATTCAACAGGAAGGTGACACAACTTACCAAATACCAATTTGTATGGAGACAAACCTATTAGTGTCTTATAAGCAGTCCTGTAAGCCCATAAAGCATCATCAAGTCTAAGGCTCCATTCCTTTCTATTTGGCTTCACTGTTTTTTCCAAAATAGACTTGATCTCTCTGTTAGACACCTCTGCTTGCCCACTTGTTTGAGGATGATAAGCTGTAGATACTCTATGGAAAACACCATATCTCCTCAACAATGCCTCAATAGTTCTATTACAAAAATATGTGCCCCAGTCACTGATTAAAGCTCTAGGAACTCCAAACCTGCTAAAAATGTTTGACTTGATAAAACCTTGCAATTTAAATAACTGCTCATCAGGAAAAAAATTCCTACAAAGGAATTTGCTCTTCTTGTGTCACTAATCTGCTTAACTGATGTGCTACCAGGTTCTCGGCTCCTTTCTTATCCTTGATTTAAATATCAAACTCTTGCAGCAGAAGGATCCATCTAATCAACCTTGGTTTTGCTTCCTTCTTTGCCAAGAGATACTTTAACGCTGCATGACCAAAGAAGATAATTATTTTATAACTAAGCAAATATGATCGAAATTTATCTACAGCAAAAACTATAGTCAAAAACTCTTTTTTAGTCATAAAATAATTGCGCTAAGCTGAATTGAGTGTTCTGGATGCATAATAAATCATATGAAAGAGCTTCCCAACATACTGCTCTAAAACTGCTCCCACTGCATAATTACTTGCGTCACACATAATTTCAAATGATATAGTCCAATCAGGATCCTGGATAATAGGGGGTGATGTCAATGCAGATTTCAATTTGTCAAAAGCCTCCTTGCACTCTTCACTGAACTCAAAAGGAACATCTTTTTGCAAGAGTCTAGATAAAGGCAATGCTATCTTAGAGAAATCCTTAATGAACCTGCGATAGAAACCTGCATGACCAGGAAAAGAGCGTACTTCCCTCACAGTTGTGGGGTAGGGTAAGTTCACAATTAAATCAATTTTACATTTATCCACCTCAATACCCCCTATTAGAGACAACATGACCCAAAACAATCCCCTATTCCACCATAAAGTTACACTTCTAATAGTTTGAAGTAAGATTTTTCTCGATGCATCTCTCAAGAACAGAAGTCAAATGATGTAAACATGCATTAAATGAATTGCCATACATAGTAAAATCATCCATGAACACCTCAATGCAACTATCAATGTAATCTGAAAATATGCTCATCATGCATCTCTGAAATGTGGCAGGTGCATTACAAAGCCCGAAGGGCATCCTTCTAAAAGAAAAAGTTCCAAAAGGCCAGTGAAGGTAGTCTTCTCTTGATCCTCTGGTGCAATCACAATTTGATTATATCCAGAAAAGCCATCGAGAAAGTAGAAATAAGACTTACCTGCTAACCACTCAAGCATCTGATCAATGAATGGCAGTGGGAAGTGGTCCTTCCTTATTATTGAATTCAGCTTGCGGTAGTCTATGCACATTCACCGTCCACTTTGTGTCACACCCTATTCCTCCATAAGATGTAACATAATCCCGTAGTACACCTAATGAATTATCGTACTTTGCCTACCGGTAATCCATTAAATATACTACAAGGGATTTTAACTCAAATTTCGTGAAATTTAAATCATCGATCAAAATCTAGTGTTATAAAATTTTTTTTTTCCAAAATTTTGACAGAGTGCCGGCTGTATTTTAAGAAAATAGTTCTTCAAACCTAAAAAGGAAAACACTCCCAATATATTTTCTTAAATACAACTCAAATAAACTTCATTTCATCTCATAATTCAATCTCAATATTCAAATCATTTCATTTTCAAACCAACCTCATCATAAAAGAAACATTTCATTGATTACAAGACTCAAAAATTAATATTACAAAACTATACAGGTAAATGAAATCTCAAATTTACATTACAATAATTTGCACTTAATTACATACCAAAATATTTTACAAGAGTGTTTATACAACTGCTCAAATAATTTACATACATATTATTACATGAATACATCAAAATCATGTACATGGGTATACCTATGATATACCTGGAGCTGATCTGAATGTGTCTTCAAAGAAGCTTACTCAACTGCTCTATGCTCTTTTCACATGCGATAGCATACAAAGCTATCGCTGAGTGTTGAACTCAGTGGTGCACAACTATAATTTAAAACATAGTACAATATACATTGACAAAATTATAACAATTAATTTGAAAGTCTCGAAATTCAACAAAATTCCAAAAGTCAAAATCTTCGTTGCCAATAATATAAATCATTAGTTAAAATGACTTTAAGCAAGAAATTCAATTTATCAAATCACAACTGGACATTTAAAGTAATTCCAGCAATCATGGAAATAAAGATTAATTCCAACAAAATCAATTATACATAAATCATAATTAAAATCACAATTCTTTACTATTCAAAAACCATTCTTTATCTCACTAACTATGCAAGACTAATCCGCAAGGGCCATCTTCAAAGTGATTCTAACTCCCTATGGTCGGGGAGGTCGAATCGGATTCTAACTCCCTATGGTCGAGAAGGTCGAATCATCGTGCATAGTACACATCACAATAATGAAACTTCCGAAAGGGCCATAACGTAAAAACTTAGATCTAACATCTAATAAGAGGAGAATCTAAGCTTGTGCACATACCATGATAATCAAAACAAAGCTAACTCCATTGTCTCCTCAACAAATGAGAGAGATGGGTAATAACCTAGTCAAGCATCTATAGTGACATATAAAACAATATCGTGAATCTCTTTGTCCTTTTTGTGAGTATAAATCACAACACAATTCAATTCAATGTCAATTTCAATACCCAATAATTTTTATGCTCATCACAATTCAAAACATATTCTATCACAATTTTCCAAAACATAATTTATTCAATCCACAACAATGCTTAATACTTGTTGAAATACTATTTCACAAAGCTAAATTCATACATACTATAACAATTTCAATAATCATTGAATTAAATCCAACACTTGATAAACATAATGCATAAGGAAAATAACGTCATTTAATCATATGAAATATTCAGAACAAAATCAATTAAAAACTAGTTGTGCACAAACCTCTGATGAGTCGCCTCTTGGCCTTGACTCAGTGGGTCTTTTCCCTTCCCAGTGTCTTTTTTAACTGAAACACACAATTTAAAGTGTTTCAGTACTCATTTAAATTGTTTCTAATAATAAGTTTCAATAATTAAATTTTATTAATACTATTCCTTTCATTAGTCAACCTATAATGTTGACCTTTAATGCACACTAGGTAAATTAGTTTTAATGTCAGTAATATGTTCCATTTTTCATTCCTCACATATTGACATATGTTGCCAATTTCATTTCAAAGCTTATTGCATTTTATTGTAATTATTCAGATTTCATGGCCAATGTTTACTATCTATTGGACCAAGCTACAGTGTAAATTTAATAGATTTCTCTTCATTAAATTGTTTCTCATTGTGTCTTCTTTAATTTCTTTTTTGAATCATGTCATTTGGATTTGTATAACTCAAGTTATGGTTAATTGACCATAACTAGGTCAATTCTGAATTTTGGTTCCCTTACTAGGCAATTTTAGTATTACACTTTGCCAATTTTATTTGAGTAGGTTGTTGCCATATTTAGATCTATTACTCTTCATATGATATGTTACCCTATGTCTTATGGTCACTAACAATTTTTTTTTTTTGTAATTTTTCAAGTCTTTTAGAGTTACTTATGGTCAAGTTATTGGACTAGACTCAATGGTCTTGTAGTGACAAGATGTTCAACTAGGACAGTAGCTTTGACCCAACATTTGAGCTTCTTACATTCATAAGGTAAGGGAGAGGTCTAAAACAAGGTTTAAGGTCTATTTCTTAGCTTTCCAGAATGATATGGCTCATTTTGTTTGAAAACTTCTAGTGGGAGTTATACTTAAAACACTTTGCTGGAGTTAATGGTCATTTGAACCATTTCCAGATTTGGTATGCCAACTTAATTAAGTTAATTGACCTAGTTCCCTATGTTTCTGGGTTTGGTCAAAATACCATTATTGTAGGCCTATGTCTTAGTGAAAATTTGGCACTGGTTTCATGTCATTTGGAGTTCTATGGACCATGTTTATGGTCATTTTACTATTGCTGGTCAAATTGCACTTATATTGCAAAGTTTAGGTCATTTTTAGTTCAAAGTCAATTCGGCCAGTTTTTGTAATCCAACTTGTGCAAGCATTTTGACTTGGTTCTGGTCATTTCTGGGCTTTGGTGTCTTCAAAAGAGTTGTAGCTCTATGTCTAAGCTTTCCATGATATAAATTTTAGGTCATTTGGACCAGTTTTGAGTGAGTTATGGCCAAAAAACTGATTACTATTCATATGGTCAAATTCTGGGTTCTTATGTTATGCTAATCCGGATTTGGTCATTCTTTTAGGTCACTTCTAGGCAGAATTTGGACAAGCTCTCTACATGAAAGTTGGCCTATTTTATGTCTAGTTTTACCTCTAATTGGCCTCATACCAATTAGAGTCACAACTTTACACTTATAACCTAATTTATACACTGCCAACAATCACAACCTGCATAAGAGAATTTACTCTCCCAATTTGGAAATCCTCCTCCTCCCAATACTTCAATATTTATTCTTGGCACTTCTATATTTATTCAACACAATTTCAGCAAAGTAAATTGGGCAGAATACTCAAATAATATAGGCTCCCATGGCTACCTAAAATTGGGCAGTCCAATAACTCAACAATTCCATCAATTTTCATCACCAATCAACTCATCTCAAGCTAAACATAAACTTTACTTAAGAAAGGAAGTGAATTGGACCCTTACCACTTTTTGGAGCTTGGTCAAACCTTAACAAAACTCCTTCTTTTTGCTCCTAATATGCTGCCCAAGGTATGAGGATAAAGTTTAATGAAAGAACCTTGAAGATTTCGTGGCTTGATCTTGGTGGATGAGAGCTTGAAGCTTTGGCCATCCATAGAGTTTTTGGGAGGATTGGATTCTGCTTGAAGATGAAATGAAGAAGAAGAAGCGGCTAAAGTGGGATATGCTGTCCACTTAATCAATATACAAATCCATAGTGCTCCCCTAAGGTGGATTAAATGTTTAATAATCCAAATTTTTCCTTAATTGTAATTTTGCCCCAAACTTCCATCATTTATTTTATGTACCACATTTTTAATTTTCATGATATTTTCAAAGTGTGCTATCACTCATTTTTAATGGACATTGAGGTCAAAAGGCAACTCTAGGTGTCAATTGACTAAAATGCCCCTATTCGGTTTGTATTCCCGATTTTTCGGTAACACCGATTTTTGTTTATTTCTTAATTTTTCGTTTTTCTTTATACTAATTTATTAAGTTTTCTTTGATATTTCTAATGTCATTTATACCTCAATAGATGTTTAATTAGGTCCCAAAAATATTTTCGAGGGTTCCTCACGCTCTAGGGCTAGTGAGCGGTCCTTGCCGCAACTTCCCAGTGTGGTCACCCATCGCTACGATTTTTGGCTCGTTTAACTTAATCACATTTCATTGCTCTTATTTTTCATTTTTTCTTGTATTTTCCTCTAATGTATTTCATTATTTTATGTCACCTCACTAATATTTTAGTATAAATCTAAGCATCCTAACTGTCCGGACAGACACTGGTCACTGGAACAGTAGAACGCACTACCGAATATAGGGGTGTTACAATTCTCTCCCCCTTAAAATAAATTTCATTTCGAAATTTTACCTGATTTTAGTCTCTGAACAACTGTGGGTGCTTCCTCCTCATATCCTCCTCTCGTTCCTAAGTAACTTCCTGGCCTGAATGATGGTCCATAACACCTTAACCAAATGTATACATTTATTTCTCAGCTGCTTCACCTCATGTACTAAGATCTTTATGAGTTTCCCCATCATACGTTGAATTTAAATTCATTTCACCTTTTTAGAGGTAAATAATTTTGTGTGCTAATGAATCCACTCTTTCTAGGACCTTGTGTGGTTCTATGGAGTGAGAACTTAGTTTTTCTCTTTTCTATACAATCATATAATCTTCTTTCCTTTAAGTTTGTGTAAGACTTTTAACAATCTAATACAACATTTAATTTGTTCGTATAACACTAATGTTCTCTTACTATCGTTCTATCTAATATTTCAATTCATGTTTCCTTATCGAATGACCATTGTGGTCATGTTAGAATTATTTATCTAATCATTGGTCCTCTGACCATTCTAGTTAACAATCTTACTCATATTCGTAACATTTCCTGTTTCATTTAAATCAACTATTCAAATTTTCACTTCCACAACTCGTTTATCTACCAATATTCTATAAATTACTTTCTTTTGTACTGAACTATAACATTTCGATATTCTAACTTTTGAGTTTTAAATCCCTAAGTAGGATTTCCAAACTCATTTCCAACAATAAAAATTTGTCCTGGCATAACTATACCAAAACAGATATTGTTAGCAACTATTCTCATCTTGGTGTACTATCGAGTAGTATGTAGCTCTACACAATAACCTCAAGTCAGTACTGTAATCTGCAGCTTACAGCTTACAGTGCAAACATCAAGAATATTGCATAGTTACTACGATACATTCCAATAGATCAAATTTTCCTATATCTTATCCTTCTTGAGTCCACTTATATCCTAAACTTATTCTGATTACAATATCCATTAATAATTACTAACTGTAATATCTTTGCCCTCGTTTAGAGCAAGTCTATTACTGCAACTTATTTTTATGTCCTCTTGCCTTACATTAAGTAGGCTTTCCAATTAGCTTTATAATTTATGGTGTGTTAAAAAATACTTTTAGCTGAAAATTCTTTCAAAATTAATGTCAATCAAACTTGTTATCGTAGTTTTTATCCTAAAGGACTAGTCACTAATGCATCAAAATTTATTCCTCTATAAAGGAATAGCAACAAAATATAAAATTCTAACACTAACATAAAAATAAGTAGTGCTGGGATCAAATAATAACTAATTATTTCCTCCAAAATTAAGAACTTACCCGCAGCTACATTTGAAGTTTCTGCTCTTTCCCCTTGGCACATAGTGGATGCTCTTACTAGTGCGCTACTATATTCGGGGTGATTCACTGTGTTATGGTTATGAGGAGTACCAACTCTATTTCTATCTCGACTTTGACTGACTGTCTGTGAACTCCAGAGAGCAGATCGAGGTGCTCTAGTACAATCTCTAACAAAATGTCCATGCTTTCCACAATTGTAGTAGGCTCCAGTGGCCTTACGATAAATACGCCCGTGTAACTTGCCACAAACATGGCAGATACGGGTAGAATAGGCACTTCTAGTTGTTCGACAACTGGACCTTGATGGCTTTTGCCCTGAAGATCCGCCTCTATCAGATCCATAACCACTAAGCTCTCCAGTGTTCTTCCTTTTTCCCAATTTACTATTTGAGCTCTGACTCATAGGTTTCTCCCTCTTCTCTATTTCATGCTGCCCTTGTGGGGGTTGAGTTGGTACTTGGGCTTGGGTTAACAGATTATCAGCCATTTATTGAAAGAAAGTGGCCATTTGTTGGGCCATTTGTGCAGTAATTTGTATAGGTGGGGCTGGTAAAGTCAAGCTTCTGACTCTCTGAGGGGCTGGGGCCTCACCTTGTACTTTCACTGTCACAGACTGTTCTATTGTCTCTTCCTTCTCTTCCATATCTGTTCACAAGATTTTCTATTTCCTTTACAACCAACACAAAGAGATTTCTCTCCATTAGTTCATATTTATAATGTAAATGTACTATATGTATTAAACATTTGAGCAGTTATATTTACCAACAAAAATATTTCAAATTCACAGTTCAAAATTTACTTTAAAACCATTACTCTGATACCACTAAACATGTCACACCCTATTCCTCCATAAGATGTAATATGATCCCGTAGTATACCTAATGAATTACTGTACTTCACCTACCGGTAACCCATTAAATATACTACAAGGGATTTTAACTCAACTTTCGTGAAATTTAAATCATCGATTAAAATCTAGTGTTATAATTTTTTTTTTTTTAAATTTTGACAGAGTGCCGACTTTATTTTGAGAAAACAGTTCTTCAAACCTGAAAAGGAAAACACTCCCAATATGTTTTCTCAAATAAACTTCATTTCATCTCATAATTCAATCTCAATATTCAAATCATTTCATTTTCAAACCAACCTCATCATAAAAGAAACATTTCATTGATTACAAGACTCAAAAATTAATATTACAAAACTATACAGGTAAACGAAATCTCAAATTTACATTACAATAATTTGCACTTAATTACATACCAAAATATTTTACAAGAGTTTTATACAACTGCTCAAATAATTTACATACATATTATTACATGAATACATCAAAACCTATGTACATGGTTATACCTATGATATACCTGGAGCTGATCTGAATGTGTCTTCAAAGAAGCTTACTCAACTGCTCTATGCTCTTTTCACCTGCGACTGCATACAAAGCTATCGCTGAGTGTTGAACTCAGTGGTGCATAACTATAATTTAAAACATAGGACAATATACATTGACAAAATTATAACAATTAATTTGAAAGTCTCAAAATTCAATAAAATTCCAAAAGTCAAAATCTTCGTTGCCAATAATATAAATTATTAGTTAAAATGACTTGGAGCAAGAAATTCAATTTATCAAATCACAACTGGACATTTAAAGTAATTCCAGCAATCATGGAAATAAAGATTAATTCCAACAAAATCAATTATACATAAATCATAATTGAAATCACAATTTTATACTATTCAAAAACCATTCTTTATCTCACTAACTATGCAAGACTAATCCGCAAGGGCCATCTTCAGAGTGATTCTAACTCCCTATGGTCAGGGAGTTTGAATCGGATTCTAACTCCTTATGGTCGAGGAGGTCGAATCATCATGCACAGTACACATCACAATAATGAAACTTCCGAAAAGGCCATAACATAAAAACTTAGATCTAACCTCTAATAAGAGGAGAATCTAAGCCTGTGCACGTACCATGGTAATCAAAACAAAGCTAACTCCATTGTCTCCTCAACAAATGAGAGAGACGGGTAATAACCTAGTCAAGCATCTATAGTGAGATATAAAACAATATCGTGAATCTCTTTGTCCCTTTTGTGAGCATAAATCACAACACAATTCAATTTAATGTCAATTCCAATATCCAATAATTTTTATGCTC
This sequence comes from Hevea brasiliensis, assembly GCF_030052815.1. Classification (NCBI taxonomy): domain Eukaryota; kingdom Viridiplantae; phylum Streptophyta; class Magnoliopsida; order Malpighiales; family Euphorbiaceae; genus Hevea; species Hevea brasiliensis. The sequence goes on from NC_079493.1 coordinate 94,423,454, forward strand.
ATCACAATTCAAAATATATTCTATCACAATTTTTCAAAACATAATTTATTCAATCCACAACAATGCTTAATACTTATTGAAATACCATTTCACAAAGCTAAATTCATACATACTATAACAATTTCAATAATCATTGAATTAAATCCAATACTTGATAAACATAATGCATAAGGAAAATAACGCCATTTAATCATATGAAATATTCAAAACAAAATCAATTAAAAACTAGTTGTGCATAAACATCTGATGAGTCGCCTCTTGGCCTTGACTCAATGGGTCTTTTCCCTTCCCAGTGTCTTCTCTAACTGAAACACACAATTTAAAGTGTTTCAGTACTCATTTAAATTATTTCTAATAATAAGTTTCAATAATTAAATTTTATTAATACTATTCCTTTCATTAGTCAACCTATAATGTTGACCTTTAATGCACACTAGGTGAATTAGTTTTAATGTCAGTAATATGTTCCATTTTTCATTCCTCACATGTTGACATATGTTGCCAATTTCATTTCAAAGCTTATTGCATTTTATTGTAATTATTCAGATTTCATGGCCAATGTTTACTGTCTATTGGACCAAGCTACAGTGTAAATTTAACAGATTTCTCTTCATTAAATTGTTTCTCATTGTGTCTGTTAGTAGTATGCCCTAGAGCATATCATTTAGTATGTATCTTGTACATATTTTTAATAATAAAAGGCATTTCATAATATATTTATGTGTAATAGAAAAGGTCCATTGATATTTTGTTAGAAATATTATTCTTAAGTTGTTAAGAATATGAGTGACAATATTTCTAGCACAAAGTATCATAAATAGGTTCACAATCGAGGATACTTCATAATAAGGACATGACTTATCCAAGATTGTATTCATGTTTGTTTATTTATATGAGATATAAATAAGATGGAATGGTGAGTCTCATGCCATATAACAAACATGATAATAAATGATAAGCATGGAGTTTACTCTTGTCAATGTTTTGTCATAAATCATATCTTGTATATAGGTAGTTTGAGTTTGATTTCATACTTGTACTATGTATGGGTATATGGGCATGTGTTGGAGTTATATATGGAGGTAGGTGTTGATCAAGATGGAATTCTAAGTAAATAGAGATAAAATCCTATGTTCATTTAATTGTTCTTGATGTTTCGATTTATTCATAAAAGAGTTTCGATGAGAAAATCTTTAATCAAGAAGAGAACATAATATTCATAAACCATGACTCTGAGTTGGGATTTTGAGATTCTAGTGCATGGTAACATATGATTATAGGTTCATTTAAGGTAAACCTTATTACTAATTAAAGATTTAGAGAAATCATTTATGGTAAGAAAGAGTTCGATGATATTAAGAGTTGATATCATGAAGTCACACACATACACAAGTTATCACCTATTTAAATATGATTTAATTAATTAATTAATTAAAGAGTTTAATTGATTAATTAAATAGATTTGGTTTGAAACCAAATCTAGATTAATAAATTAAATTTATATTTAAAATGTTTAAATATGAATTTAATTGATGAGAAATTAATTAATAGAGATTAATTAATTAATTTATATTTGATATAAATTAATTAGAAGAAGAAAATAATTATTTTGGGTTAAGAACTCAAAATTAATATTTTTAATCATATAAGATGATTAAAATCAAGATTAAATATAGGTTTGACAGTTTAATGTGTTAACCTAGCTATTTAAGTGTGGTTATGAAACATAACCAGCAGCCTCTCCTCTCATATGTCACGCCACTTTGAGCCTCCAGCTATTTCTCTTCATCTCTCATCAATTCAAAGAGATTAGCCATCAATCTCTTGAATTAAGAACACTGTTCTAAAATTAATCTGATTAATTTTAAAATCTTAAATGGCAAATACAGATCCAAAACATATTAAAAGAGTTTTAATATGTTGTTTATCATTGAAATCAAATAGATAAAAATAAATCTTGCATGGTTTTAGATTGTTGATTATATAATTTAATTGTGTGTTTGATCATTAATTCTACAATTGTTGTATGATCTTTGACTAATTAAAGTGTTTAATTAGTTGTTTTAATCACACAATTAAATTATGATTCAAATCAGAATTTTAAAAATGTTTGAATGTGATTCAAATCAATTTTAAAAGTTGTTTGAATGAGATTCAAATCAGTTGTTTGAATCATATTTAAATCTGATTTTTAAAATTGATTCAATAAAATTCAGATCTGATTTTTTAAAAATATTTGAATGTGATTCAAATCTGATTTTTAAAAATGTTTGAATGTGATTCAAATGTTGTTTGAATGTGATTTAAATCTTTTAAATTTGTTTGAATGAGATTCAAATCTGAATTTTTAAATTTATTTGAATCATATTCAAATCTGAATTTTAAGTTGAATATGAGATATTCAATTTAATTTAAGTATGTATGTTTTATTTAATTGTTAAATAGTGATATGCATGATGGATGATCATGGACTATAAAAGACCAATGTGATTGGATTTATTTCTTTTATGTTTCTTTGGGCTTGTAAATTAATTAATTTATTTTAATTTATTTTGGGCATGTATTATTAAGTTTGTAATAATTTTTGGGTTGTAATTTCATTTATTTAGTCCATGATCATACCATATTTGGAATGTATGCAATTATATGATATATGCATGCTAAATGGATAATGTGCAAAGTGAGACCTTAATAGTAATTAGGATGGCTATAAAATCTTCCAAACAAATGATTTTGGAAATGCTATAATTAAAGTAATTATAACATAAGAATTATTTTAAGAAATTTTAAATAACTTATAGTTTATTGTAATTCCGATGATCAATAGAATTATAAGAATTAAATCCATCCAACTAAAAGACCATAATCATATTTGGTTAATTACATGATACATTTACAGAAATTTGAAACTTGTGATATGTTCTAGATTCAAATGAAACCAACTCAAGTTCAAAATATATTTGATTGCAAAAATTGGAGAAAATAATGACTAGATCACCCTTTATTAAAATATTTTGGAACTAATGAGTTTTCATTATTTTATTACCTTTATGATGATAAATCAAGGTTTGGGTATTTGTATTTGATGAAATACAAACATGAATCTTTGAAAAGTTCAAAGAATTTAAATCAAGTAGAAAATCAAACAGAAAGAATATTAAAGTTCTTGAATATTTGAATTTGATGAATACTTGAGCGAGCATGGCATTGTTTCATGCCAATCTCCTTTTGGGGATTTGCATTAGAATCACTTTATATATTCACACCTTATGAGATATGGCATGGAAGAAAACCAAGTCTTAAGCATGTTAAGATTTTATATCAAAGGTCGATTTGTTGGATATCCAAAAGATAGTTTGGATATTATTTTTATGGATATAGATCCATCTAGTCAACCTATACCTATTGATGAAACATCTACAAATGGATTGATGCTATGAAATTGATTCCATGTATAAGAATCAAGTTTGGGATCTAATCAATTAGGATTTTATTAGCTTTCATGGAAACATTAAATCTTTTGGTTTTATCAAAAATGAGGATGAGAAATCCAAACACATAGAAATGTCTTCTTTAATTTCTTTTTGAATCATGTCATTTGGATTTGTATAACTCAAGTTATGGTCAATTGACCATAACTAGGTCAATCTGAATTTTGGTTCTTACTAGCGCTTTAGTATTACACTTTGCCAATTTTATTTGAGTAGGTTGCTGCCATATTTAGGTCTATTACTCTTCATAGGATATGTTACCCTATGTCTTATGGTCACTAAAAATTTTTTTTTTTTTTTGTAATTTTTCAAGTCTTTTAGAGTTACTTATGGTCAAGTTATTGGACTGGACTCAATGGTCTTGTAGTGACAGGATGTTCAACTAGGGCAGTAGTTTTGACCCAACATTTGAGCTTCTTACATTCATAAGGTGAGGGAGAGGTCTAAAACAAGGTTGAAGGTCTATTTCTTAGCTTTCCAGAATGGTATGGCTCATTTTGTTTGAAGACTTCTAGTGGGAGTTATACTTAAAACACTTTGCTGGAGTTAATGGTCATTTGAACCATTTCCAGATTTGGTATGCCAACTTAATTAAGTTAATTGACCTATTTCCCTAAGTTTTTGGGTTTTGGTCAAAATACCATTATTGTAGGCCAATGTCTTAGTGAAAATTTGGCACTAGTTTCATGTCATTTGGAGCTCTATGGACCAAGTTATGGTCATTTTACTATTGCTGGTCAAGTTGCACTTATAATGCAATGTTTAGGTCATTTTTAGGTTAAAGTCATTTCGGCCAGTTTTTGTAACCCAACTTGTGCAAGCATTTTGACTTGGTTCCGATCATTTTTGGGCTTTGGTGTCTTTATAAGAGTTGTAGCTCTATGTCTAAGCTTTCCATGGTATAAATTTCAGGTCATTTGGACCAGTTTTGAGTGAGTTATGGCCAAAAAACTTATTACTGTTCATATGGTCAAATTCTGGGTTCTTATGTTATGCTAATCCGGATTTGGTCATTCTTTTAGGTCACTTCTAGGCAGAATTTGGACAAGATCTCTACATGAAAGTTGGCCTATTTTATATTTAGTTTTACCTTCAATTAGCCTCATACCAATTGGAGTCACAACTTTACACTTATAACCTAATTTATATACTATCAACAATCACAACCTGCATAAGAGAATTTGCTCTCCCAATTTGGCAATCCTCCTACTCCCAATACTTCAATATTCATTCTTGGCACTTCTATATTTATTCAACACAATTCCAGCAAAGTAAATTGGGCAGAATACTCAAATAATATAGGCTCCCATGGCTACCTAAAATTGGGCAGTCCAATAACTCAACAATTCCATCAATTTTCATCACCAATCAACTCATCTCAAGCTAAACATAAACTTTACTTAAGAAAGGAAGTGAATTGGACCCTTACCTCTTTTTGGAGCTTGGTCAAACCTTAACAAAAATCCTTCTTTTTGCTCCCAATATGCCACCCAAGGTATGAGGATAAAGTTTAATGAAAGAACCTTGAAGATTTCATGGCTTGATCTTGGTGGATGAGAGCTTGAAGCTTTGGCCATCCATGGAGTTTTTGGGAGGATTGGATTCTGCTTGAAGATGAAATGAAGAAGAAGAAGTGGCTGAAGTGGGATATGCTGTCCACTTAATCAATATACAAATCCATAGTGCTCCACTATGATGGATTAAATGTTTAATAATCCAAATTTTCCCTTAATTGTAATTATGCTCCAAACTTCCATCATTTATTTTATGTACCACGTTTTTAATTTTCATGAAATTTTCAAAGTGTGCTATCACTCATTTTTAATGGACATTAAGGTCAAAAGGCAACTCTATGTGTCAATTGACCAAAATGCCCCTATTCGGTTTGTTTTCCCGATTTTTTGGTAACACCAATTTTTGTTTATTTCTTGATTTTTCGTTTTTCTTTGTACTAATTTATTAATTTTTCTTTGACATTTCTAATGTCATTTATACCTCAATAGATGTTTAATTAGGTCCCAAAAATATTTTTCCAGGGTTCCTCACGGTCCAGGGCTAGTCAACGGTCCTCACCGCAACTTCCCGGTGCGGTTAGCCATCGCTACGGTTTTTGGCTCGTTTAACTTAATCACATGTCATTGCTCTTATTTTTCCTTTGTTTTTATTGTATTTTCCTCTATTGTATCTCATTATTTTATGTCACCTCACTAATATTTAAGTATAATTCTAAGCATCCTAGATGTTCGGACAGACATTGGTCACCGGAACAGTAGAACGCACTACCGAATATAGGAATGTTACACTCTGAATCCTTGTTGGAACAAGTTCATTATCTTGATTTGCTACCATAGTGACTCCTGATTTTTTTGGCACTACTTGGACTGGACTTACCCATTTGCTGTCTGAACTTGGGTAAATAACTCCTGCATCTAGTAGCTTTAAAATCTCCTTCTTCACAACCTCCATCATCTATGGGTTCAACCTCCTTTGAGCTGCTCTACTTGGTTTAGCATCATCTTCCAGTAAAATCCTGTGCATGCATACTGATGGACTTATACCTTTGATGTCAGCTATTGTCCATCCAATTGCTTCCTTGTGTACTCTCAAAACTCTAATCAATCTGTCTTCTTGAATCTTTGTTAAATTACTTGAGATGATAACTAGAAGTGTCTCATTGTCTCCCAAGTAAACATACTTAAAATGCCCAGGTAAAGGCTTGAGTTCAAGAACTGGTGCCTGCACCACAGATGGTAATAATTTTGTGTGAGATACAGGTAAGTTAATCTTTGATACTCCATACCTTTTTGGAACAGGAGGTAATGACTACAATGCCATTACAGCCTCTTGAACCTCTATACTTAATGGCTGATTGGTACTGATTTCTTGAATTCCTTGACTAATCACCACTTCTAACTCATCCTCCATGCTTAACTCAAAAACATTCTGCACAAATGTATCAACAACATCAATAGAAAAAAACAGAATTGTCACACCTTACCCCTCCGTAAGGCATAACATGATCCCGTAGAATACTTAATGAACTACCGAACTTCACCTACCGATAACTCATTAAGTACCCAACAAGGGATTTTAAAACAATTTTCTTACATTTTGGAAGTGGTGAGCATTTTGGTTGGAATTAAAAACCATTTATTCAAAGTTTAAATACTAGTAAAAATTTTTGTCCATTTTAATTTTGCCGCAAATTTTATAAAAATTTTGACAGAGTTCCCTCTGTATTTTGAGAAACTAGTTCTTCAAGGACCTGTAAAAAGCACTTCCAAAATATTTCACAACTCCCAACCACTAATAATTCTCAAATCAACTCAATACAAGGCACTTCAAATAATTTCACAATACAAATCAAGATTTCTCATCTCAAAATATTTAATATCTTCATTAACAAAACATAAAGTAGTAAATTCATATGTACAAATATTAAATTTACAAAAGAAAATCAAAAAAATATTATTACAATTTATTTACAACTGCTCAATTTACATTGATACTTATGACATTACAGTATTTACATCAAAATAACCGTAAGGGTATAAAACAATACCCGTACAAAAGGGATCAAGAAGTTCTTGTCAATCCCGCAGCTCACTCTGCTGCTTTCTCCTTGCTCTTATCTACGACAGTAAATTAAACTATCGCTGAGTATAAACATACTCAGTGGTGCACAATAAAAATTTAAAATGCGATACATAAATTATTTATTGATGAAACATAATTTGAATACTTCACAATCACATTTCACAAATATCAAAGCTCATAACAACTCATTTTGTCAAATAATATATTAAACACAGTTTAGTCAAACAATTTCATAAACACAGTGTTGCCAAAATCATACACAACTTAAGCCATGACACAAAATTTCCGATCAATGCCACGTTGTACACCACGACAAAGCAATCTACAACCCCATTAATCGAAATCAATGAGGGAGGTGGCTAGCTAGCTAATGAGTACTCATCCGATCTACAACCTCAACTGGCAAGCCAGAGAGGGAGGAAAATAAACGATCTCAACCCCATAAATGAAGGAGGAAATGTGATACTGTCATGCTAAGTGTGAATCCAAAATCAATTTAAAACAATTATTTTCAATAATTTATGAGAAATCCCAAACAATTTTCAAAGTCATTTTTGTAGTCACAAAGTGGCAACACAATTCATAAATAACACAGCGATTTCATAAAGTATAGCAACTCAAATTTTTAATTGGAAAACAATTACATAAATTTATTGTGCACAAACCTGACTGGAGTCGCCTCTAGGCCTTGACTCAGTCTCTCCGAGCTTCCAAGTCTTTATCAGCTGAAACACACAATTTCATAGTGTTTCAGTACCATAACTTAACATAAGTCCAAAAATAAATTTAACTTCACTTTAACTAGCTCTATTGCATTAAATTCGACGTTCTCAAAGTTTTTGTGTTTCGGGTTACTATTCACTACACTATTCAAGTCAAATTGTTGACTTTTTAAGGATTAATAGGTATGGGAACTCCAACTTCACCCACATACCACATTTTGGTCACCAAACTTGTTGGTTTTGGTCATTTTTTCAAAGCGTAGGTCATTTTGGCAAAATTGCCAATTTTCGGTTTTGGTGCTCCGAAGTTGCACTGTTCCATTGGTCGATCAACTGTTGGAATTTGACAAAACTTCCTTCATATAAAATGTTCCTTATTGTCTTAAGTGTATTCTCATTTTTGGATCACCTCAATCGGAGTTTTGTAGCTCAAGTTATGGCCAAAATAAGTTTACTGTTCACGTGCACTGTTCATGCTGAGATTTTGGGTTCTGGCAAATTTTGATCCAACTTTGGTCAGTAATTTGATCACGTTAAGTTCATAATTTGGTCTAACTTTCTTCATATGAAATGTTCTACTATGTCTTAGGTTTCCATCGGTTCAAGAATAGCCTAAATCTGAGTTTTCTAGAGAGAGTTATAGCCATCCAAACATTACTGCTCAAATGAAAATCTGCAGAGTTGCAGGTTTGGTAACTCAACTTTGCTCAATAATTTGAATGGGTTAATGGCATAATTTGGGGTGATGTTCTTCATGAAAGTTTTAGATCTATATCTCCTCTAATCCCTGGCCAAATTTCAGGTCAATTTGACCTGTCTAACTCGAGTTATGACCAAATGAACAGTTACTGTTCATTTGGTCAGTTTGGTGCAGTGGCAGCCTGCTCTCATTTCACTTTGGTCAATTGTTTCACCAAGTTTTGGTCAGTTTTTGGCCATGGTTCCTTAATGAAAATTGTACTATTTTATGTCTATTTTCATCCCCAATTGGTGGCATATCAATTAGACTTGTAAAATTTGAGTTTTGGTCCTTCAAAGTAGGTTTGGTCATGCTGCCAGCAGCATGACCAATTGACCTACGAATTTGGTTTTCATTCCAACAATTCCCACACATCTCTTTTGGTCATTATTGACCATTTTTCATCTCATAATAGACCCAAGTCATCATTTAAGCATTTTTCCAAAATTTGGTTCACAAACCCTAGCATTCAAACCCTAATCTCCTTCATCTCATGCCTTTAACTACATTTAATGGTTTTAATGCTAATCATTCAACTAAGTATGGTTCCTAAACTCATTCAAACCCATTAAATTCATGCAATTCATACTCCCTTTAGGCTGGCTGAAAATTCACTAATAGTCCTTCCCCCATATTTTCACTTCATTTAATGAATTCTAAGCTCATTTTAGGTAATAAGCATGCACTTAAAATAGAATTTGATGATTAGAATACCAACCTTAGGTGAAGCCTCTAATCTTCACTTTTTGTTCCAACTTCACACTTTTTCTTTCCTCTATTCTTCCTTTCTATACTCTTCAAGATGCAAGAATGAAGTTTTTAGGTGGGAGTTATGTTGATTAGGTGAAGAAAATTAAGCTTAATGTAAGCTTAAGGAAAGATTTTTCATGGGAGCTTATGGAGGAGATGGGGCGGCAAACAAGGGAGAAGAAGAAGACTTTTCTTTTTTTTTTTTGTTTTATTTTCTTTAATCTTATCCCCTTTTTGAAGACCAAAAATCCCAAATTAATAAAATAAATTAATTAATCCTTTATGACATCACCTTTGACTTTTCTAACTTCTTTCTTTTCTTTTTTTTTCTATTTATTTTTTTTTCTATTAGTTCTTTAATTTAATTCTCGATTCCGAAATTTTCTTTTCTCCGATTTTATTTCACAGTTAGGTCAGGAGTCAGCTCTTGGGGTCAATTGACCAAATTGCCCCTCGCCGGTTCATCCCGACTTGCAAATAATTCCATATTTCTTTCGGTTCCCTGACCTAATTATTTGATTGGCTTAACAGTTCTTTTTTCGTGATTTTCTCTTTTCCACTGTGTTCATAAGGGTCCTAAGGACCGCAGCGTCACTTTTTACGGTTCGAAATTTGAGTTTAAAATGACTTCGCAGTCGTTCCCGAGGAGGTCACTCATCGCTGTGACTATCGGCTCATTTAACCTCTTATGTTCTGTTTTTCTTATTTATAGTTAGCTAATTAAACATTACTAATTATTTGTGTTTATGGCTTCTCAAATTGTCTTAAGTGTGGCCCTAATCCCATTAATTGTCCGGACCGACACCGGTCACCGGAACAGTGAAATATCCCAGGCTATGCAACGGGGGTGTTACAATTCTCTCCCCCTTAAATAAATTTCGTCTCGAAATTTTTACGTGGTATCAATCTCTGAACAGCTGTGGGTGTTGTCTCCTCATGTCCTCCTCTCGTTCCCAAGTAACTTCTTGGCCCGAATGATGGTTCCACAGCACTTTTACCAATGGTATCTACTTATTCCGTAGCTGCTTCACCTCATAAGCCAGAATCTTTATGGGTTCTTCTTCATATGTGAGGTCTGGATTCACTTCTATTTCTTCTACTGGTAGTACATGAGATGGGTCTGATCGGTACCTCCTCAACATAGACACATGGAAGACATTATGTATCTTCTCCAACTCTGGAGGTAGTGCCAACTGATATGCCAAAGGACCCACTCTTTCCAGAACCTCATATGGCCCGATAAAACGAGGACTTAGTTTCCCCTTTCTGCCGAATCTCATAATCCTCTTCCAAGGAGAAACCTTGAGGAAAACTTTCTCACCCACTGCATACTCAATATCCCTTCTTTTGAAATCAACATAGGATTTTTTACGGTCTGATGCAGTTTTAAGTTAACCCCTGATCACCTTGATTTTCTCTTCAGTCTGTTGAACAATTTCGGGTCCGATCATTTTTCTTTCACCCACGTCATCCCAACACAACAGGGTTCTACATTTCCTGCCATACAAAGCTTCATATGGAGGCATCCCAATGCTTGATTGGTAGCTGTTGTTGTAAGTAAACTCAATCAAAGGCAAGTGTGTATCCCAACTACCCTCAAACTCAATCACACAAGCCCGTAGCATGTCCTCCAAGATCTGAATTACCCTCTCGGTGGCCATGCATGCGTGGGTGGAATGCGATCGAAGTTCAATCTAGTTCCTAGGGCTCTCTGAAGACTACCCCAGAATCTAGAAGTGAACCTAGGATCTCTGTCTGATACGATGGATACTGGCACTCCATGCAATCTCACAATCTCATCGACGTACAACCTGGCCAATCTGTCCAAACTGTAGTCCATCCAGACTGGCAAAAAATGAGCAGACTTAGTCAGTCTGTCGACAATGACCCATACTGCATCATGACTCTTCTGTGTCCGCGGAAGTCCCATTACAAAATCCATTGTTATTCTTTCCCATTTCCATTCCGGCACTGGTAGTGGATGTAACAACCCAGTGGGTACTTGATGCTCTGCCTTTACTTGCTGACAAGTTAGGCATTTGGACACAAACTCTGCCACATCTCTCTTCATACCCATCCACCAGTAATGCTCCTTTAGCCCTCTATACATTTTTGTACCACCAGGGTGCATGGCAAAAGGAGACTCATGTGCTTCCTTCCAAATGATCTGCCTCAAATCAACATCATTAGGAACACACATTCGCCTCGTGTATGAGAACCATCATCTCTGATTGAGAATTCTGGTTTTTTGCCCTGCCGGACTTCTTCCAACAGCTTCTGATACCTTTCATCATTCTAAGCAGCCATTCTGATCTGATCAATCAACACTGGCTGTACATGCCATGCAACTGCTGTCTGCCCCTCATCATTAATCTCTAAACTGGCATGTAATGATCTCAACTCATGTACCAAAGACAAAGGAGTAACCCGTAGACTTGCCATAGTCTTGCAACTTAGGGCGTCAGCCACAACATTAGCTTTCCCTGGCTGATAGTCTATCAGACAATCATAGTCTTTTATCAACTCTAACCATCTCCTCTGTCTCAAATTCAACTCTTTCTGGGTGCCCAAATACTTCAAACTCTTATGATTTGTGTAGATGTAACATTTCTTCCTATACAAATAATGTCTCCAGATCTTAAAAGCAAACACAATGGCTGCAAGCTCCAAATCATGTGTTGGATAGTTCCTCTCATGCGGTTTTAGCTGGCGTGATGCATAGGCAATGACATTTCGATCTTGCATCAACACACAACCTAACCCATTGTGAGAAGCATCACTGTAAATGGTGTATTCTTTCCCCGGGGTAGGTAAAGTTAGGACTGGAGCTTCAGTCAAACATCTCTTCAATTCATCAAAACTCTGTTGGCATTTATCCGTCCACTAGAATTTTACATCTTTTCTAAGCAGCTTGGTCAATGGAGATGCCAACATGGAGAATCCCTTCATAAATCTACGGTAGTATCCAGCTAAACCTAGAAAACTACGAATTTCTGTGACATTTCTGGGTGGCCTCCAATTAAGGACAGCTTCAATCTTACTTGGATCTACCTTAATGCCCTCTTCTGATACTACATGCCCCAAGAAAGATATTTCCTTCAGCCAAAATTCACACTTCGACAATTTGGCATATAGCTGTTTCTCTCTCAAAGTCTGCAGTACAATCCGCAGATGTCTATCATGCTCTTCTGCATTCCTCGAATAGACCAATATATCATCAATAAATATCACAACAAATTGGTCGAGGTATGGTCTGAAGATAGTGTTCATTAGATCCATAAAAGCAGCCGGAGCATTAGTTAACCCGAATGGCATAACCAAAAACTTATAATGGCCATAGCGGGTTCTGAAGGCAGTTTTAGAAATACTCTGCTCTTGTACTTTCAGCTGATAATAACCTGATCTCAGGTCAATTTTGAAGAACACAACTGCACCCCTCAACTGATCAAATAAGTCATCAATGCGGGGCAATGGATATCTATTCTTTATTGTCACCTTATTCAACTGCCGATAATCAATACACAAACGGAGAGTGCCATCTTTCTTCTTTACAAACAACACTGGCGCTCCCCAAGGTGACACACTAGGGCGGATAAAGCCCTTGTCAAGCAGTTCTTGCAACTGCACTTTCAACTCTTTCAATTCTGCAGGTGCCATTCTGTATGGTGTTATGGAGATTGGGTCTACACCAGGCATAACATCAATTTCAAACTGCACTTCTCTTTCTGGAGGTAATCCTGGCAATTCTTCAGGAAATACATCCGGAAAGTCACATACAGTAGGAATGTCCTCCAATGCTGGACTCCCCACTTGGGTGTCTATCACATGTGCCAAGTACGCCTCACACCCTTTTCTAATCATTTTCCTGGCCAATGCAGCTGAATGATGTTTGAAGGCAATAACTGTCTCTCCCCATGTATTACTATATCACCATACTGAGGGAGACCAAAAGTGACTGTCTTCAGTCTACAGTCAATCATGGCGTGATGCCTGGCTAACCAATCCATGCCCAAGATAATGTTATAATCTCTGAAGGGCATTTCAATTAAATCAGACAGAAAAGTGTGTCTTTGGATCACCAAAGGACAATCTCTATATAGCCTATTTACCCTGACCTCCTGGCCTAATGGACTAGTTACTAACACATCATAGTCCATTGGTACACACTGAATAGCAGTAGAACACATCACACCAGCACTAACATACGAATGTGTGGAGCCAGGATCAAATAACACATACACATCTTGGTCAAGGATGGAGAAAATACCAGCTACAACATCTAATGTTTCAGCCTCTTCCCTCTGACGCATGGTATACACTCTGACTGGTGCGCCACTAGGTACTGGCTGGTTAACAGTGCTCTAACTTCCAGGGGTGTTACCAAGACCCCTACCTCTGCCTCTACCTCTAGCGGTGATCAGACCCTGGGTGCAGAGACTTGGGCCGATCCTTGGATGTAGTGAAAGATCCGGACAGTAGCGGACTAGTGCAATCCTTAGCGAAATGTCCGCTTCCTCCACAGTTAAAACATGCACCAGTAGCCTTGAAACAAACCCCACCATGAGTTCTACCACACGTTTCACACTGCCGAACCGATAGAGCTCCTCGGGGTGCCTGCTGGGTCTGCTGACCTGACCGGGGTGGTCTTTGGCCAGAAAATATGCCTCTGACTCTACGGGACCTAGATCCCCCAAACTGTTTCCTCTTCCCAGAACCACTTCCAGATACTTGTTCAGTAGTCTTTTCAGTTTTCTCTTTCTCTTGTGAACCCTTCTTCACTGCCCCTTCTGATTCTATCCTTTCCAGTTCCAGGGCCTGTGAGATCAATTCAGCAAAATTCTGATGTCTGAAACCCACAACTTGCATCCTCAGACTTGGCCTTAGCCCGAACTCAAACCTCTTGCATCTGTCTTTGGGGGTGGAGACTAAGCTTCCAGCATAGTGGCTTAGCCTTGAGAAATCTCTCTCATATTCTGCTGCAGTTTGGTTCCCTTGTTTCAAACTCAAAAATTCTTGCAACTTCATATCCACATATGCATCGGGAACCCATTTACCGGAACTCCTCAAAAGTCTGTCCATGTCGACAGTGGCTCAACCAGCCGTGGGGATGGTCTTCCACCATTCAAACGCATCCCCTTGCAACAATGAAACAGAATAATCAAACTTCAATTCTTCTGTACACTGTAGCTTCCTGAAAACTCGTTCCATTCTTTCCAACCACTATTCTGCCTCCAGTGGATCCACAGTGCCTTTAAACTCAGTGGCCCCAAATTTCATTAATTTTTCATACTGCCGAGCTGAGGGCTGTGGTTGGGCTACAAGTATTGGCATCTGAGCTTGGGGTGGCACATTACCTGCCATTTGCTGAAAGAAGGCAGCCATCTGCTGCATAAATTGAGCAGGAAACTGCGGTCTTTGAGCAGAGCCGAGTGGTGACCCACTCACATTCTCGAGTGTCGGGCTTCCTTGAACCTCACCTCAGATTGTTCTTCGGAATGATCTCCTCCTTCCATTCCGTTTTTCACAATTTTCTACTTCCTGAGATCAAACACAAGGAGGTTGACCTCCATTAGTGCATATTCATGATGTAAATATGTCATATGTATCAATTAAAGACACTTGAGCAGTTGTACTTATCAACAAGATATTCATATGCATAGTCAAAATTTATTGTAAAACCATGCTCTGATACCACTAAAACATGTCACACCTTACCCCTCCGTAAGGCATAACATGATCCCGTAGAATACTTAATGAACTACCAAACTTCACCTACCGATAACTCATTAAGTACCCTACAAGGGATTTTAAAATAATTTTCTTACATTTTGGAAGTGGTGAGCATTTTGGTTGGAATTAAAAACCATTTATTCAAAGTTTAAATACTAGTAAAAATTTTTGTCCATTTTAATTTTGCCGCAAATTTTATAAAAATTTTGACAGAGTTCCCTCTGTATTTTGAGAAACTAGTTCTTCAAAGACCTGTAAAAAGCACTTCCAAAATATTTCACAACTCCCAACCACCAATAATTCTCAAATCAACTCAATACAAGGCACTTCAAATAATTTCACAATACAAATCAAGATTTCTCATCTCAAAATATTTAATATCTTCATTAACAAAACATAAAGTAGTAAATTCATATGTACAAATATTAAATTTACAGAAGAAAATCAAAAAAATATTATTACAATTTATTTACAACTGCTCAATTTACATTGATACTTATGACATTACAGTATTTACATCAAAATAACCATAAGGGTATAAAACAATACCCGTACAAAAGGGATCAAGAAGTTCTTGTCAATCCCGCAGCTCACTCTGCTGCTTTCTCCTTGCTCTTATCTGCGACAGTAAATTAAACTATCGCTGAGTATAAACATACTCAGTGGTGCACAATAAAAATTTAAAATGCGATACATAAATCATTTATTGATGAAACATAATTTGAATACTTCACAATCACATTTCACAAATATCAAAGCTCATAACAACTCATTTTGTCAAATAATATATTAAACACAGTTTAGTCAAACAATTTCATAAACACAGTGTTGCCAAAATCACACACAACTTAAGCCATAACACAAAATTTCCGATCAATGCCGCGTTGTACACCACGACAAAGCAATCTACAACCCCATTAATCGAAATCAATGAGGGAGGTGGCTAGCTAGCTAATGAGTACTCATATGATCTACAACCTCAACTGGCAAGCCAGAGAGGGAGGAAAATAAACGATCTCAACCCCATAAATGAAGGAGGAAATGTGATACTGTCATACTAAGTGTGAATCCAAAATCAATTTAAAACAATTATTTTCAATAATTTACGAGAAATCCCAAACAATTTTCAAAGTCATTTTTGTAGTCACAAAGTGGCAACACAATTCATAAATAACACAGCGATTTCATAAAGTATAGCAACTCAAATTTTTAATTGGAAAACAATTACATAAATTTATTGTGCACAAACCTGACTGGAGTTGCCTCTAGGCCTTGACTCAGTCTCTCCGAGCTTCCAAGTCTTTATCAGCTGAAACACACAATTTCATAGTGTTTCAGTACCATAACTTAACATATAAGTCCAAAAATAAATTTAACTTCACTTTAACTAGCTCTATTGCGTTAAATTCGACGTTCTCAAAGTTTTTGTGTTTCGGGTTACTATTCACTACACTATTCAAGTCAAATTGTTGACTTTTTAAGGATTAATAGGTATGGGAACTCCAACTTCACCCACATACCACATTTTGGTCACCAAACTTGTTGGTTTTGGTCATTTTTTCAAAGCGTAGGTCATTTTGGCAAAATTGCCAATTTTCGGTTTTGGTGCTCCGAAGTTGTACTGTTCCATTGGTCGATCTACTGTTGGAATTTGACAAAACTTCCTTCATATAAAATGTTCCTTATTGTCTTAAGTGTATTCTCATTTTTGGATCACCTCAATCGGAGTTTTGTAGCTCAAGTTATGGCCAAAATAAGTTAACTGTTCACGTGCACTGTTCATGCTGAGATTTTGGATTCTGG
Source organism: Hevea brasiliensis (assembly GCF_030052815.1). NCBI lineage: Eukaryota > Viridiplantae > Streptophyta > Magnoliopsida > Malpighiales > Euphorbiaceae > Hevea > Hevea brasiliensis. Next base: position 94,440,286 of record NC_079493.1, read on the forward strand.
CAGATTTTGATCCAACTTTGGTCAGTAATTTGATCAAGTTAAGTTCATAATTTGGTCTAACTTTCTTCATATGAAATGTTCTACTATGTCTTAGGTTTCCATTGGTTCAAGAATCGCCTAAATCTGAGTTTTCTAGAGAGAGTTATAGCCATCCAAACATTACTGCTCAAATGAAAATCTGCAGAGTTGCAGGTTTGGTAACTCAACTTTGCTCAATAATTTGATTGGGTTAATGGAATAATTTGGGGTGATGTTCTTCATGAAAGTTTTAGATCTATATCTCCTCTAACCCCTGGCCAAAGTTTAGGTCAATTTGACCTGTCTAACTCGAGTTATGACCAAATGAATAGTTATTGTTCATTTGGTCAGTTTGGTGCAGTGGCAGCCTGCTCTCATTTCACTTTGGTCAATTGTTTTACCAAGTTTTGGTCAGTTTTTTGCCATGGTTCCTTAATGAAAATTGTACTATTTTATGTCTATTTTCATCCCCAATTGGTGGAATATCAATTAGACTTGTAAAATTTGAGTTTTGGTCCTTCAAAGTAGGTTTGGTCATGCTGCCAGCAGCATGACCAATTGACCTACGAATTTGGTTTTCATTCCAACAATTCCCACACATCTCTTTTGGTCATTATTGACCATTTTTCATCTCATAATAGACCCAAGTCATCATTTAAGCATTTTTCCAAAATTTGGTTCACAAACCCTAGCATTCAAACCCTAATCTCCTTCATCTCATGCCTTTAACTACATTTAATGGTTTTAATGCTAATCATTCAACTAAGTATGGTTCCTAAACTCATTCAAACCCATTAAATTCATGCAATTCATACTCCCTTTAGGCTGGCTGAAAATTCACTAATAGTCCTTCCCCCATATTTTCACTTCATTTAATGAATTCTAAGCTCATTTTAGGTAATAAGCATGCACTTAAAATAGAATTTGATGATTAGAATACCAACCTTAGGTGAAGCCTCTAATCTTCACTTTTTGTTCCAACTTCACACTTTTTCTTTCCTCTATTCTTCCTTTCTATACTCTTCAAGATGCAAGAATGAAGTTTTTAGGTGGGAGTTATGTTGATTAGGTGAAGAAAATTAAGCTTAATGTAAGCTTAAGGAAAGATTTTTCATGGGAGCTTATGGAGGAGATGGGGCGGCAAACAAGGGAGAAGAAGAAGACTTTTCTTTTTTTTTTTTTTTTTTAATCTTATCCCCTTTTTGAAGACCAAAAATCCCAAATTAATAAAATAAATTAATTAATCCTTTATGACATTACCTTTGACTTTTCTAACTTCTTTCTTTTCTTTTTTTTTTCTATTCATTTTTTTTATTAGTTCTTTAATTTAATTCTCGATTCCGAAATTTTCTTTTCTCCAATTTTATTTGACAGTTAGGTCAGGAGTCAGCTCTCGGGGTCAATTGACCAAATTGCCCCTCGCCGGTTCATCCAGGCTTGCAAATAATTCCATATTTCTTTCGGTTCCCTGACCTAATTATTTGACTGGCTTAACAGTTCTTTTTCGTGATTTTCTCTTTTCCACTGTGTTCATAAGGGTCCTAAGGACCGCAGCGTCACTTTTTACGGTTCGAAATTTGAGTTTAAAATGACTTCGCAGTCGTTCCCGAGGAGGTCACTCATCGCTGTGACTCTCGGCTCATTTAACCTCTTATGTTCTGTTTTTCTTATTTATAGTTAGCTAATTAAACATTACTAATTATTTGTGTTTATGGCTTCTCAAATTGTCTTAAGTGTGGCTCTAATCCCATTAATTGTCCGGACCGACACCGGTCACCGGAACAGTGAAATATACCAGGCTATGCAACGGGGGTGTTACAAGAATGGTCATCAGCAAGATACTTCATGGCATCAAAGATATTAAATTTGATAGTCTCTCCATCAAACTCCATAGTTAAGGTACCATCATCCACATCAATTTTTGTCTTAGCAGTTTTTAGGAAAGGTCTTCCAAACAAAATCAAAGCTGACTTTGATGAGGGAACACTATCCTCCATATCCAGAATGTAAAAATCTACAGGAAAAATCAATTCTCCAACCTGCACCAACACATCCTCAACTACTCCCAATGGGTAAGCATTAGAACGATCAGCTAACTGAATAATGACACTGGTTTCTTTCAAAGGACCCAAATTTAAAGTTTGAAAAACTGAATTTGACATAACATTAATAGATCTGCCATTGCACATTCAAATTTAGAATCACCTATTCTGTAGGGAATAGAAAACGAACCTGGATCCTTACACTTAGGGGGTAATTTTTGCTGAATTAATGCCGACACATTTTCCCCCACACTGATCTTCTCATTATTCCTCAACTTGCGCTTTGTAGTGCATAGTTCCTTAAGGAATTTAGCATACTTGGGAACTTGTTTGATCGCATCAAGTAAAGGTATATTCACCTCCACCTTTCTGAAAGTCTCCAAAATTTCTTTCTCTTATTCTTCTTTCTTAGTCTTAGCCAACCTGCATAGGAATGGAGGAAGAACAGAATTATTAACCTTATTCAGTTTAGGTTTAGTATTTACCTCAACTTTAGGAACTTCATATTCTTTTGCTCCTTGCTTCTTCTTTTTCATTGCCTCATGTGGAGTCTAGTTATTAACTTCTTTCCCACTTCGCAACACTATAGCACTCGCATTTTCTCTGTGGTTCATGACTGTTTGTGATGGAAGCTTTCCAGAACCTTAAGCTTCCAGCTTACTCACAGATGAGGCTAACTGACCAATCTGCCTTTCTATATTTTGAATGGTATTTCTGGTCTCCTATTGAAACTGTTGTGTATTGTTAGCAAAAGCCTTAACAATTTCATCAAGTGGCATACCTTGATTGGAGGGAGGTGGAGGTGGAGGTGGTTGATTCAGCATACCTTGATTTGAGGGAGGTGGAGGTGGAGGTGGAGGTGATCTTTGCTGCTGGTATCGGTTTTGCACCGGTTGATTCCCATAACTCAGATTGGGGTGATCTCACCATCCTGGATTATAAATATTCAAATAGGGATCATACCTGCATTGTGGTTGTCCATAATGTCCTACTGCATTAGCATTTTGCATTGATTCATCCTCTTGTAATGCAGGACACATGTCAGTAGCATGACCCGAACCCGAACAAATCCCACATACCTTAACAATTTGCATATTCCCTATAGCCAACTGCCTCACCAAAGAAGTTAAATCAGAAATCTATTTCTCAAGGTTAGATGTACTTACCTCATTAACCTTCATAGGTGTGTGATCCATTCTCATTCCAAACTGCTAAGAATTTACTGCCATGTTAGCAATCAACCTCCTTGCCTCTTCTGATGTCTTGTCAACCAAAGCTCTTCCACTAGCAGCATCTATCATACTGTGGTCCATTGGTAGAAGTCTCTCATAGAAATACTGAATCAGAAGCTGCTCACTTATTTGATGATGGGGACAACTTGCACACAATTTCTTAAATCATTCCCAATACTCATACAAACTCTCTCCATTGTACTGCCGGATGCCACAAATTTTTATTTTATGTTTGTGGCACGGGAAGCAGGAAAATACTTCTCCAGAAATATCTGTTTCATCCCATTCCATGAGTTGACAAATCCTGAAGGAAGGTAATATAACTAATCCTTAGTTGTGCCTTCCAGTGAGAAGGAAAATGCTCGAAGCTTGATTTGATCCTCTAAAACTCCTTGAGGTTTCATGCTGGAACATACAACATGAAATTCTTTTAAATGCTTATGTGGATCCTCACCAGCAAGACCATAAAACTTAGGCAACAAATGGATTAGTCCAGATTTTAACTCAAAAGCAACATTTAAGGCAGGTATTGAATACACAAAGGCTGTTGGTTTAGATCAGGAGCAGCCAACTCTTTCAAGGTTCTAGCAGCCATGATTTCGTTTTCAGAATTTGAATCCAAATCTGAATCCGAGCTTAACTCCCTTGGAGATTGGAATCCTTCAGATGTACTCAGAATCTGCTTAGCTTGCTTAGCCAATTTTCTCAATTGTTTAGCTATTTTTTCTATTTCTGGATCAAAGATCAACTCACTAGATTGAGAAGTTGTTATCATAAACAAAAAGAAATCAAAGTAAAAACAGAAAAATGCATCAAAACCCTAGAAAACAATCGAATTTGGCCTCAAGAGTGTGGGGCCAAAAAATCCTATGGATTGATTGGTCTTGATCAGAACGTTGTTTCCTTCAAAATAGGTATGGGCCACCCTCCTAATTCAACTAAACTTCTTAATGAATAGTAACACTGTAATTTTTTTTTTTTTGAAAACCTGAAAACAGCAATAACTCACAAACAAAATTAATAACAGAATATCCTAACACTACAAATACGAATTCCAATAAACTTCAGTCCCCGGTAATGGCACCAAAATTCTTGATGGTTGTCGAATCCATCAGAAATTAAATTAACTGAAATCACTAATTATGAAATATTTTCTGCAGTAAGTAGTAAATCCAGGTTGAACCCTAGAGACTGAATTATTAAATTTCGTGCATTTACATACTAGAAAAAGAAACAAAGGTTTGGGGGGGGGGGTAATTTGCAATCTAAAAAAGAAATCAAAAATCTAAAATTAAATAAGAAACTCTCGAATTAAACAAACTTCAGTCCAAGGTAACTCGCATTCTAATGCATTGATTCGATCATAGACAAAAGAAATACAATTATCTCTTATTGAATACTTAACGTAAATTTACCAAACAACGAGGTAAAATCCCTAACTTCCCTATACTCATCAATTCGAGCCCAGCACTCTTGTTGACTCTAATTATTAACTGAATTAGTATTAAGCAATCCTCATCAAATTAATAACTGCTTTAAGAATAGGAAGTAGTTAAGCTGAACAACAATTTATGAAGCATAAATTATTTAATTCGCCCTATTGTTTTCTTAGGTTATTATCAAAAACTAGGATCATAATCAATAAAACCTAATTGCTACTCATGTTCAGTCTTACACAACAATTATGGATTATGAAGATGAACTAGCAATTGACTACATCAAACAATTAACTAATAGGCCTTTTTAGCAAATCATTCAATAGATCAAAGATAATGAAATCAGAAAATAATAGATATTCAAAAAGACATAAATTAAATTAAGAACCTGATCTCACAAATCAAGCAAAAGAACTTGAATCTCTTGAACTAAATTAAAAACTTAGCCACTCATGTCATGGCTTACAGAAAATTAAAGAAGAAAATTGAAGAAATCTAGAATGTGAATGGAGAACGAAAGTCTGATCCTCCTCTGTTGAGAGGCAGCTAAATCTCCTCTTTGTCGGCTGTTGCCTTTTCTATTCATAATAAATGGCCTAGGGTTAGGTTTAAGAGTCTTTCTCTCTGTCAAAAACTACAACTAGAGCAAAATCAGGAAACTGATTATCGATGGATACACGGCCCGTGTATCCATGTAACTTACTGGAGCTGAATGGGTATGTCTTATATTGGCACAGAAGGTTACACTGGTCTCCAGGATTTACACGGGTCAAGTTACACGGCCCATGTACTTTGTTTCTTCCTCGATTCTCTGGATTTTTTCTGGCAGAATGTTACACGGGTCTATGGTTATGCTTACACGATCCGTGTACTTTGTATCAACAACGCTTCTCAATCTTTCGCCCTTTTCAAGCTTCCTTCCACACTTCTATGCTCTGAAACTTCACCAAAACCCTAAAGAATACAGAAAGAGTCAGATTAATGCAAATGCTAAAAATTTCTCCATTTAACACAATTATTTCAACAACTCTCTAAAGATATGCCTAATAGATAATTCTACTTTAATCAACTGAATTAGGCATAAAGATACCCTAGAAACACTAAATGTGATGGGACTAAAATTAATAAATTATGCACTTATCATTACCCCAAAACCCTAATTACCAAGAACCCTAAATTTTCAATTGTTATAATTCATGCAATTAAAGTATACTAATCATATCTACCTACTTATTTGAGCTTGTATACATGGTTAATTGAATTAAAATACATCAATTCCCCTTAATTCTCATGGTTGCCGAAATTCCTAAGGTTCCCTTAGTACACTAATTCTTTAATTTTTGAATTAATTCTAGCAATTCTCAACCTAAATTCAAGAAATAATGGAGAAAGAAGGTTGAATTTGAACTAACCTCTTATGCCAACTCCAAGCTTCTCAATCTTCACTTCTTCTTCTCCTTCTTGTTCCAAATCTTTTTATCAAGATCAAAAATCAAGTTTTAAGGTTGAGAATTAGAAAATTTATGGAAGGAAAATAGGATTTGTGAAGCTTGTTAAATGCTTCAATGGAGGATTTTGAGAGAATTTGGGAGACAGAGAGAGAGACGGCAAGTATTTAGGGAAGAAGATGAGTTTTGAATTTTTAATTTTAGTCATATTTTATATCATAATTATCCCAATTTTTTCATAATTTAAAATTATAATTTTTATTCGGTCTTGGTTACTTCATGGTGAGGTCATAATTCCATAAAAAAAAAATTTTAAATTTCTTTTCTTTCATTTTCTATTCCTTACACTTCTCTATATTTTTAAGTATTTTTCATTATTTTAGTCTCACACATTTTAATGGACATTTAGGCCAAGAGTCACCTCTAAAGGTGAATTGACCATATTGCCCTTTATCGGACTGATCAGTTTTTCCAACAGCACTAGATTGCTTCCTGAACTCTGATTCAATTATTTGAGCTTGTTCTCTATTCTTTTTTGTGGTTTTCACATTACCATTAACTTTGCAATTTTCCTTAGGCTTGAGGTGTCATGGTGTCCCACATGAAATTAGGGTAGCGACTGAGCTCGTAGTCACTTCTCGGTTCGGTCACCCATCCTATGACCTCGGCTCATTTAACCCATTATGCCTTGTTTTCTTTATTTCCATTTCACTCTTATATGATTTCTATTAATTTTTGTTTATGACTTTTCTAGATGATTTAAACATAGTTCTAAACATCCTAACTGTCTGGATAGGCACTAGTCACCAAAACAGTGGGAATGTATAGACTACTTAATATAGGGTGTTACATGTTAGGCTTCAAAAGGTGAGTAACTCTAACCTTAATAAAATGAAAACTATTTAAAGGTAATTAATGATCATCCTCATGCATCATGTCATATTTATTTAGGATGTCTGCATTTAAAACACGAAGATGTTGCATAATTGCATAATTATTATTAGTGCATTGATGGATGTTGGATGACCCATTGACTCCCCCCATGTTTATGACTATGTTACATTATGTATGTTATAGATCTATAAGTAAATCCCATGGGATGATCTTTATGATATCCCTCAGGGGAGATTTGTAAGTTGTCCTAAGGTGTATGACACAGGTCATGTTTTAAATGAAAAGTTTGGTGAGTTCTTGGTGACAAGTTCATCCTATGTAAAATGTTTGTGATGTGGATGCATTGCATATGTGTGAATGAATGATATAATTAATGTTAGTTAGTTTACTCATTGAGCTTGTGTAAGCTTACCCTATTCCCCTAACCCCCAAATGCAAGGTTACAAGACTAGAAGAGTTCTTTGAAGAGAGAGCATCATGAATAGCTTTAGCCTTTTCTTTTGTGTATGATGTATGGGTAGATGGACATATAAAATATGAATGGATAGTACTGTGCCCATAATTAAAGAAATTTGGAGTTATGTAGTACTTTTAAGTATGATGATGTATATGTTATGTTAACCCTTTTTGGGAGTATGCATGTCAAACCATTACGCTTTAGAACTTATGTATGTTAAGGTTCAAATTATGAACCATTCTTTTGTTAAAGATGTTTATGTATGGATGAAAAGACTAAAGTGTAATAGTTTTGAGTATGCTTAGATAGTGAGGTATAAGAATATGTATATGTTTTGCAGGGTTTAGGCTTGCTACGGGTTTCAACAGCCTTAAGCTTATTCGATCCCTTGCACCAGTAACGGCCCTAGTTAGGGTCATTACAAAGTTGGTATCAGAGCTCTAGGTTAGACAAGTGGACCTAGATGCTAGTAAAAGTATAGAAGTGAGGTGAAAGGAAGTATGTTGATCAGCATAGTTAGGGAAATAAATGTCCCTAGGGTGGAGTCCCTATATGATTACATGTTATATATTATATTAATGCTATGATTGATGACATATTGTGTGTTCATGTGACTCCACATGAAATTATATGTGCTAAATACTTCTTATTTGCTTTCAGAAATGTGAGGTTCAAGATGGTCTGCTAGGTTGACTAGCGCTCCACTCGAGAATGAGGGTATTGAAGCACTACCCTTTAACCCTATTGTCAGGGAGAGAGTAAGCAGAAGTGGAAGGGGAGAATTTTTAAGAGTCCTAGAAGGTCCTTTGAAGTCAATAGGGAGACTGCACAGGCACCCAGAATGTCTGTAGATGTGCGAAGGAGTTCTCATGGCTTTTCCTAACAGCATGAGAATCCTGAGCCTTCTAGTGTGAGAAGGATGGGAGAAGATAGTTTTGAGGAAGGAGGAGATGAGTCAAAGTTTATATCTCCTCCGTAGCTAGAATCAGAGTATGGGTTTGGGTATCAATATCCTCAATAGGGAAGTTTTGGAAACCCTGGATTTATGGGCTATCCCTAATATCCTCCTTTTATGCCTTACCCACCTTACTTCCCATCATACAACCCATATCCCATGCGCCCTCCATAACAGTACCCCCAAAGCTTTCCCACCACCATGAGAACTCAAAATCCCATAGAGGGAGTTATAGCCACCACCACCCCTTGCAGCTCTTATAGTTCCTACACAAGAGACTAGGACAAGTAGTCGAGCTAAAGATGACAGACTATTTAAAGCTGGATGCTCCTAAGCACAAGGAAGGAGATGATCCTTTCGAGTACGCTAAGGCAATCAAAATCATAGCTAACAAATTAAATGCTAGTGATAGCAGGGCTATTCAGATGGATAGTTTTACCTTAAAATGTAAGGAGATGAAGGATTGGTATAAGTTCTACATTGTTGACAGGGTCAATAGTATGACCTGGTCTCAGTTTGTGATAGAGTTTACTAATTAGGCTTTCCTAAAAAGCTCTAATGAACTAGAGGTGGTGGATTTTAAATAGTTGAGACAAATTGCTAATATGAGTGTTGATGAGTATACAGACAAGTTTGTTGATCTTCTGCACTATGTAAGGCAGGAGTATGATACAGATAAGAAGAAGATGAAGAGGTACACTCAAAGATTGCACTCTAGATATTTCTCATTGATTTTGGCTGCAAAAACCTAAAATTTTCATTCCATAGTAGATGTACAAGAAAGATGGAGGCTGAGGCTATCATTGAAGGGATTCTAAAGCTAAAAGGTACAAAAGTTGAGCAATCTACAATTCCTAAGGCTATAGATGTAAGGAGGTTCGATCACTTAAACCAGACTGTTTCCTCATTTGAAACAAAGAAAGATAAAGGAGTTAAGTTTGGCAAGAAGAAAAAGAAGAATAAGTTCTATAACAGAATCAAGTTAGGCCTTGGGATGGGAGGCGGATCTATTTTGGGTTCGGATACCTCTAATTGTATTAGATGTGGAAAGCCCTATCGAGGAGTTTATAGGTTTGGAACCTGCCAATGCTACAAGTGTGGTTAGGAGGGGCATATCTCTAGGGAGTGTCCTAACATGGAAAGGGTGGCTTCATAGCAGTAGACTGAGTTAGGCAATATGGCTCAACTAATAGCAAGACAAACTTCTATAGGTCCCATATTAGGAAGGGGATAGTGTAGAGGACTCTTCCTCTATAGTAAGCTCACAAAGGTGGGGTTCAACATCACCAGGATGGATCTTTACCATGACATAACAGGAAGCCAATGCCTCCAACACTGTGGTGTCAAGTAACCTTTGCATTAGAAATTTCAATGTGCATGTTTTGATTGATCCTAGTACATCCTATTTTTTTGTTAAGCCCGAAATAGTTCCAAGATTGGGTTTAGTAGTTTCGAGTTTGCAATGTCCATTACTTGTCAGTTGGCCCAAATGTGATCCTTCGGTGATAGAGATTATCCATTATGCCTGTCTAATAATGGTGGAGGGTAAATGCTTTCCACCTGACCTGGTGGTCATAGAATTAATAGATTTTGATGTCATTCTAGGGATGGATTGGCTCTCAACAAATTATGCCACCTTAAACTGTAGGAACAAGGTAGTAAGGTTCAGAGGATAGGATGGGTCAGAGGTAGTTTTCCAGGGAGATCATACATCATAATTGAAGGGGATGATCTCTGCCATGCAAGCTAGGAAGATACTCTGAAAATGATATAAAGGATTTCTAGCTCATGTTAGAGAGGTTATGAAGAACAAAAGTGGATCAAAATCAGTTCCTGTGGTAAGAGAGTTTCCAGATGTGTTTTCAAAGGAACTACCTGATTTGTCACTTGGGAGGGAGATAGATTTTGAAATTGATCTAATGCCTGGTACTAGACCCATATCTATTCCTCCATACAGGATGGCTCTTGCAGAGTTGAAAGTGTTGAAAGAACAGCTGTAGGAATTAGTGGATAAGGGATTCATCCGATCGAGTACCTCTCTTTAGGGTGCTCCAGTGCAGTTTGTAAAGAAGAAGGATAGACCCTTGAGGCTGTGCATTAACTATAGGCAGTTGAACAAGGCAATTACAAAGAACAAGTACCTTTTGCCCTGTATTAATGACTAGTTTGATTAGCTAGCCAGAGCTAGTTGTTTTTCAAAGATAGATTTAAGGTCCGGATATCACCAGTTGAGGATTAAGGAGACAGATATTCCAAAGACTACCTTTCGAACCAGATATGAGCATTATGAGTTTCTTGTGATGCCGTTTAGGTTTACCAATGCCCCAGTTACATTCATGGATCTCATGAACAGGGTATTCAGACAATATTTGGATCACTTTGTAATCATCTTTATTAATGATATCTTGGTGTATTCCAGAAGTCCAGAAGAGGATGCATAATATCTAAAAATAGTTCTTCAGACAAATGTTGTTGTAGATATCCTGAGCTAAAAATCATTTGGCAATTTGGCTCATATATCCATAGAAAGATAACTCATCTTGAAAGAGTTACACCAATTGATTAGAGAAAGGTTGCAGCTAGTTATCAGCTAAGGGTACCTAGATAGCTCAGATGAATGTGACACTAGTGCACCTAATGCAAATAGTAGAGAAACAACATGAAGACCTTGAGTTGGTAAAAATAGCAGAAGCGGTAGGGAAAGGTAAGATCAGTGAGTTTTGTTTCAATGGAAAAGGAGTGTTAAGGTATTATGATAGGTTATGTGTACCAAATGACATCCAACTCAAGGGAGATATTATGAGGAAAACTCATAATGCTAATTATAGTGTGCACTCTGAAGCCACCAAAATGTATCCAAACTTAAAGAATGGGTATTGCTAGCCTTCTATAAAGAAAGAGATTACACAGTTTGTGACTACTTATGAGGTCTGTCAGAGAGTGAAGCTGGAGCATCAGAAGCTACTAAGAATGCTTAACCCACTACCTATTCTAGAGTGACAATGGGAAAATGTGGCCATAGACTTTGTTGTGGGGCTACCAGTAGCCTCCAATAGACATGACTTGATATGGGTTATAATGGATAGGTTGACCAAAACTGGTCACTTCATTCCTGTTAGAGCTAACTATTCACTGGATAAGTTAGCTCAGGTCTACGAGGCAAAGATAATAAGTTTGCATGGAGCTCTAGTGACAATAAACTCTAATGAAGGACTGTAGTTCACATCAAGGTTTTAGTGTTATCTTCAAAATGAGTTAGGCACCAAGTTAGACCTCAATACGACTTTTCACCCTCAGACAGATGGACAGTCATAATGGACAATATAGACTGTGGATGTAACACCCTCACATTAGATAGTCTGTACGTTCTACTGTTCTGATGACTAACGTCTGTTCGGACAATCAGAATGCCTTAAACTACATTTAGATGATAGTAAGGAGACAATAAATGATGGCATACATAATACGAAAATACAAGAAAATTAAGGAAAAATAAAAGACATAAGATGCAATTAGGTTAAATGAGCTGGAATCGCAGCGATGAGTGATCATATCGGGAACTTACTACGTAGACAGTTAACGATCCCAGACCCGCGAGGAACCCAAGAAAATAATTTTCAAGGTTTAATTAAGAATTTACCGAGGTATAAATGACATTAAAAATGTCAAAGAAAAATTTAATTAATTGGTAAAGGTGAAAATAAAAATAAGATAGACAGTATAAAAATTAAAGGGGACCATAGGATTAGAAATTTGATCGGTATTACCGAAAAGGTGGGACTAAACCCAAAGAGGGGCATTTTGGTCATTTAGCAACTAAAGTTGAATTTTGACTAAAAAGACCATTAAAAATGAGTAATATTAAACTTTTGAAAACCTCATAAAAATATGAAATTACATGTAGTACAATTAAAGGAACTTAAGTGGGAATAATTAGAATTATTGGAAACCTTGATTATTATATTATTAAACTAAAAAGTTAGTGGACTATAAAAGTCACTAGTGACATATTTTAAACCCCAAAAAGAGCCCCTTTTCCTCACCTTATCTCCCATGGCCGAAACCCCATTTCATTTCCCCTCCATGGACTTTCATTGCATGCAAGCCTAAATCTCGCCCTTCTTCCATCTAAAATCACAAAATCCCTTTATTAAAGTTAGCCTTCACACCTTAGGGAGTTTGTAGGCAGTAAAAGGAAGGATAAATTGTGAAGTTTTACAAGCTTGACAATGTCACATCTTATCCCTGGTAAGGCATGACATGTTCCCGTAGCATACCTAATGAATTATCGAACTCTACCTACCGATAACCCATTAGTTATGTTACAAAGGATTTTAAAATAAATCATAGCTTTTTATCTTATCAATTCTTTTGCGGAAAACTGCATGAAAATAGTTAAAATTCCATGTAAACTTTCATTGGAAATAATGATAGATTAAATATTACAAAAGTTATATTTTCATAAGTATCAAAATAAAATACAAATAGTTACAAACTCAAAATACTTTAGTAATACAGTACTTTTTAATACAAACTGCTCAATGTCCGTACATCCATACATATAGGTACAAAATATATCCAAAGGAATCACAAGGGTATACCTAACGTAAATACCCACAATCAATACCAAAATGCTGCTTCCAAGTCTCTCACTCGGCAGCCTTCCCCTTTCCCTTACCTGCGACAGCATAAAGAAGATATCACTGAGTATATCACTCAGTGGTGCCTAACTAATAACTTTAAAACTTAAGGTAAAACACAATTTATCAAAGCATAATAAATCACATTTTTCTTAAGCATGAAAACTTCATAATAGTTCTAAGTCCATAAGAGCCATTTATTAGAATAACATTTCAAAAGAGAAATCACACTTCATAAATCACAATTCACAAAGCATTAGTGTTGCCAACATCAACACACAGTTTAGGCCATGACATAAATTTCACGACCAGTGCCGTATTGTACACCACGACAAAGCAATCTCAACCTCACTAACCGTTATTAATGAGGGAAGGGCTAGCTAGCTAACCGTTATTAATGGAAGACATAATCAATATCAATTATCAACCCCAAGTAGCCATTACTACTGGGGAGTTTCGAAAGCGACTGTCATGCTAACTGTGGTTTCAAAATAGTTTCCAAAAATTTCCCACTCAATAATCACATTTATAAACCAATAAACACATTTAAATTCATCATAATATCCATATAAAGGTGGCAACACCCAAATTTCTTAAATGCAAGAGAAAAACTATATTTCAGTCAAAGTAAACTTGTTCAAAGAAAACTCATTCAATTTAACACATTCCAAGCAATTTACAAGTTTAAAAACGAAGAAAAGGTTAGTTGTGCACAAACCTTCAATGCTCTCTCCTTTCTCTTTACTCACTATTCCTTGTCCGTCCCAACCTCTTTCTCTACTGAAAATACACAAATAGAATGTCTCAATACGCATCTCAATTGCTGTTAAGAACTCATTAGATGAATATCTAAGGCACCCAAATTAGCTTTGCAAATTTTAGAGAGTTTTGGTTTTGGACAACTTGGTGCCCCAATCTTTGAACCCAATTTTTACCTAGTTTCGATCATAATTTGCTGAGGTGTTCTTCATGAAAATTGTTCATCCAGGTCTTAACTTTATTTTCTTTTTGAATCGCCTAATTCAGAGTTGTGTAGCTCAAGTTATGACCAAAACACGGTTACTGTTTGCGTCACTGTTCATCCTGCAGATTCAGTTCTGGCAGATTTATCAATCCAACTTTGCTCAGCAATTTGATCAAGTTAAGTCCATAATTTGGTCTAATATTCTTCATACGAAATGTTCTACTATGTCTTAGGTTTCCATCGGTTCAAGAATCAACTAAATCGGAGTTTTCTAGAGAGAGTTATGTCCATGCAAAGTTTACTATTCATATGATCAAATTCTGCAGGTTTCAGAATTTTGTCTCTAAGTTCAAGGCTCATTTCGGATAGCTTAAGGTCATTTTCGGGGCAGGGTATCTTCACGAAAATTCTAGCCCTATGTCTTAAGTTTCGTTTCCAATTAGTTTCACACCAATTAGAGTTGTGTAGCTCAATTTATGGGCTGTTAAATACATTGAACTCAGTGTGCAAATTCTACCCTAGGTTTAAATTTTTATTTCTTTAATTATTCCCACTAACCAACCTCAATTCATATTTAATTCACCTAAAATGACTATAATTTAGCATTGACACATCAATGGAACTTCCTAACACAAACCCCAAAATTTTCAAACACTAAAGTTTGCAATTTTCCCTAATCCTACCATTTCATTACTTCCATTCATCAAACCAATGTCAATTCAAACTAAATAAACCTCAAATGACCATAATTTAATACTACACACACCAATTTCACTCTCTAGCACCAAAACCCAATTTCCCCATGAACCCTAATCTTCCATAATTCAATTTATGCAATCCCATGAAATCTTACTACTCCCAATCATGCATACTACTTCAATTTAACTTAGATTTATCATCAATTTAACTAAAATACATCAAAACTCTAATTTTCCCTAAGTTGGCCAAAACCCTAGTTTAGATTTCCATACATGTTTCCTTTCAATTTCTCATGTTATTTCATCACACCCAAACTTGATTTAAAGCATACTTGGTAATTAAGCATGAAAGAGAGAGCTTACCTCACTTGATGATTTTTCCCACTTCCATTCTCTTCCAAATCTTGTTCTTCTTCTAATCTCTTGTTTCCCCTTGCTTTTAATCTCTAAATCAAAGATTAATTTGATGTTCTCTACCAATTAGATGAAAAACCCATGGAGGACAAGGGGGGAGATCATGGGTTTGGAGAGATTATGAGTGGAAGAGTGAAGAAAGAAGAAATAAAAGAGAGGGAGAGGAGGTGTGTGGGGGAGTAACTAAATGAGGGAGTGAGGAAGATGGCTTCCTTTTATACTTATCCCAATTATTTATTTATTCAATTAATTTTAATTGAGTTTTCCAAAGCCCGTTGATCCTAAAATTTTAATTAGGTCAAAATGGACTTAAAATTCAAGATTTTTGTTTCTTTTATTTTCCTTTCACTTTATACTTGAATTCTTTTCCTAAAAAAATTATTCCATAATTCAATTCATTAATTTTACTTAAATTAATTAACATTTTGGTCAAAAGTCAACTCTTGAGGTGAATTGACTAAAATGCCCCTCATCGGGTCATAATCCTCCTGTTTAATAATACCCGATGAGTCCTTAAATTTTTGGGTCACTTGAATTTTTATTATGTTTATCTCACTAAATTTTCATTTTATTTTTGGTCCTCAAGGTGTCATTGAATAGTACTAGTCACTGACAAAAAAAATGGTACTATTCATAACTCGGTGGTTCGGGGTGTTACAGAAAAGTTCTTGGAACAAGGTTAGTGCATAACTTCGTACCTCCCTTCTTTTAATTCTTGAATTGAGGGTTAATTGAGTTAGTGTGGTGGAAAATTTGAAGAAAATGATGGGTAATTGGGAGTCCCCCAATTCAGCAGCCATGAAAAATTAAAGGAGTTTGATCTATTCTTACATGTAAATGGGGGTTAATAATGTTGATTAAGGCAATTGCATGTATTAGGATTCAATTGCATGTGTATGTTAGGATTGAAATTTGAAATTAGGGTTTGTAACCATGAATTAGGGATTTTGTCTTAGGCTTGAAACTGTCCAATTTGGTAGCCTTGATAAGCATGGATATTGATTAATTCCTGCATATAATTGGTGATTAATAATGTTGATTAAAGTGATTAAGAGTATTAGAATTTAATTGTATGTATATTGCTGACTTTAACACTTTGAATTAGGGCTTTGAGTAAATTGTGAGGGAATAGTGAAACTGGCCAAATTTGGCAGCCTTAAGGAACTTAGGAGATGGATAATTTCATGAATTAAATGATAATTAATGGTGTTCATGGATATAGGGAAGTGAATTAGATGTTGATTGTTGAAGTTACATGTGTTAGCAATTGTTTCATGTGCATATTGTTATTGAATTTGACCATTTGAAGAAGGGTTTTGGACTGATTATTATAAACTTGTGTATACTAATAGAAATTGATTGTATTGAGATCATTGATGATATTTAGGAGTTCCATGTATGCTATTTGAAGTTTGGGAGATGGAGAAATGAATATTGGGAGTGTAATTTCCTTGCAGGTTGAGTACTTGTTGATGGCAGTGTATGTTTTAAGCCATAAGTGAAATTATGTGACCCCAATTGATATGAGGCCAATTCGAGGTAAAAATAGACCTAAAATGCACCAACTTTTATGCAAAAACCATGTCCAAAATCTGCCTAAAAAGTGATCAAAAGCTTGCCCTAATTCGGATTGCCATTTAGTGAATCCAGAAAATGATAGAATGAACAGTGTTCATTCATTTGGTCATATCTTACTATAGACAGGTTCAAATGACCTGAAATTTATACCATTGGAAAGCTTAGATATAGGGCTACAACTCTTGTGAAGACACCAAAATCCAGAAATGCCATTAACTAAGTCAAATTACTTGCCTAAGTAGGGATACCAAAACTATCCAGAATTGAAATTGCCCAGAATTGCTAGACAAAGGCAAACTGACCAGTTTTGGTAAAGAGACCATAACTTGGTCCATAGAACTCCAAATGCCCTAAAACCAGTGCCAAAATTTCAATAAGACACAGGCCTAAAATAATGGTATTTTGACCAAAACCCAGAAATTAAGGGAACTAGGTCAATTAACTTGATTAATTTGGCATACCAAATCTGGAAATGGTATAAATGACCATTAACTCCAAAATAGTTTTTTAAGCATATTTCTCACTAGAAATCTTAAAATAAGACATACCATTCTGGAAAGCTAAGAAACAGACCTTTAACTTTGTTTTAGACATCTTTCTTAACTTATGAATGTGAGAAGCTTAAATATTGGGTCAAAGCTACTGACCTAATTGAAATCCTATTACTATAAGACACTTGAGTCCAGGTCAATAATTTGGCTATAAATAATTCTACAAGACTTGAAAAATCACAATAAAAAATTTTAAGTGACCATAAGACATAGGGAAACATATCCTATGAAGAATAGTAAACCTAAATATGGTAGCAACCTACTCAAATAAAATTGGTAAAGTATATTATCAAAACTGCCTAGTAAGGGAACCAAAATTCAGAATTGACCTAGTTATGGTTATTTAACCATAACTTGAGTTTTATAAAATTAAATGACATGATTCAAAAAGGAAAATAAAGATAAGACATAGAGGAACAACTTCCATAGAGGAAGTGTGGCCAAACAATAGCCACAAATTGTTCAAAGTGATATGCAAAAATTTAAGATACTGAAATTGAACCTAAAGAAAGGTTCTTGAAATGAATTATTGACTTATCCTTAATAAGTCACTATATGCTAAATTACATGAAACAGGTGTGTGGGACCCACTTTTCCCCTATACATTGAAATGAAAATTCTGTTATCACTACATGCTAAATTACATGAAATAGTAATGTGGGACCCACCTTTCCCACAATACATGGACATAAAGATTTTTGTTAAACAATTAATAATGCTTAATTGCCCAAAGTAAGCCTAGGCATATATATATATAGTTGGATCGATTGGTATACCAATTAGGGAATATAGATAGCAGTACTGCCTACATGAATAAGCCTACATAGATAGGGCTACATGAACAAGCTTACATAGATAGGCCTACATGAATAAGCCTACCTAGATAGACCTACATGAACAAGCCTACATAGATAGGCCTACATGAATAAGCCTACATAGATAGGCCTACATGAATAAGCTTACATAGATAGGCCTACATGAACATGCCTACATAGATAGGCCTACATGAACAAACATGAACAAGCCTACCTAAATAGGCCGACATGAACAAGCCTACATAGATAGGCCCACATGAATAAGCCTACATAGATAGGCCCACATGAACAAGCCTACATAGATAGGCCCGCATGAACAAGCCTCCATAGATAGGCCCGCATGAACAAGCCTACATAGATAGGCCCGCATGAACAAGCCTACATAGGTAGGCCTGCATGAATAAGCCTACATAGGTAGGCCTACATGAACAAGCCTACATAGGTAGGCCCACATGAACAAGCCTACATAGATAGGCCCGCATGAACAAGCCTCCATAGATAGGCCCACATGAACAAGCCTACATAGATAGGCCCGCATGAACAAGCCTACATAGGTAGGCCTGCATGAATAAGCCTACATAGGTAGGCCTACATGAACAAGCCTACATAGGTAGGCCTACATGCACAAGCCTATATAGATAGGCCTACATGAATAAGCGTACATAGATAGGCCTACATGAACAAGCCTACATA
This sequence comes from Hevea brasiliensis, assembly GCF_030052815.1. NCBI lineage: Eukaryota > Viridiplantae > Streptophyta > Magnoliopsida > Malpighiales > Euphorbiaceae > Hevea > Hevea brasiliensis. Next base: position 94,459,121 of record NC_079493.1, read on the forward strand.
GATAGGCCTACATGAACAAGCCTACATAGATAGGCCTACATGAACAAGCCTATATAGATAGGCCTACATAAATAAGCTTACATAGATAGGCCTACATGAATAAGCTTACATGGATAAGCCTACTGGATAGGCCATGGATAATCATTGATCGACAACATATGTCTGATATAATTGATCTACAGGTTTTATGCCTACCCACTGGCCTTGTGTTTGACATGAAAGATGTATACTAGACAGATATACGGCTGTCTAACCAGTATATTCCCGTATATCTAGCATTATATCTGTTATAGGTTACTTGGACACTGATATAATTTTAAAAGACTAAGAATGAAACCAATGAATAGATAAGATATTGATAATTAATTTAGTTCCAAAGTACAGAAAAGTCATAAATGACTTAGGCTATATAAGAAATGAATAGAAAAGATACTGTTAAATCTAAATGTTTCCAAAGTGTAGAAAATTTATAAATGTCTTATAATTGATGACAATTTCACTTATATGAGTTTAAGGAGACTGAGAATGAAATATATGCACAGATAAGATCCTGATAAGTAAATTATTTCCAAAGTGCAATAAAATATATAATTGACCTAGAAGTGCAAAATTATACATAGAGCTATTACTTTTAATTATTTAGTTATTATTCTTTAAAATTATGCACCACTAAGCAATTTGCTTAGCGCATTGGTTTTTCCATCATGTAGGTACTGGAGATCAGTAATCGCCACAGCAGCAGCTACCACAGTAGTATTCTGACTGCAGTTAACCAGATCTGCATACAGTCCAGAGTTCACCTTATCAGTCTTTTGTATTTTAGTAGGGCCCATGTATAGACTAGTATTTTGGTTCATTGTGTATAAACATGATGTAATTACTAGTTTGTGAAGTAAATCAAAATTGTAATTATATATTTTGGATTGTAAATAAAGATGTAAATTTCTGTATATGAATTTTTTTTTTATGAATGATTTATTATATGAGAAAATGAATGATATGTTATATGACTAGATAAATGGATATGAAATGGTTCTTAACAGGTGAATAGTGGAACCCGCCAGATGCTAATAAAACAGGTGAGGCTCTGCTCTGGTATCCACAGAATAATTTGTGATAAAAAAAAAATCTCCACATGTTTTAAATGAAGTTTAAAATTAACAATGAACATGACAGCATAAGATAGGGTGCTCCGGTACCAAATGTGACACTCCTCGCTTGTCTACACTGTAGACGGGTGAGGGGCGTCACAGTGGAGGATATGTTAAGAATGTGTGTACCTTGACTTTGGAAGATTGTGGAAAACGTACCTTCCCCTAGTTGAGTTTGCATACAACAGTTATCACTCTAGCATTAGAATGGCACCATATGAAGCTCTGTATGGAAAGAAATATAGATCTCTTGTGTGTTGGGAAAAAGCAAGTGAAAGAGCCTTAGGGGGAACGGAGTTGGTGGTAGTCACCAATCAAGACATACCCTTAATAGGGGCAAGGATGAAGACAACAGCCAGTAGACAAAAAAGTTACGCAGATCTCTGCAGAAGAGAAATGATTTTCTAGGAATGGAACATGGTGCTTCTAAAGGTATCTTCAATAAAGGGTGTTATTCAATTTGAAAAAAGAGGCAAACTAGCTCTAAGGTAAGTTGGACCGTATAAAGTGTTGCAAAGGGTCAGAAATGCATCTTAGAAGTTAGCTTTGCCACTAAAAATTGAGAGAATCCATTCGATTTTTCATGTTTCTATGTTAAGAAAGTTCGTGTTAGATCTACATAAGGTTATAGATGAACTAGACATGGAAAGTTTGGAAAACCTTTCTTATGTTGAATAACTTATCTGGATTGTAGACACTTAAGTAAGGAAGCTGAGGAACAAGGGGGTACCTATGGTCAAAGTGTTCTGGAACCACCACAATATGGAAAAGTACAAGTGGGAAACCCGCGATTCCATGATACAACAATATCCCCACCTTTTCTAGGTATGTTATGCTTGTTATGTTATGTTTTTATGTGTTTGTTTAAACATTCAAGGATGAATGTTCTTAAGAGGGGAGAATGTAATACCCACCATGTTTTAAGGTTAGAATATCTGTCCTTGATAGAATATTTTGGTGAAAATTAAAACTTCACTAATAAGGGAGTGGTAGTGAGATATGAAAATGTATTTAAGAATGAAAAATATTTTAAAGGTTTTATTTCCTAAAAGCTTTCAACATGGTTGTTTTAGGCAGAAGGAACTTTAGTAGCCAAAGGACAGACTTTCGGTAGCCAAAGTCCTTTTTATAGTTCAAATACACATTTGGACAAAATGAACTCTAGCAGCCAAAAGTATGGATTTCAGCAGCCAAAAATCCCTCGACTATCAAGGGGATAAAAGGGACCACAACTCATTTTTCTGCCCAAAACACTTCTATTTTTCTTCTTTCCTCTCTCTCCCAACTTTAGGGCATACAAAGAGCTTTTTGAAGAGATTTCCTTGAGTTTTTAAGGATTAGGAGGTGGATTCTTCCATTTAGAAGTTTGAAAGAGTAAATTGTAGCCTTGAGGTTTTGGTTCTCTCGCCTCCAAGCTTTAAGAAAAGGGGTAACTTTCTTTTCTTCTTGATCTAATAGGTAGATCTAAAAGAGTTGATGAGGAATTAGGTTTCTCTAACTTCAATTTTATGAAAAGTTTTTTATAAATTGAGTTTTAGGAAGTTTATATATGCTAGGGTTTTGTGATTTTATATTAAAGTTACATGTTTTGTGATTAGAATAGTTATGTTTAAGTGTTATGGGCCTTAAATGGCTATTTTCTCTTGATGGATTTCAAGAAATCCATGTATATGTTATGTTGGGTTTGGGGAAAACTTAGGATTTGAGTTTTTTATTAATGTAAGTGGGTACTAAGTATGATTTCAAGTTATTTTAGGCCCTAGAGATGTGAATTATGATTAGATTGTGCTTTAGAACTTTGGAATGAGTTTTAAGGTTTGCGAGAAGGAATCTGCAAATTTTTAACTTGGGAATTCTTGAAATTCCTAGATTCGGCTATCAAAAACTAAAGATTTGGCAGCCAAAGCATGCAATTTCTCAAAAATTTGAAAAATTTCTAGGTTCAATAGCCGAAGTCCAAGACTTCAACAACTGAAGTGTTGTCCGAAGCCTAAGAGTTCAACAGCCAAAGTTCAGGACTTCGATAGACAAAATGGATTCTGTCTAACTTTTTCTCCCTTCTTTTCTAAGGTTCCAAAACATAGTGTTGTGGTTCCTAAGGGCCTAGAATAAGATATTTATGATATGTATAAAGTTTTAGAACCTTGTATAACACTCTAGGATTTAATTTTATAGGATCGAGCTTGAGAAACTCGGAAGGTTAAGGATCTGAAGATACCTATAATTCGAGTTAGGTGATTGATGGGCTTTAAGAGGTGAGTCACTCTAGCCTTAATAAAATAAAAACTATTTAAAGGTAATTAATGATCATCCTCATGCATCATGTCATATTTATTTAGGATATCTGCATCTAAAATATGAAGATGTTGCATAATTACATAATTTATTGCTGGTGCATTGATGGATGTTTAATGACCCACTGACTCCCCTCAAGTTTATGACTATGTTACGTTATTTATGTTATGGATCCATAAGTAAATTCCATAGGGAGATCTTTATGAGGTCTTTTAGGGGAGATCCATAAGTTGCCCCAAGGTGTATGACACAGTTCATGTTTTAAATGAAAGTTTGGCGAGTTACTAGTGATAAGTCCATCCTACGCGAAATATTTATGATGTGAAATCCATGTGAATGATGCATTGCATATGTGTGAATGAATGATATAATTAATGTTGGTTAGTTTACTTACTAAACTTGTGTAAACTTACCCCATTCCCTTAAACCCCAGATGCTGGGTTGCAGGACTAGAAGAGTTTTTTGAAAAGAGAGCATCATGGGTAGCTTTAGCCTTTTCCTTTATGTATGATGTATGGGTAGATGGACATGTAAAATGTGAATGGATAGTACTGTGCTGGTAATTAAAGCAATTTAGAGTTATGCAGTATTTTTAAGCATGATGATATATATGTTATATTAACCTTTTTTGGGAGTTTGCATGTCAAACCATTATGCTTTAGAACTTATGTACATTACGGTTCAAATTAAGAACCATTCTTATGTTATAGATGTTTATTTATAGATGAAAAGACGAAAGCGTAATGGTTTGGAGTATGCTTAGATGGTGAGGTACAAGGATATGTATATGTTTTACAAGCTTTAGGCTTGCTACAGGTTTCGGTAGCCTTAAGCTGACCCAATCCCTAGCCCCGATAATGGCCCTTGATTAAAGTAGTTACAGTATGTATCTAGAATATGAATATGTTGCATTACTGCGTAATTAATTATTGATGCTCGATAGATGTTGGATGACCCATTGATTTCTCCTATGTTATGGATATGATATGGATATGATATGATCATACATGATATGATGTGGTAAGACCAGGTGAGACCTAATAAACCCCTAGCTCACTATTTATCATAAAGGAAGTTCTGAAGAGCTTCTTTAGGAGTTGGGCGTATTAGTTATGTTATATAATAAGAGGAAGTCCTGAGAGTATCTTTATGAGCCGGGCAAATTGGTTTGGGAAATCATTGGTGACAAGTCTATTTTGTGTGTATTGTTTGTGTTATGTAAAATCATGTGCTTACGCATTGTATATGTATGGATTGAATAAAAAGAAATATGATAGTGTTAATTTATTCATTGAGCTTTCCAAAGCTTACCCCATTTCCTTAACTCTAGGTGAAGAATAGTAGGAATAGAAAAGGTCAATAGAAAGGCTAGCGAGTTACAAAGGTCTTTTAATGTATGACTTGATGATTGTATAATAGACATGTAATTGTATATTTTTAGTTATTGTACTTGGCTTTAGTTTATTATAAATATGTAATATGTAAAAACAAAATAGTCAGTGTGTTTGCCTTAAACCCTAAGCACTATGATTGGATGGATTACACTTTAAAAGTTATGACTGTTTTATAAGGCTCAAAATTCAAAGCCCTTTTTAAATGAAATGTTTTTATACTATGATGGAAAAGCTTAAGTATAGTTGCTTATGAGTTGCTTTGGGTTTTGGTTTAAATGGAATAAAGAAATGTTTTTATTATGATTTAGGCTTGCTATAGGTTCCGACAGCCTTAAACTGACCCATTTCCTGGCACTGGTAACTGCCCGTAGTTGGGTCGTTACATGCAGCATAAACCCTTTTGTTTCTTTTTGAAATTGCCATATATTTATTGCCTAAGTGCTAATAGAGCATAATCATATAGTAGTAATATATGTGGTCTTTTGAGTTTTATAATATAACATATAAATTTCAACCCTCGGAATATTATAGCATTTGTAACAAAAAAAAAAAAATTTGTAGTTATAGTTAGAATACTATTGTATTTCAAGATCAAAACTAATTTTCAAGAGACAATTTTATTTTAATTTATCAACTTTTAAAAAACAAAATTTATCATATTTGATAAATGACTATTTTGAATAAAAATTAGTTTTTTCACCTAAATATTCTTAATATTGAAAAAAATTACAGAAATGGAAGCTTTTGACATCTCTCCCATTCTAACATGGGGCATAAATTAAAGAGGAATACTACATTTTTTTTTTCTCTTTTTTTAGTTGTGTAAGGATATTTAATTCTATTTGATTTCTTTATTTTCCTACGAAAGTTTGTTTGTTATTTCTAATTTTTTTAAATCTTTTAATTTATTTCAATTTCTATTAGGATTTAGTTTTTAGTTTTCCTATTTTATTTACGATATTATTTTTCCTAGTTTATCTAGATTTCTTATTGTATTTTAATTTACCTAGAATTCCTAAATAGTAGATCTATTTCACTATTAGAATTAGGAGATTAGAACTTTATAAACACCCATGTACTCTTGTATTTTACAGATTTTGTTAGACTTTGATGAAATTTTCTTTAATAAAGTTATGTTTGCTTTACTTTATCCTTAGATTTTAGATTGAATCTTGTGTATTAAGGTATTGGATTAGACCTTGTTTATTTTTCAAGAGTTTGACTGTGTGTTAGTCCTTTATCGCACTACATGTTGCCTCAAATGGTATCAAAGTATGGATTTTTAAAGTGGCCAATATTGGTAGTAATGGTGGCAATAACCTCATGATGGTGATCAATGCATGTTATTTGTCAAGCAATCAATGAGAATTGAATGCTCTAACTAATATAGAGCATCAATTGCAGGAGCTTCAAGAACAATTGTGTATCATATTGAAAGTTTGTAGTGTTGAAAAGAAAATTCATAACTTGAATGAAGCGAGAGGGTTTAACCATGATGGAGTTAATTATGATTTTATTCTTTTCAATTTTAGAAGAATACTTGTTACTAATGATGAATATAGATAATGTCACACCTTACCCCTCTGTAAAGCATAACATGATTCTGTACTATACCTAATGAATTACTGAACTTCACCGGCCGATAACCCATTAAATACACTACAAAGGATTTTAAAATAATTTTCTTACTTTTCAAAGGTAGTGAGCACTTTCGGTAGGAATTAAAAACTTTTATTTGAAGATAAACAACATATCAAATTTTTAATCAACTTAAAGTTTTCACAAATTTTATAAAAATTTCGGCAGAGTGCTGTCTGTATTTTAAAAAAACCAAACTTAAAACCTGCAAAGAAATACACTCCCAATGTTTTCAAAACAACCACAACTCCAATACACTCATTTTCATATCCTCATTCATCACAATCAATTCAATTCACTTATCAAGCCAAACTCATCAAAAAGAAACCGTCCATAATTTTCAATTTCCAAAAGAAAGTAAATAATACTTTCATTAAGGTACTAAAATTATTGTTACAACTAAATTTGCATTTCCATTATGCACCCAAAATAACATTTCAAAAGTTTTATATATCTGATCAAATAATTTACACACATATATTTACATGCATAATCAAAATCTAATATACAATGGTATACCTATAATATACCCGAGGCTAGTCACAAGCAGTCTTCAAGGTATAGCTGCAGGAATCTCACTCAACTGCTCTATCTTTACTCTCACCTGCGACAGCATACAAAGCTATCGCTTAGTGGTGAACTCAGTGGTGCTCAACTATAATTTAAAATGTAATACAATATACATTGACAATAATTATACCAAAAATTTTGGAATCTCAAAATTTAACTAATTTCCAAATATCAAAATTGTCATTGTCAATAATAATAGTCACTTATTAAAATAACCTTCATCAAAATTTCAATATGTCAAATCACAACTGAATAATAAAAATAATTCCTACAATTATGGAAATAAACAATTATTTTAACAAAATCATTTGTGCACAATCTCATTTAAAATCACAATTTCTTATCAATCAAAACTCATTCTTTATCTCACTAACTATGCAAGACTAATCCGAAAGGGCCATCATCGGGGTGATTCTAACTCCCTATGGTCGGAGAGGTCGAATCGGGATTCTAACTCCTTATGGTCGGGGAGGTCGAATCATCATGCATAGTACACACTATAATAATGCAACTTCTGAAAAGGTCAATGAAAAACTTAGATCTAACCTCTAATAAGAGGATAATCTAAGCTTGTACACATACCATGGTATTCAAAACAAAACAAAGCTAACTCCATTGTCTAATCAATAAATGATATAGAGACGGGTAATAACCTAGTCAAGCATCTATAGTGAGATATAAAACCATATCATGCATTTCTTTGTCCTTTTTGTGAGCATAAATCACAACACAATATTAATTCAAGATCAATTCTAATATTTCATAATTTTTTTTATGCTCATCACAATCCAAAATAAAATTTTATATTTTATTCATGCAAATTGTCCGTCACAATTCAAAACATAATTTATCCAGTCCAAAACAATATTCAATTATTGTTGAAATAATATTTCACAAAACTAAACTCATACTTGCTATACGAATTTCACTAATCATTGAAATAAATCCCATAATTGATAAACATAGTGCATAAGGAAAAATAAAATCATTTAATTACGTAAAATATTCAAAACAAATTCAACTAAAAACTAGTTGCGCACAAACCTCTTTTGTCAACTCAATTTACTCAAACTTTCATTTCTCATTCTAAGATCCCTTTCCAACTGAAATACATAAATTTAAAGTACTTCAGTATTCATTTCTAATACTTAAATTCCAACAATTTCTTTGCAGACTTATCCTACCTATTACGGTTTATAAATTTTAGGTCTTTCATATTTTTGTGTATAGTGGCACTATTCATGGCACTATTCAAGTCAAAATGTTGACTTTTCTATACTTAATATGTTTATTAGTTCTAATTGCACCCATATACCACATTTTGGGTGTCAATTTTGTTGGCATTGATTGCCAATTCAATTTCTAAGTCTCCTAAGAGAAATTACAATTTTTTTCAGTTTTGGTCCCCTGTTTTCTACTATTCTGTTGGTCTTGTTACTGTGAGAATTTGGCTAAGTGTCCTTCATCAAAGTTGTTCCTTATTATCTTAGCTTTAATTCCCTTTTTGAATCACTCCATTTGGAGTTTTGTAACCCAAGTTATGCCCATATTTCTAAGGCTGGCCGGATTTGATGTTACCCAAAATTCTGGGCATTTTTTTGGATACTGGCAGTTTTGGTGTGCTGGTTACAGGTGACTTTTTAGATGGGTTATGGTCAAAATTTAGATTTGTTTTCTTCATGAAAGTTGTAGGGCTATGTCTCAGCTTTCCATCGGTATAAGATTCAGGTCATTTGGATCTTCCTAGACCAAGTTATGGTCATCTAAGTGACTACTATTCATTTAGTCATTTTTGTACAGGATAGTGTGCCCAAATCCAGATTTGGCCTAATTGTTCGCTAAGTTATGGTCATTTTCTGGGCATAATTCCCAAATGAAAAATGGTCCATTTTGGTCTAGTTTTATTTCCAATTGACCTCACATCAATTGGGTTGGTAAATTTCTAGTTTTGGTCCCTGAAAGGGACTTAGGTCAAGCCGTTTGCACACTAACCCTAACCAATCCGAATTGAAACTTGGTTCTAACAATTCACACACACCACAAATGGTCACAATTAACCATTTTTCAACTCAAGTAAGGTCAATAGCATCAATTGACTAATTGTCAACTTTTTCTCCCATTTTTCAAAATGCTAAAAACCCTAGTTACACATTTGTATAATTCAATGAAATCAAAGTGTACATTTAATGTCTATATACTTCATTCAACCTAAACAACTAATCAAACACATCAAAATCATTCATTTTAAACCCTAACATAAGCTGGCCAAAATTTCCTTTTTGGTCCCCCAACAATTATTTTCTTTTGATTTTAAGTTAAGATCTAAGCTACTTACACTAAAAACATAAGTATTAAGCATAAATTTTCAATTCAAACCACTAACCTTTCTTTGATGTTCAAGTCTTCAATTTCCCTCCTTGTTTCTTCTTTCTTTCTTGCCCAATCACCTACTCAAGTGAGTTCATCAAGTTCTAATGGATTAATTTGGGGTCAAAGCAAGGTTTAGTGGGAGTTTTAAAGCTTGAACTCAAGCTTTCATGGAGGTTCATCCATGGAGATGGCAAGAGGGAGGGCGGCCAACTTGATGGGAGAAGAAGAGTGATTTGTTTTTTTTTTTTCAATTTTATGTTTATTTTATGCCTTTTAGTCTTATTTGACTGGGTCAATTATGGTGGGGAAAATAAAATTGTATTTTGACATCATTCATGATGTCATCCAATGGTGTAATAAACTTTTTCAATTTTTTTTTCTTTTGCATTTATTTTTTCATTAGTTCTTTAATTTAATTCTCGATTCCCAAAGATTCGTTTCTCCGATTTTATTGGACAGTTAGGTCAGGAATCAGCTCTAGGGGTGAATTGACCAAATTTCCCCTCGCCAGTTCAATCTGGTTTACAAGTTATTCGGTATTTCTTTCGGATCTCTGACCTAATTATTTAACCTGCTTAACAACTCTTTTTTGTGATTTTCTCTTTTCCACTGTGTTCGCAATAGTCCTAAGGACTGCGGCATCACATTTTTCGGTTCAAAATTTGAGTTAAGACTGACCTCGCAGTCATTTCTCGGGAAGGTCACCCATTGCTGTGACTCCCCAGCTCATTTAACATTTTATGTTCTATTTTTCTTATTTATATTTAATCTTCTAGCACTCACTATTTATTTTCATTCAGGGCTTTTTTAGGTGTCTTAAACATAGTTCTAGTTCTCTTAATTGTTGGGACTGACACCGGTCACCGAAACAGTAAAATATACCAGGCTATGCAAATAGGGGTGTTACAATTCTCCCCCCCTTAAAAGAAATTTTGTCTCGAAATTTTACTTGGTATCAGTCTCTGAACAGCTGTGGGTGCTGTCTCCTCATGTCCTTATCTTGTTCCCAAGTAGCTTCCTAGCCCGAATGATGGTTCCACAGCACTTTAACCAATACTATTTACTCATCGATTGCTCACTTCGTGTGCCAAGTTTCTTATGAGCTTTTGTCATAAGCTAGATTCAAATTCATTTCAATTTTAGAGGTAAGCAAATCTGTGTGCCAGTGGATCCACTTTTTCTAGGACCTCGTGTGATCCTAGATAATGAGAACTTAGTCTTTCTCCTTTTTACATAATCTTATAATCTTCATCCTTTGAGTCTGTGCAAGACTTCTAACAATCTCATGTAACATTTAATTTGTTTGTTCAATCATAATCTTTTCTTACTATTGCTTTAGCAATTATTTTCCTTTGTAGTCTCCTTTTTTTTTTTTTAAATGACCTTATTGGTCATATATGAACTGCTTATCTCTTTATTGGCCATAGGTCCATAACCATTATCTTACCATCTCTATTTATGACTAAGGCCTATATGTCATTTTGCATTATCTTGTTTGCTTTTGCTTAACTTATTTCTTTCTTGATAAAATAGTTCGAGATATCGTTACGCGTCCTAAGTAGGTTGTTTGCCCTGGTGGCAATTCCTCATCTAGTGTTTTTCTAAATTCTTACTGTTCTATTTGTTTTTTTTTTTTTTTCATTCCACAACTTAACTTTAATTATTTTATTCCTCAATCTTAGCTTCTTCCTTAACTTGACTGTTGAGTCATGATTTAGCACCTCTTATCATCCCTAATAAATTCACTATACTTCAATATTACTTGATTTGGTCCTCTGACCATTCTAGTCAACACTTTAACTAATATTCATAACGTTTCTTTATTACATTTGCACTAATTATTCTAATTTTTACTTCCACAACTCTTTTATCTATTGATATTCTATAGCTTATTTTGCACTGATGTGTAATCATTACTTCCTTTTGTACTGTACTATAACCTTTCGATATTCTAATTTTAGAGTTTTAAATCTCAGCTTAGGATTTTCAAACTCCTTTCCAATAAGAAAACTTTATCTTATCTTAACTATACCAAAACAGATGCCGTTTGCAACTATTCTTATCTTGGTACACTATCGGGTAGTACGTAGCTCTACACAATAATCCTAAGTCAGTACTGTAATCTGCAGCTTACAATACAAACATCAAGAACATTGCATAGTTACTACGATACAGCCCAATAGATCAAACTTTCCTATAACTTATCCTTTTCGAATTCACTAATATCCAGAACTTATTCTCATTACAATATTCATTGACTATTACTAACAGTAACATCTTTGCTCTCATCTAGAGCAATTATATTACTATAATTTACTTTTAGGTCCTCTTGCCTTATATTAAATAGGCTCACTAATTAACTTATAATTTATTGTATACTAATAATTACTTTTCGCTGACAAACTCTTCCAAAACTAATATCAATCACACTTATTATCGTAGTTTATATCCTAAAGGACTAGTTACTAATGCATTAAAGTTTATTCCCATGCAAAGGAATAACAGCAGAACATATATTTCTAACACTAACATATAAAAAAGTAGTGCTGGGGTCAAATAATAACTAATTGTTTCATCTAAAAATTAAAAACTTACCAGCAGCTACATCTGAAGTTTTTGCTATTTCTCTCTGGCGCATAGTGGATGCTCTGACTGATGCGCTACTATGATTGGGTGGATTCGTTGTGCTTGGATTGCGAGGAGTACCAACTCTATTTCTAGCTTGGCCCTGACCGACTGTCTGTGAACTCCGGAGAGCAGATCGAGGTGCTCTAGTACAGTCTCTAACAAAGTGTCCATGTTAACCACAATTGTAGCAGGCTCCAGTGGCCTTACGACACATACCCTCGCGTAACTTGCCACATACCTCACAAACACAGAGAGGGTAGAAACTTCGAATTCTTTGCCGATGGGTTCTCGATTGCTTCCACCCTGAAGATCCGCCTCTGTCATATCAATAAGTTCGAGGTTCCTCAAATTCTTTTCTTTTCCCTAATTGCCTATTCGAGTTCTGACCCATAGATTTCTCACTCTTTTCTATTTCATACTGCCCTTGTGGGGGTTGAGTCTGTACTTGGGCTTGAGTTTGGGTTTGAGCTTGGGCTAACAAACTATCAGGCATTTGTTGGAAGAAGGTGGCCATTTGCTGTGCCACTTGTGTGGTGATTTGTACCGATGGAATTGGTACAGTCGAGCCTTCGACACTCCGAGGAGCTGAGGCCTCCTCTTATGCCTCAATCGTGTCTGATTATTCTACTAGTTTATTCCCCTCTTCCATTCTATTCAGAAAATTTTCTTTTCTCGGGATAACCTACACAATGAGATTTCTCTCCATTAATTCATATTTATGATGCAATTGTACTATATGTATCAAATATTTAAGCAGTTGTATGTACTAAAAAAATATTTCAAATTCACAGTTCAAAAATTACTTTAAAACCATGGCTATGATACCACTAAACATGTCACACCTTACCCCTCTGTAAGGCATAATATGATCCCGTATTATACCTAATGAATTACCGAACTTCACCTATCAATAACCCATTAAATACACTACAAGGGATTTTAAAACAATTTTCTTACTTTTTGAAGGTGGCAAGCACTTTTGGTAGGAATTAAAAACTTTTATTTGAAGATAAACCACATATCAAATTTTCAATCAACTTAAAGTTTCTGCAAATTTTATAAAAATTTCGGCAGAGTGCCGTCTGTATTTTGAGAAAACCAAACTTAAAACCTGCAAAGAAATACACTCCTAATATTTTCAAAACAACCACAACTCCAATACACTCATTTTTATATCCTCATTTATCACAATCAATTCAATTCACTTATCAAGCCAAACTCATCATAAAAGAAACCGTCCATAATTTTCAATTTCCAGAAGAAAGCAAATAATACATTCATTAAGGTACTAAAATTATTGTTACAACTAAATTTGCATTTCCATTACACACCCAAAATAACATTTCAAAAGTTTTATACATCTGCTTAAATAATTTACATACATATATTTACATGCATAACAAAATCTAATATACAAGAGTATACCTATAATATACCCGAGGCTAGTCACAAGCAGTCTTTAAGGTGCACCTGCAGGAATCTCACTCAACTGCTCTATCTCTACTCTTACCTGTGATAGCATACAAAGCTATCGCTGAGTGGTGAACTCAATGGTGCACAACTATAATTTAAAATGTAATACAATATACATTGACAATAATTATACCAAAAATTTTGAAATCTCGAAATTTAACCAATTTCCAAATATCAAAATTTTCATTGCCAATAATAATAGTCACTTGTTAAAATAACCTTGATCAAAATTTTAATTTGTCAAATCACAACTGAACAATAAAAATAATTCCTGCAATTATGGAAATAAACAATTATTTTAATAAAATCATTTGTGCACAATCTCATTTAAAATCACAATTTCTTATCAATCAAGACCCATTCTTTATCTCACTAACTATGCAAGACTAATCCGAAAGGGCCATCTTCGGGGTGATTCTAACCCCCTATGGTCGGGGAGGTCGAATCTGGATTCTAACTCTCTATGGTCGGGGAGGTCGAATCATCATGCACAATACACACCATAATAATGCAACTTTCGAAAAGGCCAATGAAAAACTTAGATCTAACCTCTAATAAGAGGAGAATATAAGCTTGTGCACATACCATGGTATTCAAAACAAAACAAAGCTAACTCTATTGTCTCATCAATAAATGATATAGAGACGAGTAATAACCTAGTCAAGCATCTATAGTGAGATATAAAACCATATCATGCATTTCTTTGTCTTTTTTATGAGCATAAATCACAACACAATATTAATTCAAGATGAATTCCAATATTCCATAATTTTTTTTATACTCATCACAATCCAAAACAAAATTTTGTATTTTATTCATGCAAATTGCCCGTCACAATTCAAAACATAATTTATCCAGTCCAAAATAATATTCAATAATTGTTGAAATAATATTTCACAAAACTAAACTCATACTTGCTATACCAATTTCACTAATCATTGAAATAAATCCTATAATTGATAAACATAGTGCATAAGGAAAAATAAAATCATTTAATTACTTAAAATATTTAAAATAAATTCAACTAAAAACTAGTTGTGCACAAATCTCTTTTGTCGACTCAATTTACTCAAACTTTCGTTTCTCCTTCGAAGATCCCTTTCCAACTGAAACACATAAATTTAAAGTGCTTCAGTATCCATTTCTAATACTTAAGTTCCAACAATTTCTTTGCAGACTTATCCTACCTATTACGGTTTATAAATTTCGGGTCTTTCACATTTTTATGTATGGTGGCACTATTCATGGCACTATTAATGTCAAAATGTTGACTTTTCTGTACTTAATAGGTTTATTAGTTCTAATTGCACCCATATTCCACATTTTGGGTGTCAATTTTATTGGCATTGATTGCCAATTCAATTTCTAAGTCTCCTATGAGAAATTACAATTTTTTTTCAGTTTTGGTCCCTTATTTTCTACTGTTCCATTGGTCTGGTTACTGTGAGAATTTAGCTAAGTGTCCTTCATCAAAGTTGTTTCTTATTGTCTTAGCTTAAATTCGCTTTTTGAATCACTCCATTTGGAGTTTTGTAACCCAAGTTATGCCTATGTTTCTAAGGCTGGCCAGATTTGGTGTTACCCAGAATTCTGGGTATATTTTTGGATACTAGCAGTTTTGGTGTGCTGACTGCAGGTGACTTTTTGGATAGGTTATGGTCAAAATTTGAGTTTGTTTTCCTCATGAAAGTTGTAGGGCTATGTCTCAGCTTTCCATCAGTATAAGATTCAGGTCATTAGGATCTTTCTAGACTAAGTTATGGTCATATAAGTGACTACTGTTCATTTAGTCATTTTTGTACAGGGCAATGTGCCCAAATCTAGATTTGGCCTAATTGTTCACTAAGTTATGATCATTTTCTGGGCATGATTCCCGAATGAAAAATGGTCTATTTTGTGTCTAGTTTCATTCCCAATTGACCTCACATCAATTGGGTTGGTAAATTTCCAGTTTTGATCCCTGAAAGGGACCAAGGTCAAGCTGCCTGCATACTGACCCCAACCGATCTGAATTGAAACTTGGTTCTAACAATTCACACACACCACAAATGGTCACAATTGACTATTTCTCAACTCAAGTAAGGTCAATAGCATCAATTAACCCATTCTCAACTTTTTCTCCAAATTTTCAAAATGCTAAAAACCCTAGTTACACATTTGTGTAATTCAATGAAATCAAAGTGTACATCTAATGTCTATATACTTCATTCAACCTAAACAACCAATCATACACATCAAAACCATTCATTTCAAACCCTAACATAAGCTGGCCAAAATTTCCTTTTTGGTCCCCCAACAATTGTTTTCTTTTGATTTTAAGTTAAGATCTAAGCTACTTACACTAAAAACATAAGTATTAAGCATAAATTTTCAATTCAAACCACTAACCTTTCTTGGATGTTCAACTCTTCAATTTTCCTCCTTGTTTCTTCTTTCTTTCTTGCCCAATCACCTTCTCAAGTGAGTTTATCAAGTTCTAATGGATTAATTTGGGGTCAAAGCAAGGTTTAGTGGGAGTTTTAAAGCTTGAACTCAAATCACTCTTCTTCTCCCATCAAGTTGCCCTCACTCAAATCACTCACTATTTATTTTCATTCAGGGCTTTTTTAGGTGTCTTAAACATAGTTTTAGTCCTCTTAATTATTCGAACCGACATGAGTCACCGGAACAGTAAAATGTACCAGGCTATGCAAATAGGGGTATTACAGATAAAGTAGTGTTCACGTATGGTGTACTTTAATAAAAATAAAGAATATGGAGGTGGAAGCAAAGTTTGTTGGGAGATCAAAAGCGTGAAAGATTTAGAGCAAGAACAAAGAGATCAAGTCGAAGCAAGAGTTTGAATAGTTTATAATGCCTTTTGCTATGATGGATGATGATGAGCTTGAATTGGAATTTCTTAATCAATATATCATAGATCATAAGAGGAGCAAGAAGAGTTAAAGATGTCAACGAAACTTGAAGAATAACCAGCCATGGAGGAATCAATAGAGATTCAAAATTTATAACTTTTTGGTTATGGGTAAGCAATTTTCAATTATAACTGAAAAATTAAATTGAACCAAACTAATTTGATTATTTTAATTCAATTAGTTAGTCTACTCAGTTAGGTTCAGTTTGGTTAAAAAATTCTAGGATTTCATTTTGTTGGTTTGGTTCAATTAATTAATCAAAATTAATGGGGAAAAACTGAACTAACCAATTAACACTTATATATTGATTATGGACTATCTTGACTCCTAAGCCCTTAAGTATTATCCTTTACTTTAAGCTTCCAGCCTAATAACCTAAGCCTATTCTAAGTTTTAACTCTTAAGCCCAGTTGCCTTGAGCCTCAAATCCAAATCCTTAACTTTTCTACTCCTCCTCCTCCTCCTTTTTATTCATTTGTCTACTTTACATGCCACTTGGTTCTCCACTTCAGTTTTTCCAACCAATTCTTCATTCATCTCCACTTATTGCCTTTGCTCTTAGTTCTCCACATATGTTCTTCTTTTCCACTTCTTGTGTCTCGCTCTTAGTTCCCCACCATAGTGTTATGCCTTCATCAATTCTCAACTTTATCCCTCATGGGCCATGTCTCTCATCATACTCTAGAGTATGGAATCGATGCATCACACCATTCTAGCTACTAATAGCCATCACATAAAGCATTAATGCTCACTGATCACCTAACCCATGGCCTGTGATCTTCAAATGCATGTCGATTTGCCCTTCAATCTCACTTAGTTTTTTCCATAATTCTAACTGACGTTGCACTGTGCCTTGAAAATCAATCTCATCGCGTGCCTCACGAATTGCCACATTCTCTGTGTCCGTTGAAATTTTGAGAATTCTTTTGAAATATTTTATTTAAATTTGTAAATTGTAATTGATTGATTTATTATTGTGATTACTGGAATTGATTGAATTTGTTCCAAGTTTAATGAAGAGTTTATGAATGATTATTGCAAATTTGGGTTTGGATGTTGGAAATTTGTTGTTTTGAGGCTCGGTAAATGCCTAAACGACATCATGTTTAACCAAAAAGATAGAGTTTGGGGGTTTTCCAAAACTAATAGTTTTGAACTGAATTGAACTAGACTAATTCAGATCGATTTGACTTGATTCCTCTCTTAATTTGATTTGGTTTTGGTTGAAATTTTGATGAAATCGACTTTAATTTTTTAGAATTTAGTTTGGTTCAAACCCAAACCAGTCGAATGCTCTTCCCTATTCTGGTTGATTTTATTTGTTTAGATGGTTCTATGGATGCAAAAGACGACATGAAGATCTTCAATCTGCACTTGCTCAGCTCTTGCGAACACTAATAAAAAAGAAGCTATGGTGTGATGTTTTAATGGAGCTTTTGGTTCTTTACCACTTAAAATTTGAGGTCATATTTCTTATAAAGTGTGGAGAATGAGTGGAAGAATGAGTGGAACGTAAATGAAAGTGGAAGTCCAAATCCTTTTTTTTTTTTTTTTTTTTAGTTTTGCAAGGATTCCTAGCTATATTTGTTTTCTTTATTTTTATAGATAAGTTTATTTGTTATTCCTAATTAGTTTAGGCTTTTTAATTTATTCCAATTTTAATTAGATTTAGTTTTTAGTTTTCCTATTTCATTTATGATATTGTATTTCCTCTTTTTTATAGATTTCTTATTATATTTTAGTTAACGGTATTTTACTTTTTGGTCCCTAAGTTTTAATCAATATTATGATTTAATCCCATCTTTTAGAATTTGAACGATTTTGTCCTTTACTTATGCTCATGTCAAAATCATAGGTCTTTCCATCTAATATTGCCAGCAATTTAAGTGAAAAGATAAATATACCCTTTATTCAATTAAAGAAAATTTACTAGTTAGTCCTAGAATTTTGACCGATATTATAGCTTAATCCCTGGATTTATATAATTGAACGATTTAGTCCTTATATTTAATAATAGCTGAAATTATTAGAAATCAATTTTTTTTCTTATTAACTTTATTCTTATTAAAATTTTTCTTGAATTCTTTTTATATGACAAAAGAATTAATTTATTTGATAACAATTAATTTTAATTAAAGGAAAATATAAATGAGAGACTAAATTACTCATTTTTCAAAATATAGGGATCAAATCGATCAAACCCTAGGGGCTAAATAGTTGTTAGTTGAATAAAGAATATATTTGTCTTTTTAATTAAACTAATGACAATATTAGATAGAAGGACTTTTGATTTTGACAGAAGCATAAGTGAGAAACTAAATCGTTCAATTTTCAAAATATAGGGACTAAGTTGCAATATTGATTAAAATTTAGGGACTAAATAGTAAATTTTATTTTAATTTATCTATAATGCCTAAATAAAAATCTATTTTCCCATTATGATTAGGGAATTAGAACTCTATAAATACTCATGTACTCTCATATTTTACATATTTTGTTAGCCTTGATAAGATTTTGTTAGACTTGATAAAATTTTCTTTGATAAAATTATGTTTACTTAATTTTATCTTTAGATTTTGAATTACTTCTCGTGTTTATTAAGGTCTTAGATTAAATTTTACTTATTTTCTAAGGATATTGAGCTACACGTTACAACACTAGGCTCCATAAAATTTTTTTATTACATTTACACTCTAAGAAAAATAAAAAAGTTATTATTTAATTACATTATAACGAAATTAACTATTAAGTTCTCTTATTTTGAAAAAACATATATTAGTTAGTCTCTATATTTTGTTCCGTTTACCTTTTAGTTCTTCCAGTCATTTTAAATATTCGTATAAATTTTATTTAGACCTTGTAATTTAAAATGTATAATTATATAATCACTTTATTTTATAAGCGTTAAATATTTAATATTTGTGACAATAATTTTTTTATTTTTTTAATACAATAATTAATAAAAAATTTAATTTAAATTTAATAGAGAATTAAAAAATAGACAGAATACAAATATAAAGAATAAATAATATAGTTTTCTAAATATAATCACTGAATAATTAATTTAGTTAAACAAAAAATAATAGTAAACAAACAAAGCAGTTAAAAACAAAAATGAAGCATTGAGTGTCTTAACAGTGTTGAAATTATGAAGGGCTTTGTTATAGCATTCAACGTACAACAGCAGAAAGAAAAAAAAGGAGAATACATGACGCCAATCCAAATGCTCTTTTCTTTTCTCTTTCTTCCTCCAAGCTGCGCATACTTCCTCTTCTTCTTCTTCATCTTCTTCAGCCTTCAACCTTTTGATTATAGCTCACTGCATACGAATCTCCTTCCCTACTCATGGGTTGCTGTGAATCTTCATTTCTAGCTGAAAACCACCCGGAAAAAGACCACACCAGACAATCCCACCCTCATCAAAACAACCCATCACCTTCTGTTCTTCTTGACCCTACTACTGGAGTCCCATCTTTCTGTGAATTCTCCTTCTCTGACCTCAAAGCAGCCACTAACAACTTCAGCTCTGATAACATCGTCTCAGAGAGCGGTGAAAAGGCCCCCAATCTTGTATACAAAGGCCGCCTTCAGAACCGCCGCGGGATCGCTGTTAAAAAGTTTACCAAGATGGCTTGGCCCGATCCTAAGCAGTTTGCGGTATCTTTCTTTCTTTTTGTTTAACTTGTAATTTGTTGGCTTATATGGTGGTTTGATTGTATTTGTGAGGTGGGTTTTGACTGCTAATTTTCTGCGTTTAGGAGGAGGCATGGGGTGTGGGGAAGCTGAGGCATAAAATGCTGGCCAATTTGATAGGGTACTGCTGTGATGGAGATGAGAGGTTGCTTGTTGCTGAATACATGCCTAATGATACTTTGGCTAAGCATTTATTTCATTGTATGTATAATTTATTTATTTATTTTATTTGATTTGACAAGTTTTGTTCAATTATTGATTATATTGTTCTTGCCTTTATTGTTGAGGCCTGCTATCTTTACCGGTTGGCCTCATTTATTTTTGAATTGATTATTTGGTTGATGATTTTATCGGTTTATTTCTATAGCCTCCTTACACTCCCAATTTGTTGCATTCTTAATTGTTCTTCAAGCCTTTATGGATGTGCCTTGAAAATGCCTGGGTAGCTCCTAGAATGCTAAATTTATTATCTGAGTTGGCATTTTATTTATTTATTTTTGTGTTGAATCTCCCTCATCATGGTATTGTGCAATATCTGATGAAGAAAGAATGAAATGAAAACTCACATTTTATATTTTATTTATATAAATTGATTGAGGCCAGTGTGTTAATGATTTATTGTCTCTGTGTTTCTTTTCAGTTTGGTTTGATTCCTGAGTTATTCTGATATTGAAATTGTGTTTCCAATAAGGTTAATGCTCCCTTGGCTATAGGTTTCTTTGGCAATCTGACGGATAAATGTTAAATTATTTATTACCATTCCTAAATAACTTTTGCATCATTTTGATGTTTGTAATTCTCCCTGCGCGGGCCATTGTCTTTTCAATTTGCTTATGAGTAGCTTCTTCCAGGTGTTGTAATGTGGTAGGTTTCTTTGGTTTTTCTCCCTTTACTATACATGTTCAGAAAGTAAAAGATATCATTTGCAATGGTAGGATCATTCTATTGTTCTTTTTCTTGTGGAGTGTTTTCATTGACATAGGCTTGATATACCTAGTAAATTTCTATGTTGTATTAACTAAACAAGGGAGTTTTATAATATGTTCAAGCCAGGAGGTGCGTATACAAATAACCCGACAAAACTCCAGAGACAAAATGCACTAAATTGGTGACTAAACTGAAAACAAAGAAAAAAAAAACAAAAAACATAGGAAGCACTAGCTTTTTCATAGATTTCTGCTTTTGCCTTTTTGTGACATTAATCTCAAAGCTTGAAATTCTGATGTTGGCATCACCTACTATCTCTTTTCTGTTGTTACCTTTTTCCAGTGAGTTCAGGCATTCCTGTCCATGGGATTTGAGAATTAAAACCCTGGGTTCTTACCCTTCACATTTGCAACAAGCAGAACCCTATATGTCGCTCAATCAAAATTGATTTCCTGGTCACCATTTTTAATTTTCTTGATAAAACTACCATATCATATATACGGTCTCTGGATTCCTCAACTCTTCTCAAGAAACAATAAACCTTTCCTGAAAAGTTTCATTAGAGAATTGCTGTCTTTTATTGTTAGCCTGTTCTTTACACTACAGCTAGATACATGCAATAAGTGTTTGTTTCAAAATGGCTTTTATGGACCAAATCAAATGGTACCAATATCACTCAAGTGCCTTCAGAATTGAAAACCCCAGTTTACTAGGCAACTATTTCCTCAAATGTTGCATGTTCCATATGTTAGGGTAATTGTATCCTGAAACTTCAGCGTGTAACTAATACTCTATTGACTGAGAGCTCCCTCTCTATACAAAAGAGGATCCAATTGTCATGCCAAAAATATCATCTGCCCATTTGCAAACAATATGCTGCAAACATACCCTTGTAGTGTCTCTCAGACCCCTAATTAGCATCTGATCCCAATGGCTATTGGTTGAAACAGAGATAATTCAAAAGTTTTTATTGCTAAGGAGGTATAGATCAATCCAGGGCACCTGGAATGGATCTCAATCATTTACAATTTGAGTATTTTCTTCTAAAATTTTGTTCTTTTGATTCTTATATGTTATAATTTTAACTGTTTTATTCTATTAAATGGTCTCTTAAATTGAAGAAATCTAGTCTATAGTCAAGTATCTATTCATTCTTCACAGGGGAAAACCAAACTATTGAATGGGCAATGCGATTAAGAGTAGCCTTCTGCATTGCTGAAGCCTTAGATTATTGCAGTTCTCAGGACCGACCATTATACCATGATCTGAATGCATATAGGGTTCTCTTTGATGAGGTATTTCTTGTCCATGGTTTGACAAGATTTTTTTTTTTTAATATCATGGCAATTTTTCTGATTATTTCATAAGCATTAATTGTCCATCCGGGTTGATTATCAATTTCAATGAATGGATTTTGTAGGACGGAGATCCACGCCTTTCATGTTTTGGCTTGATGAAAAATAGTAGGGATGGGAAAAGTTATAGCACAAATCTTGCCTACACTCCTCCTGAGTACCTAAGAAATGGTAACAGCAGTCATTTTGTTTAAAATGTTTTATGTTCTCATTTATGCTCCAGTTTCTCTTCTCAAGTGTTTGCATATATTCATTTCCTTGGAAATTTGTATCAACTATCAAACTGGATCTGACTCAGGTGTATCTATTTTATCCAAGTTGCATTTACTGTAATACCATTTCTTCTGATTGTCCTCAGTTATATATCTCTCACCCTTTATTTTTTGGTGCTCTTCAATCAAGTTGGATATATAAAAAAAAATGTGTATTTAAAAAAAGGGAAAGTGAATAAAGATGTCAACAACTCTGGAATATTCATTCATTTCAAAATCACTAATGTTGTTGGAATCCATGCCTTTGTTAACCATAACCAGATTGCTTTCCCTATGGGAACTGTCACATGTACTTCATAATTGTACTTTAGTTTAGGATCCTATTGAAGGAGCGGAAGCATGAAAAACATAAGTTTAGATCATTGAAATAAAAAATTTTCATCTTGGGTCACATGCATCATGCAAGATTCATTTTTATTTATTTGATTACAATGATAAACAACACATTAAAACTCTTTTAATATGTTTTTGGATCTATATTTGCCATTTAAGATTTTAGAATTAATCAGATTAATTTTAGAACTCTAGATTAGATCAAGAACAACTCTGCCTAAGTAGCTTGCGCTTAGCCGGTCCCAAGCCCGGATAAAGGAGGAGGGTTGCGGTAGGTGACAACCAGCGTTCACCGAAAGAGTGCAGTGAGAAATATGCAAGGGTGTAGGGCGTTCACCGAAAGCGACGGGCCATGCCGGTGCTCGGGTGTGGTGTTAAGTGAGCAAGGGTTCCCACATCATGGACGGGTGTGGGTAAAGAAGTTAGTCCACAGGACAGATAGTAGAACAGATAGTGGAACAGAATACAAGATAGATATAGAAAACAATAGAAGATATCATAAAAGGAGACCAATTAGGAAGGAGCAGGATAGGAGGAGGATCAAGGTTGGTACTTGGAATGTTGGATCACTTACAGGAAAATTAATAGAGCTTATGGATACTTTGGAAAGGAGAAGGGTGAATATTGCGTGCATTCAGGAGACTAAATGGGTAGGAGAGAAAAGTAAGGAAGTTGGTAATTCAGGGTACAAACTGTGGTTTACCGGAAAGGAGATAAACAAGAACGGAGTGGGCATAATCATAGACAGGACATTGAAAGACGCAGTAATAGCTGTGAAAAGAGTAGGAGATAAAATTATACTAGTAAAGCTAGTATTAGAAGGAGAAACAATAAATATAGTTAGTGCTTATGCCCCACAAATAGGACTAGACAGTGAGAGTAAACAAAGGTTTTGGGAAGATATGGATGATTTAATGGAAAGCATACCGAATGAAGAGAATGTTTTCATTGGTGGAGATTTGAATGGACATGTAGGAAGTGATAGACAAGGTTATGAGAATGTTCATGGAGGTTTTGGTTTTGGCAGTCGAAATGAGGAGGGAAAAAACATCCTGGATTTTGCTATGGTATACGACCTAATACTAGCAAATACCTACCTTATAAAAAGAGAGTCACATTTAGTGACTTTCAAAAGTGGGCAACATAGAAGCCAAATCGACTTCCTCTTAACCAGGAAGACAAATAAAGCTCTATGCAAGGATTGCAAGGTCATTCCAGGAGAAGCTTTAACAAGTCAACATCGGTTGGTGGTCTTGGATGTTAAGTTTAGTAACAATTCAAGTAAGGTCAGAAGAAATAGTGTAGCTCGAACAAAGTGGTGGGAGTTCAAAGAAGTAAAGCAAGTGAAGTTCAAAAATGAGCTTCTCGAGTCCGAAGTATGGAAGCTGGATATGGAGGCTAATGATATGTGGATACAGATGGCATCAAAGATTATAGAAGTAGCTAGAAATGTACTTGGACAGTCTAAAGGACATGGACCATCCTCAAAAGAGAGATGGTGGTGGAATGAGGAAGTACAAAAGGCAGTGAAGAGAAAAAGGGAATGGTATAAGAAATTACCTAAATGTGATAATAATGAGGCATATGAACAGTACAAGATAGCAAATAAAGAGGCAAAAAGACAATTAGTCAAGCAAGAGCACAGGTCTTTGAAAAGTTATATGAGAAATTTGGAACTAAAGAAGGGGAGAAAGATATTTATAGATTAGCAAGGAGGAGAGAAAGAAAATGTCAAGATCTGAATCAAGTTAGGTGCATTAAGGATAAAGAAGGAAAAGTGTTGGTGAAAGATGAGGACATTAAAGAAAGATGGAGAAATTATTTTAATGATCTCTTTAATAATAGTCAAAATGGTAATAGCGTGAACATAGACTATAGAACAATAGAAAAGAATGTGAATTATACTATAAGGATTAAATCTTTAGAAGTAAAGGAAGTACTTAAGAGAATGAAAGTGGGTAAAGCCTGTGGACCTGATGAAATACCAATTGAAGTGTGGAAGTGTTTGGGAGATATGGGAGTAGCATGGTTAACTAAATTATTTAATAAGATTCTAAACTCAAAGAAAATGCCTGATGAATGGAGGAGGAGTATTTTAGTACCTATTTTTAAAAATAAGGGAGACATACAGAGTTGCTCAAACTATAGGGGAATTAAACTCATGAGCCATACTATGAAGTTGTGGGAGAGAGTTGTGGAGCATCGACTACGTCATGATACTTCTATCTCTCTCAATCAATTTGGTTTCATGCTCGGTCGTTCAACTATGGAAACGATCTTTCTTATTAGAAGCTTGATGGAGAAATATAGAAATGTGAAGAAAGATCTACACATGGTTTTTATTGATTTGGAGAAGGCTTATGATAGTGTTCCAAGAGATGTCTTATGGAATGTGTTAGAACAAAAAAGGGTATCTATTAGGTACCATACAAGTATTGAAAGATATGTATGAAGGAGCAACTACTATTGTGCGCACAGTGGGAGGGGACACAAGAGATTTTCCGATCTCAATTGGATTACACCAATGATCAGCCATAAGCCCTTACCTTTTTACATTATTTTTAGATGAATTGACGAAACATATACAAGAGAGTATTCCTTGGTGCATGTTGTTTGCGAATGATATTGTTCTAGATGAGACACGAGAAGGAGTCAACAGAAAGCTAGAGCTTTGGAGAAGTACTTTAGAGTCAAAGGGTTTTAAGTTAAGCAGAACGAAGACATAATACATGCATTGCAAGTTCAGTGAAGGCCAAACTGGTGATAGGGAAGGAGTTAGTTTGAATGGAGTGGTACTGTCCCAAAGTAATCACTTTAAATATCTAGGCTCAGTTCTTCAAGTAGATGGGGGATGTGAGGAGGATGTTAGTCATAGGATTAAAGCAGGATAGTTGAAGTGGAGACGTGCCACGGGAGTTTTATGTGATAGTAAAATTCCCAATAAGTTGAAAGGAAAATTTTACTGTACAGCCATACGACCGGCTATGTTATATGTTAGTGAGTATTGGGCACTGAAAAAGTCGTATGCGTCTAAGATAAGAGTTGTAGAGATGAGAATGTTAAGGTGGATGAGTGGCCATACTAGACTAGATAAAGTCCGTAATGAGAGTATTAGAGAAAAGTTAGGAGTGGTGTCAATTGAAGATAAGTTGAGAGAAGGGAGATTGAGATGGTTTGGTCATGTGAAGCTTAGACATACGGAGGCTCCAGTTAAACAAATAGAGTACATCAGGTTAGAGGATAGAAAAAAAGGGGTAGACCTAAATTGACTTGGAGGAGAGTAGTACAACATGATCTAGAAGCATTACACATTTCTGAGGATTTAACCCAAAATCGTTTAGAGTGGAGAAAGCGAATTCATATAGCCTACCCCAAATCTTTGGGATAAAGGCTTAGTTGAGTTGAGTTAAGTTGATATTAGATCAATAACAAGTGCACCAACCTCTTGATGCACTGCAGTGTGTTTGGCACCTTTGGGATGCGTCTTTAGGACACCAAATGTTGTCCCTCTAGCTTGTCTACACCAAGATCACCTATGGCAGCCCTTGAACAGCTTCTAAAACTTTTTCTATGAATTAGAAAAATCAAGTTTTGCCTTTTGAGAGATTACAGATGTAAACAAGATACTAGAAATAATTTCTAGTATTTTTAATTCAAGAGATTGATGGCTAATATCTTTGAATTGATGAGAGATGAAAAAGAAGAGAGGGGAGATGTTCTTTGGGTGGCTGCACCAAAGAAGAACAGCAGCCTACACGTTTTACTCTTTCATAACAACACTTATATAGCTAGGTCATCACTTAAAACCCTTGCCATATGTCACATTCTGATTGGCTCTAGGTTTAATTGACCCAATCACATTGTGCCAAGTGTCAAACCTATATTTAATCTTGATTTTAATTATCTTACATTATTAAAAGACATATGACAAGCTTATGTGTAGTGCCATGTATCATCATCTCATGGTGTCACATGTCACCCTGTGAAATGGCCAAAATACCCCTTTGTCTTAATTTTGAGTTCTCAACCCAAAATAATTATTTCTCTTATTCTAATCAATTTATATCAAATATAAATTAATTAATTAATCTCTATTAATTAATTTTCTCATTAATTAAATTCATTTTTAAACACTTTAAATATAAATTTAACTTATACTATACATCCAATAATCTAGATTTGGTTTCAAGCCATGCTAGGGACTTTGCAATCTAATTGCAAACCAAACCTATTTAATTAATCAATTAAACTCTTTAATTAATTAATTAAATCATATTTAATTTGGTGATTACTTGTGCATGTGTGTGACTTACGGTTCATCACTAATTGGCAATGAGACATGATATCAACTCTTAATATCATCAGAACTCTTTCTTACCATAAATGATTTCTCTAAATCATTTTATGCACCTCATAGACCATGGTTAACACCTAGCATAGCATGCCATGGCCACCCAATCAGTAATAAGGTTTACCTTAAATGAACCTATAATCATATGTTACCATGCACTAGAATCTCTCTGTTACAAAATCCTAACTCAAGCTGGAGTCATGGTTTATGTCAAACCCTATTTGCTATGAATATTATGTTCTCTTTTAATTCCAGTTCTTGATTAAAAGATTTTTTCATCAGAAACTTTTTTCTGATTAAATTTATCTGTCCTGGCCAGGAACTTGAAACATCAAGAACAATTAAATGAACATAGGATTTTATCCCTATTTACTTAGAGGAACTGATTCCATCTTGATCAACACCTACCTCCATATATAACTAGTAGGAGCCAACACATGCCCATATACCCATATACAGTACAAGTATGAAAGCAGTATCAAACTCAAACCACCTATATACAAGATAACTGTGATATCTCAGATCTAAAGATTATATGCACTGATGTGATTTATGACAATACATTGATAAGAGTAAACTCCATGTGCTTGTCATAAATGTCACTGGTTCGACCTACTTATCATGTACAAGTGCCTATCATGTTTGTTATATGGCATGAGACTCACCATTCCATCTTATTTATATCTCATATAAATAACTTGGGAACAAACATGAATACAATCTTTCTGGATAAGTCATGTCCTTATTGTGAGATATCCTCGATTGTGAACCTATTTATGATACTTTGTGCTAGAAATACTGTTACTCATATTCTTAACAACTTAAGAATAGAATTTCTAACAAAATATCAATGGACCTTTTTTATTACACATAAATATATTATGTAAACGAAAAATTGAAAATGCCTTTTATTAATAAAACATATACAAGATACATACTAAATGATATGCTCTAGGGCATACTACTAACAATCTCCCACTAGCACTAGAGCCATTCATTACAATACCTTAGACCCATCTTCTTAAGATGTCGGTCTAACTGAGCTTGTGACAAAGGCTGAGTGAATGAATCAGTTGGATTTTCAGCTGATGCTATTTTTTGCATGGCTACATCGCCTTGTCCAACTATTTCTCTGATAATGTGATAGCGCCTATGTGTTTGGATTTCTAGTGAGATCGGGGTTCCTTATATCCAAACAACTTCTTTTGTAGCATCTGATGCAGCAATATACTCGGCCTCTGTAATGGAACCAGCAGTCGTACCCTGTTTGGAACTCTTCCAACTAAATGCACTTCCTTTACAAATGAACACAAACCTAGAGGTAGACTTTCTATCATCGATATCTGATTGGAAATCAGAATCAGTATAACCATTCAATTGCAAGTAACCACCTTCATATATCAAGAATAAATCCTTAGTTCTTTTCAAGTACTTAAGGATATTCTTGACAACTATCCAGTGTTTCAAACTTGGATTGGATTGATACTTGCCAGTCAAACTAATAACATATGCGATATCCGGCCTAGTACACAACATTGCATACATCAAACTTCCAATAGCCGAAGCATATGGAATCTTGGCCATTTTCTCTCTTTCTTCAGGTGTCTTTAGAGACATCTCTTTAGAAAGGTGGATACTATGTCTTACTGGTAACAATCCTATCTTGAAATCAAGTATGTTAAATCTCTTTAACACCTTTTCAAGTATAGATTTTGGGATAAATCAATTATTCTTTTCGCTCTATATCTATAGATGCGAATCCCAAGAATATAGGTTGTCTCCCCTAAGTCTTTCATGGAGAATGTATTTGACAACCATGCCTTTATAGTTGTCAACATACTTGTGTCAATACATATTAATAGAATATTATTCACATATAAGACAAGGAAAGTGATGGCACTATTACTAATTTTCTTATATATACATGGCTCATCCTCATTTTTGATAAAACCAAATGACTTGATGGCTTTATCAAAACGGATGTTCCAACTCCTTGAAGGTTGTTTTAACCCATAAATGGATTGCTTTAGCTTGCGCACTTTGGAACCATATTGGGATTCAAAATCCCTAGGTTGTTCCATGAAAATGTTTTCTTCAATGTATCCATTGAGAAAAGCTGTTTTGATATCCATCTGCCAAATATCAGAATCATAGTATGCGGCTATTGCTAATAGAATTCTAATTGATTTAAGCATGGCAACAGGCGATAAAATCTCCTCATAGTCGATTCCTTGCTTTTGGCGAAACCCTTTCGCTACTAGCCTTGCCTTATAGGTCTCTACCTTTCCATCGGAACTAATTTTCTTCTTAAAAATCCATTTGTTCCTTATAGGTATAATACCTTCAGATGGGTCAACAAGATCCCAAACTTGATTCTTATACATGGAATCAATATCGAATTTCATAGCATCAATCCATTTTTGAAGAGTCTATATTTGATATAGTTTCTTCATAGGCAAGTGGATCATCTCCATGATCTTCTTCTTCATGAGTAGACAACTCTTGTTCTTCTTCATGAAGGAAACCATATCTCATTGGTGGGTGAGATACCCTGGTTGTTCTACGAAGAACAGCTGTAGATGTTTCATCAATAGGTGTAGGTTGACTAGATGGGTCTATATCCATCTGATCTGTTGGTTGGTCAGAATTCTCCAATTCTAACTTTATTTGCCTTCCTTTGCCTCCTTCTTGAACAAACTGTTGTTCAAGAAATGTGGCATCTCTACTTACCACAACCTTTTGTGATGTAAGCAAATAAAAATAATATCCAAAGCTATCTTTTGGATATCCAACAAATCGACCCTTTTCTGATATGGTTTCCAATTTATCAGTGTTTAGATTTTTGATATAAGCTGGACAACCCCAAATCTTAACATGCTTAAGACTTGGTTTTCTTCCATGCCATATCTCATAAGGTGTGAAAGATTCTAATTTTGATGGAATCCTATTCAGAATATACCAAGCTGATTCTAATGCAAATCCCCAAAAGGAGATTGGCATATCAGTATAGCTTATCATATTACGTACCATATCTAATAGGGTACGATTTCTCCTTTCAGATAAACCATTCAACTGTGGTGTTCCTGGAGGAGTCAGCTGGAAAACAATGCCGTGCTCTCTCAAGTATTCATCAAATTCAGTACTCAAGTATTCACCTTTACGATCTGATCGAAGAGCTTTAATACTCTTTCCTGTTTGATTTTCTACTTCAGATTTAAATTCTTTGAACTTTTCAAAGGATTCATATTTGTATTTCATCAATTATAAATACCCAAACCTTGATTTATCATCAGTAAGGGTAATAAAGTAATGAAAAACACCTCTAGCCATTTCTTTAAATGGACCACTTACATCACTATGTATCAGCTCCAAAATATTTTCAGCTCTTAGCCCTTGTCCTACAAAGTGTGATCTAGTCATTTTGCCCTGTAGGCAAGATTCACAAGTTGGAGTTGGCTCAGAGTCCAATGAGGATAAAATTCTCATTTTCTCCAGTTTTGTAATCCTATTTTCTGCAACATGATCTAACCCTAAGTTCCAAATATATTTTGAACTTGTGTTGATTTTCATCATGGCATTGCATTCTTTTAGATTGCTTGCATTAGATTTGTATTTAACATTATTATCTAGATAATAAAGTCCATCATACATATAACCCGAACCAACATATTTATTTCCAAAATAAATATTGCAAACATCATTTATGAACTGAAGTTCATAACCATCTCTAGTCAAACTAGATATAGAAATGATGTTCTTAAAAGGCATCAGGTACATGCATAACCTTATTTAAATACAAAACATGTCCACACATGTATTAAGATCTAGATCCTATGGCTAAGGCTTCAACAGTTGAACCAATGCCAATTTAGAGTCTAATATCTCGTTACTGCAAGCTGCTACTACTTGCTATACTCTGAGCAGTTCCTATTCCAGTGCCCATCCTGCTGGCAGTGGAAACACTTTCCTTTGCTTTTGTCAGCTTTGATATTTGTTTTTCTGTTTGGCTATCTTCTTGGAATATCCTGGAACTTGAGGTTTCTTTTTCTAATTGCCTTTTTTCTTGTTGGACTTTCCAGCAGAAGAAGATGTAATCAAAGTTACTTTTTTTCCTTTATTGCCCGGCATATTCTTTTGGGCAATAACTAGCATGTTGAGTAAACCAGCCAAAGTGCATTCCTGTTTAGTCATATGAAAATTTGTCACAAAATTACCAAATGACTCAGGAAGGGACTGAAAGATCAAATCCGTCTGCAGTTGGAAATCCATGTTAAAGTCAAGATGTTCCAGCTGCTCAATCAGCCGAATCATCTTATGGACATGATCCCCAATGTTCTGTCCCTCAGACATCCTCATGCGGAATAGCTGTCTAGATATCTCATACCTAGCATTTCTGCTGTGCTCACCATACAACTCTT
Organism: Hevea brasiliensis; assembly: GCF_030052815.1. Taxonomy (NCBI): domain Eukaryota; kingdom Viridiplantae; phylum Streptophyta; class Magnoliopsida; order Malpighiales; family Euphorbiaceae; genus Hevea; species Hevea brasiliensis. The sequence continues at coordinate 94,490,901 of NC_079493.1, forward strand.
GTAGGTGAAGGAGGATCTCACTCCCACTCTGCATGTTCTCATGCTGCTTCTGTAACTCATTACTCATGGAAGCAAGCATGTAACATTTAGCTCTCATATCATGCTCCTTCAACTTGTCCAAAGTTTCATGTTCCTCTTGAGTGGCCTCTGGAGGTAAGGGACCAGGAACATTTGAGTCTAGAACAAATCCTATATGTTCAAGGTTCAGGACAAGTTTCAAATTTATTAGCTAATCAGATAAATTAGCTCCTGTCAACCTATTGCGATCAAGTATGTTTACAAGGATATTGGATGGTGGTGATTGTGGTGTGTTCATTATTATAAGAAAATTAACTGAGAAAAATAACCAGATTAATTATTAAATGTATCATGTATTTAACCAAAATGATTATGGTCTTTTAATCAAATTGGTCCTTCCACTAACTTAGCGAATCCTACACTTCCAAAGTAGAAAACGGAAATCCTAGTTGGATGAATTTCTAGTGGGTGATTGAATTCTTATAATTCTATTGATCATCATCTGGTACATCCATTATTGGAATTATAATAAACTATAAGTGAGCAACTCCTTGCCCATCACATCTCATGTGAGGTTCAATCCTTTACCTAACCCCTAATCCTCAAAATCTCAGGTACATCCATTATTGACTTATCTTGCATTAGTCAAGTTGATCTCATTGAGTCAGTAATTATGAAAATAATTTTAATGTCCTCAGGTACATCCAATATTGCCTACCTAACCATTTACATATTTACAACATCTCATGCTTAACAATTATTCTTAAGAAAATCTCTTAAATTAATTGCATCATATGCAAGTATTTAAAATTTCTTAAAATAATTGCCTCAATGGAGGACCCATGTTATAATTATTTTAATTATAACATATCCAACTTAATCATTTGTTTGGAAGATTTTGTGGTCGTCCTAATTACTATTAAGGTCTCACTTTGCACATTATCCATTTAGCATGCATATATCATGTACTTGCATACATTCCCATACATCTCATGCATTCATGGATAAACAGTAAATATGGTATAATCATGGACTTTTCTAAGGGATTCAATTCTGAGCCATCAAGAATTGAATCAGGGCATTCCTAGGTGCATTTCATTCATTCATATTACAAGAGTTGCTGAAGGAGTACATAATCAACACTTGATATTGAATTCCTCCCACTGGTCCCACCAATACTCTTGACCTCCTTGATCTTCTTGCAATCCAATTACGTAGTAATCCTTGGCATACCAAGGCGAATTTACAAGAACTAAATAAATGAAATTACAACCCAAAAATTATTACAACCTTAATAATACATGCCCAAAAATAAATTAAAATAAATTAATTTAAATTACAACCCAAAGAAACATAAAAGAAATAAATCCAATCACATTGGTATTTTATAGTCCATGATCATCCATCATGCATATCACTATTTAACAATTAAATAAAACATACATACTTAAATTAAATTGAATATCTCATATTCAACTTAAAAATCCAGATTTGAATGTGATTGAAACAAATTTAAAAATTCAGATTTGAATCACATTCAAACAAATTTAAAATTCAGATTTGAATCACATTCAAACAACTTTAAAAATTTAGATTTGAATCACATTCAAACAAATTTAAAAATTCAGATTTGAATCAAAATTTAATTGTGTGATTAAAATAATTAATTAAACATTTTAATTAGTTATAGGATGAACCTTAGAACATGTAACAATTGCAGATTCCAAGGCCAAACCTTGCGCACCACCTTGGAGACCATTGATGGTGTTCATCACCCAAGCCGCCACCTTTCTTGCAACCAGCAATGGATCTATCATCTCATGATTATACCACACAATTAAATCATATAATCAACAATCTAAATAGCAAATATAGTGGCTCTGATATCAATTAAAGGAGCAGAAACATGAAAAACATAAGTTTAGATCATTGAAATAAAAAATTTTCATCTAGGGTCACATGCATCATGCAAGATTCATTTTTATTTATTTGATTACAATGATAAACAACATATTAAAACTTTTTTAATATGTTTTTGGATCTATATTTGCCATTTAAGATTTTAGAATTAATCAGATTAATTTTAGAACCCTAGATTAGATTAAGAACAAGTGCACTAACCTCTTGATGCACTGCAGTGTGTTTTGCACCTTTGGGATGCGTCTTTAGGGCACCAGATGTTGTCCCTCTAGCTTGTCAACACCAAGATCACCTATGACAGCTCTTGAACAGCTTCTAAAGCTTTTTCTATGAATTAGAAAATCAAGTTTTGCCTTTTGAGAGATTACAGATGTAAACAGGACACTAGAAACAATTTCTAGTATTTTTAATTCAAGAGATTGATGGCTAATCTCTTTGAATTGATGAGAGATGAAGAAGAAGAGAGGGGAGATGTTCTTTGGGTGGCTGCACCAAAGAAGAACAGCAGCCCACACGTTTTATCCTTTCATAACAACACTTATATAGCTAGGTCATCACTTAAAACCCTTGCCACATGTCACATTCTGATTGGCTCTAGGTTTAATTGACCCAATCACATTGTTCCAAGTGTCAAACCTATATTTAATCTTGATTTTAATCATCTTACATGATTAAAAGACATATGACAAGCTTATGTGTAGTACCATGTGTCACCATCTCATGGTGCCATATGTCACCTTGTGAAATGACCAAAATACCCCTTTGTCTTAATTTTGAGTTTTCAACCCAAAATAATTATTTCTCTTCTTCTAATCAATTTATATCAAATATAAATTAATTAATTAATTAATCTCTATTAATTAATTTTCTCATTAATTAAATTCATATTTAAACACATTAAATATAAATTTAACTTATACTATACATCCAATAACCTAGATTTGGTTTCAAGCCATGCTAGGGACTTTGCAATCTAATTGCAAACCAAACATATTTAATTAATCAATTAAACTCTTTAATTAATTAATTAAATCATATTTAATTTGGTGATTACTTGTGTATGTGTGTGACTTATTAGGCTCATCACTAATTGGCAATGAGACATGATCTCAACTCTTAATATCATCAAAACTCTTTCTTACCATAAATGATTTCTCTAAATCATTTTATACACCTCATAGACCATAGTTAACACCTAGCATAGCATGCCATGGCTACCCAATTAGTAATAAGGTTTACCTTAAATGAACCTATAATCATATGTTACCATGCACTAGAATCTCTCTGTTACAAAATCTCAACTCAAGCTGGAGTCATGGTTTATGTCAAACTCTATTTGCTATAAATATTATGTTCTCTTTTAATTCCAGTTCTTGATTAAAAGATTTTTTTATCAGAAACTCTTTTCTGATTAAATTTATTTGTCCTGGCCAGGAACTTGAAACATCAAGAACAATTAAATGAACATAAGATTTTATCCCTATTTACTTAGAGGAACAGATTCCATCTTGATTAATACCTACCTCCATATATAACTAGTAGGAGCCAACACATGCCCATATACCCATACACAGTACAAGTATGAAAGCAGTATCAAACTCAAACCACCTATATACAAGATAATTGTGCTATCTCAGGTCTAAAGATTATATGCACTGATATGATTTATGACAATATATTGACAAGAGTAAACTCCATGTGCTTGTCATAAATGTCACTGGTTCGACCTACTTATCATGTATAAGTGCCTATCATGTTTGTTATATGTCATGAGACTCACCATTCCATCTTATTTATATCTCATATAAATAACTTGGGAACAAACATGAATACAATCTTTCTGAATAAGTCATGTCCTTATTGTGAAGTATCTTCGATTGTGAACCTATTTATGATACTTTGTGCTAGAAATACTGTCACTCATATTCTTAACAACTTAATAATAGAATTTCTAACAAAATATCAATGGACCTTTTCTATTACACATAAATATATTATGTAAATGGAAAAGTGAAAATGCCTTTTATTAATAAAATATGTACAAGATACATACTAAATGATATGCTCTAGGGCATACTACTAACACCTATCACATCATATTTCTATGGTAGTGGTTGTATATTTCCCTAACCTTCTCCTGAAGCAAATAAAGAAAGAAAGATGATTGATAGAGTGCAACTAGAACAAGGGAAGAGGAATTAGAAGTTAACTTTGGAATTTTCTGTTGTGCTATCTCGATTACCTTAGCAACTGATGTCTCTCAAACTGCATATACTGAACATAATTGCGTAAAGTTGATAGTTAATGTTAGGGCATTAAAAAAACAGTGTGCTGAGTGAATGGCTTGTGAATAGTTTTGATAAAAGTTGATAGTTGGTGTTCCTTTATTGAGATATATGGACCAATTTAAACACAGATTTAGGCTTGTTTAATAAATGAACCAAACCTGAATATAGGTGAGTTTGGCTTGATTATGTTTGTGAATGTGTTTGTTTATGCTTATTTATTTAGTCATTTAAGATTTGAAGAGAGTTTTTTCATTAACCAATTTCAGATTGCTTAAATCATAATTTTGACAATAAATATGGCTCTAGATTATAGTGGGACCATTGTAATGATTGGTCGTAGATCTGAAATGGAGTTCTAGAATAAAGGATATTAGCTATAAAACATAGGACCCTGATCAATGAAAATAGAGAGAAGGAAGAGTAATGGATGTGTACTCAGATCCACATCATTTGTGAAGAACTGATGAGTTTGAGGGGGCTATCTTCCTCATATGAAGGGACAGCTCTCCTCTTGAAGCATGAAACAAGGCCTCCATGGCCTTCACTTGGAGCTCATTTTAAAATAAAGGGATAATTACACTAAGCACTTCTAATTTTTGGCATTATTATAGATTGAATCTCATACTTTAAAATGTTACAATATCAACCTTAACATTAGTTTGAATTTCAAAGGCTACTTTGGTTGAATTATCTTTTTGAAATTTCTCTCAACCCATAATTCCTGCGCTGCATGCTGTGTCAAGTATGTGTGAGAAATCTTAGAGGGAAGTTCTAGATATAAAGTTAAATATTTTTAGTTGTAATTCTTAGATCAATTATTTTTGTATGTAAAAATTGAAAGTATTCGCCTTTCCGACATAGTAATTGTGTTTCTAAATCAATTATTTTTACAATTTCATGGACAAATGAATCTTAATTTGAGAAAAGAAAATCCAATGAAGATATTAATTGCTGTAGTTTATAAAGTTCATGATTGACATTGTAATGTTTTAAAGCATGAGGTGCAGAATGTGATTATTCCTTAAATAAAAAAGTGCATACTGCATAAGTGATAGTATATTAGTTCACAAATTTTTTGGGCTCTGAGCTCTTTTTAGGTATGGAACTGAGCCTCAGATTGGCTATATTTTAGGTTGAGCTGTGTTCAGGCTAGAAAGCTGAAGCTCATTTGGATCTGAGCCAAGTTCAAGTGTAGGAATGAACCAATATTGACCAAAGAAAAACTGGACTTGGCTCGTTTAATGCCCTACTCAATATCTTGGTGTTTCAGTGAACTGATGAGTCTTGGTATAACTTATATACGCGATTGCATTCTGTAAAAAAGACAATGAAGCCATTCAAAATTTTAATTAGTTTGAGAACTCTTTATCTGCCGCATAGTTGACAAATTTGCAAATGTATTAAAACCACTTTTGATGTTGATGGCTACTCTGTCAACTCTAGATTGTGTCATGATATTCTCACTAAACTGCTTTTTACATATACTTAGCCTTCCAGGTTTAGTTTTTCCTAAGAGAATGGAAAACTTAGTATTTGCTACAACCTATTTATCATATTAGATGATGTTTTTGGGGCGTGGTATTCACTTATGAGAATGATTTGATTGTGTTTTTCTTCTTTTGTTTAAAATGAATTGCAATAACCATTTCAATATGCATGACTAACTCTTTTGCTGGAATATTATTGTGGAAAAATAATTATTTATTTCTTCAAATTGTGTGATTATTTTCTTGTTTGTATTTGACTTGATGCTTCTTTTGTTAGGAAGGGTCACCCCTGAAAGTGTTATTTACAGTTTTGGTACCATTCTTCTGGATTTGATAAGTGGAAAGCATATCCCTCCAAGTCATGTAAGTCGCATATGTTTTGGTACCATCATGCAAATTGAAATAAGAGGCCATGACCTTAAACAAAAATTTGCCATTCAAATGGTTTTTTTCTTTTTTCTTTTTAATATATAAAAGGATTTTGAATAAACTGCAAACATGATTGTAGATGAGCTAAGTGTTCATTAATGATTTGGCTTGTTTATTAAATAAGTGGAGCTGAACTGAATGTAATCTGTTCTCGTTCGTATCTATCTATCTATGTGAAGTAAGTAAATCCTTTCAAGAGTTTGCCATGTGGCATTCCTTTTTTTTAGTAGTGATGGAGCTTGATGATAGTATTTGGAGGGGCCAAAGAAAATTATATAATAATTTATTAACTTTTTATATTTACTTATAACTAGAATTTATATTTTATATTTATACATACAAAAATATTTTCATTCTAAACTATTACACTTGAAGAAATTCACCAAGTTATTAATTCAATCTATTTTATTCACTGCTTTTCTAAAAAAGTTAGCAAAATTTATTTTAAAATAAAGTAAAAATAAACATTTTTTATTTAAAGTTGAGAATGATTGATAAACAAAAAATATTTATTAACTAAATTAACATGAAATAGTAAACAATATTTAATTGTGATTTATATTTACTAATAGATAGACTTTTAAATATAATTGTAAAAATTTCTAATTAAAAAACTTAGAGGTAGTAGAAAGGCATGGGCTCCCTTTAGTCCCCATGTAGCACTGTCCTTGGCTTTTAGTTAAATAACTCAAAACTAAATGGTATTGATTCTACATACATCCTATCTTGACTTTCTTGAAGCGAAGCATTTTACTTGAAGTTTCAGTGTGAGCAAAGGTATTTGGACTGTAATCTTGGTGCTTCACTTTGGATTTAATTGTGGCAATATTTGTAGTTTTATGTGATAAGTGAAATAACTAGGTAAATGGGTTATTAACATGCAGTTGAATCTTATTTTACATCTTTGTTGATATCTTTCATGATATTTATGAAAGGCAACCAGCATAAATGACAAATGGTTAATTTATCAACATTGAACATGGGTAATATTTTGCATGATCATTTTGATGTCCATCCTTCATATGTCATTAAAGGACCCTATTGGTCTTTCAGGACTTGTATGTATAACATAAGAGTTTCATGCAATATTGATATTTCTTCAGTTTTTGTCTATTTTACAAGACAATCTTGGGTGTTGATTTGGTGACTCTGCATGTATACAGGCTCTTGATATGATAAGAGGAAAAAACATAAATCTGTTAATGGATTCACATTTGGAGGGAAATTACTCCAAAGAAGAAGCAACTGTGGTTGTTGATCTTGCCTCTCGATGTTTGCAATATGAACCCAGAGAACGGCCTAGTATGAAGGATCTTGTTGGAACACTGGCTTCCCTGCAAATGAAACTCGATGTAAGAGATTCAAGTTTTCTCAACCATTTTGTTTTCTATTAATAATCAATTCATCTGTTGTTGTTCCTTTATAATAGGCTAGTAAGTATTTTTTTGTTGTCTTTTGCTAGATGCTATTAGGGAATACTGGTTTACATTTTATAATTGAATTGAAGATTGCATTAAAAACCCATGAAACATCACCCAATATCTACATGAGAGAGAAAAGAAATGGCAGCTAACGAATGATCTTTGTTGAGAATTATGGGCCGATGAGTGACACAAAATTAGGCTCCCATCACCAAGATGGCCTAAGCTAATTTGGTTTGGTTTGCCTATACTTGTATGCGTTTTAATTTTCTTGTACACTACTAATGTGCGACTTGTTCCCACAAGCGATATTCCAACACTCCCTTTTAAGTGCAACTGGGTTCAAGTCAAGCTTGTAGGGTCTCATAGGCCTAGTTGTCACTTGCCATTGCATAGGTTGACTGTCTAACTTGGGTTTAGCTCCTCTTGGCTCTGTCCTCAAGGTCTAGCTCGCTGGTTAGGCCATGGATCCACTTGAGTTTGGCTTGCTGGGGCTTAGCTCATTGCTTTAGCTTGTTGGGGCTCGGGAATTTATGGCTGCTAGGCCTGATTGCTCTGATACCATGTTGAGAATTATGGGCTAAGGAGCGTGAATATCAAACTAGTAGGGCTATACACTAAATTGGGCTTCAAAATGGGTTCGCAATTACCAAAATGGTCTAAGCCATTTTGGTTTGGTTTGCCAACGCTTATATGCCCTTTAATTTTCTTGTACACTACTAATGTAGGACTTGTTGCCACAAGCAATAGTCCAAAAATCTTATTGTGAGCATATTATTTGTCAAGGTTTGGCCTTCCCCTCTAAAGACAGTGTTTATCATTCTACAAAAAATTCTGACTGTTCTTACTTGACATTGATGGAAACCCATGAACTGGAAATTAATGTGTGTAAACACTGTCTTAAATGCCGTGTCATAGTTCTTGATTGAATATGAGATTATTTACTCCATAAGGTGTATTAATCAAGGAAATCTCCTTTTGAATTTGAAAACCCAATCCAATGAGTCAAAAGACAGATGCCAATGACCAAGTTGCATTCTTTAATACAAAGTATTGCAATTATTTCTAATGAAAGTAAGATGTAGGGATTGTTGCAGTATTGGAAGAAGATTCATTTTAAGGGAGACATACAGAGTTGCTCAAAGTATAGGGGAATTAAACTCATGAGCCATACTATGAAGTTGTGGGAGAGAGTTGTGGAGCATCGACTACGTCATGATACTTCTATCTCTCTCAATCAATTTGGTTTCATGCCCGGTCGTTCAACTATGGAAGCGATTTTTCTCATTAGAAGCTTGATGGAGAAATATAGAGATGTGAAGAAAGATCTACACATGGTTTTTATTGATTTGGAGATGGCTTATGATAGTGTTCCAAGAGAGGTCTTATGAAATGTGTTAGAACAAAAGAGGGTATCTATTAGTTACATACAAGTATTGAAAGATATGTATGAAGGAGCAACTACTATTGTGCGCACAGTGGGAGGGGACACAAGAGATTTTCCGATCTCAATTGGATTACACTAAGGATTAGCCATAAGCCCTTACCTTTTTACATTAGTTTTAGATGAACTGACGAAACATATACAAGAGAGTATTCCTTGGTGCATGATGTTTGCGGATGATATTGTTCTGATAGATGAGACACGAGAAGGAGTCAATAGAAAGCTAGAACTTTGGAGAAGTACTCTAGAGTCGAAGGGTTTTAAGTCAAGTAGAACGAAGACAGAATACATGCATTGCAAGTTCAGTGAAGGCCAAACTGGTGATAGGGAAGGAGTTAGTTTGAATGGAGTGGTACTGTTCCAAAGTAATCACTTTAAATATCTAGGCTCAGTCCTTCAAGTAGATGGGGGATCTGAGGAGGATGTTAGTCATAGGATTAAAGCCAGATGGTTGAAGTGGAGACATGCCACGGGAGTTTTATGTGATCGTAAGATTCCCAATAAATTGAAAGGAAAATTTTACCGTACAGCCGGCCGTAGTGAGTGTTGGGCACTGAAAGAGTCGTATGCATCTAAGATAAGAGTTGCAGAGATGAGAATGTTAAGGTGGATGAGTGGCCATACTAGACTAGATAAAGTCCGTAATGAGAGTATTAGAGAAAAGGTAGGAGTGGTGCCAATTGAAGATAAGTTGAGAGAAGGGAGATTGAAGTGGTTTGGTTATGTGAAGCGTAGACATACGGAGGCTCCAGTTAGACAAGTAGAGCACATTAGGTTAGTGGATAGAAAGAAAAAAAAGGGGTAGACCTAAATTGACTTAGAGGAGAGTAGTACAACATGACCTAGAAGCATTACACATTTCTGAGGATTTAACCCAAAATCGTTCAGAGTGGAAAAAGCGAATCCATATAGCCGACCCCAAATTTTTGGGATAAAGGCTTAGTTGAGTTGAGTTGAGTATTCATTATAGAATTACGAAGTTTAGATTTTTATTGTTTAGAAATTCTATTATTATTATTATTATTATTATTATTATTATTATTATTTAGGAATATTTATAGAGTTATATTAGGTTTAGTATTTTATCTAGGAAGTTTGAGTTTGTTTTAGTATTCCTAATTAGTTAATAGTAGGATTAGTTTGTAAACCATGAATAGCTTTGATAAACTATGAATACCTATGTCTAGGTATTTTATGAGAGAGATTATAATGATATCATTGTTGACCATTAATAAGATTTTAGAATTTTTTTCCTCTTCTTTATTTGCGTACTTGTTAGAAATTTGTTTCTTTACTCTTTGAGAATGTGTTTCTGTACTAGTTCTAGATCAAGGACACTTGTGTTATCTAGGATGAAGTTTATTCAGTTGTTTATTTATTTATTTTGTCGCTTTAGGTGGGATGAAGTCTGCATACATGTCTTTTATGTTTCATACAGTATGAAATTTGCATTTTTTTCTTATTCTTTTTATTTTTTTTTAAGCTTTATTGAAATTAATTATACCTTTTTTGTATAGAGAAATAAATAATCTCACTATTTGTTTTTTTTTTTTTTTTAATTTTATGGATTATGGAATTAAATTTGCTCCATCGTGCTTCATATGGGATTAAATCCACTACTTTTTTTGCACCCTTATATGGTATTCATACACACTGGCTGCAAGTGCAGGAGTTGCTCAAGTACTATAGAAATAGATATTATTCCCTCGAAGAGTCGAGTTTTCAATTGAATTTTGATTTAAAACAAACTTTGTTGAAAATTGTATTTTAATCAAACAATTTAAAGAAATTGGGAATTTTGAAGTTTAAAATATGAAAATACAAAACTCAATGTAAACAATTAACTAATTTAATAATTGACTAAAATTAAGAAAACAAGATATTATTAATGAAAATTGGTAAATGAGATTAGCAAGAGCACTTAAAATTAAAATTCCAAATAACAATTGATAAAAAGACAATTCTGGAGTTAGGGAGGGGTTCATATTCAAATCAATTTGGGATTTTTACTAGCTAGCCCGATTCATGAATTTATGAGTTTAAAGGAGATCAATTTTAAAATCTTTTGAAATTTCTTTCGAGAAACAAAAAGTTTCTTAGTTGATAAGATCCTACTTTTGCGGTATTTAGATCAGCTAAAACTTATTAAAATCTTTAATCAATCTATACAAATCTTCTTAAACCTTAATCTATTTCTAGATATAAGATAATTAAGTCAATTTCTTGATTATCTATCACTTGATTTTCTCCTTTCGATTCTTCAATTAAAGATTAAAAACATTACTTAATGGGATCCTACACTAAGTATGTCATTAAACACACAGGAAATGAATTAAATCTCATAAAAATTATAAAATCTGAACTAAACTAGTTCAAATCCACAAAATAACTCAAATATTATATCCAAATTCCAGAATCTTAAGAAACTACTCATAATCCATGTTCATACAAGAGATTCTATATAAAAAAAATGAAATAAAACATGAAAAATAAACTAAAATTGAAAAACCCGATGTGTGGCATGAGGAAATGGTAAAGAAGGCAAATCCAAGGTTACTCGACAAACATGGTGTGTTGCCCTTTTCTCTTTCTTGTTTTTTCAAAATCTTTCTTCTAACAGTAAAAAATGATGTAAGGAGGCTTTTATATCCTCTGACAAAAACCCTAGAATAGGCTAAAAATGGAGCTTGTTTCAGGTCATTGCACGTGTAAATTGTCACATTAGATGAATTCAATAAAGTTGCATGGCTGTGCAAGTGCTTGTGTAGGATTATGTAGAGAATTAGGTCTGAGAAGGATGGGCGAGGATGGACTTGCATGGCCAAGTAGGTCCCTGTGAAACTCCCAGCAGCTTTTGAGCAATCGTTCATATTGTTGCATGAGCAGTTGCATGGCCATGCAAGAGGCTATGCAACTTTTGGCAACTTTGAACAATTTTCAAATTTCTGCATAAGTGGTTACACGACCATATAGGAGGCTATACAACTTTCGGTGTGTTTGAAATTATTTTTTGAATTTTTGTATAAGCAGCTGTATGGCCATGCGGGGTCCTGTGCAACTTTTGGCAACTTTTGACAACTCTATTTTTCTGGATGCAAGTTGCACGGGCTGAGCAGCTCCTTGTGCAATTCTCGGTGGCCACTAACTTCAACAATTTTTGCACTTCATTTTTGGCATCTTTTTGCTTAGAATTTACTCTTCACACATGCAATTGACTCCTAAATCTTCAAAGGCACCATTTAACCTATAAAACAAGAAGAAATTCACAAATTAAAACTAAAATTAACAAATATGAAAAACTAATTAGATTAGCAATGAAATTAGCTAAAACTAATCAATAAAAGGACAAAATGACTATAAAACTTAAATAACTATATAATATGCAAATATTAAGTACGAAGTTCACTGTTTTGGTCTTCATAGTGATCAGCTCCATTTCTTTCATGTGTTAAATGGGATTAAGCGACGCCTTTGTAATTCAGTCTGCAACATTTAGCATGCCTTGTATAGGATCAAGCCAACTTCTGTTTTATTTGTGTAACTATTCATATGGGCATAGTTATCAAATGGCGCGCCTCAGCCATGCCTCAGGCTCAAGACTCACCAGGCTCGAACCCTATGCGCCTAGTCTTGCGCCTTTGTTCCAGGTACAAGGTTCTAGAAAAGCATGCCTTCTTTATTTCCATCTTTAGTGAGGACTTTCATTGGCAAAAAGTACTACCACTTAACCTTAATATTTGTCGATCTACAAGAATCCTATATTGGCACACTAGGAAGTTTTTGGAAGTAGTATTACTGGTGATAACTAGTCATCAAACTAGCACACCCAAGATCACAAACCTCCTATATTTTCATTTTCAACACTACTACTCTATTATTATCTTTTTTTAAAAAAAAAGTTACACCTACACCTATTTCAAGATATATGCCAAAGGAAAAAGGAAAAACATCACATTTATTTGACTTTTATGGATTTTTTTAGTTTTTTTTTTTACTTTTGCGCCTCACCTCTCTCAGGCGCGCACCTGCGCCTTGCGTCTAGGCTCCAGGACCTCTTAGCGCCTTAGTGCGCCTTGAGCCTTTAATAACTATGCATATGAGGTCAGGGCTTTATGTGTGCATGTGTACGCACATTTTGCATAGATAAAGTTTAGACCTTTGTGATTCAAAGTCCACATTGCTGTTTAAGGGATGAACATGAAATTTCCAAAATATATACTCATGAAATAGGGTGTGGTATGTAGAATTGATGCCTATGGTTTGAGGAAGATCAATTTACTGTCTCTTCTTGTGTAGACACTAATTACCATTATTCTGATTTGCAGGTTCCATCCTATGTAATGCTTGGAATTTCAAAAGATGAGGAAACCCCACCTACTCCTAGGCGCCCTCTTTCCCCAATGGGTGAGGCCTGTTCACGGATGGACCTCACAGCTATTCATCAGATCTTGGTTATGACACACTACAAAGATGATGAAGGAACGAATGAGGTCATTGATATGGATAAGAACAACTTGTATATTTTTATTCTCTAATGTTATGTTGTGAGGTTAACTTGATGTGGTTTGGTCCAGTTATCTTTCCAAGAGTGGACACAGCAAATGAGAGATATGCTGGAGTCAAGGAAGCGAGGGGACTTTGCATTCCGTGATAAAGATTTTAAAACTGCCATCGAATGTTATTCCCAGGTATGCATGAGAAGTTGACCAGATATTCATCCATATCTTTCATGCTGTAGGTTATTTACTAGGTGGCTCTACGACACCGAGTATTGTGGAATTTTCTGCTTCCTGAGCATAGATACATATTCTTAAAAATCCTGCCCTTTTTATTTCCTATTCCACAGCTCCATGCCATTGGTTATCTGTTGTTCTATGGACGTTCACAACAGATGCAAGAAATTGCTTCATTTTGTTTTCTTTATTGTTTTGGTTGATTTGACTTTGACTGAGGTGGGAACTTGAGACTGTACAACCTAGAAGACAATTTTAGTGCCACTGAGCTAAATTGATTGGTCATTTTGTTGTCTTTCATTGTACTTCATTTTACATTTTTTTTTTCCTTTTATTCCTTTTTCCATCCAAAAATTTACAATGTTTCCTTTTGCAGCTCATAATTTTGTATTAAGTTGTAAAAGTTGTCAATTTTTATTTTATTTTTAAACATTTATATTTATAGTTTCATACGTCATTTTAGGTCGTAAGCATCCTCTTCATTTACCTTTGCGTTATGCACACAGGCATTAACAAGACACAAATATATACGAGACGAGGACACTACATTCGAAAAACTTGGAATCATTAATATATTTTACTTTGCTTTGTTTCATTTGCAGTTCATAGATATGGGAACCATGGTTTCCCCTACTGTTTTTGCACGGCGCAGTCTTTGTTATCTTTTATGTGATCAACCAGATTCTGCCCTTCGAGATGCAATGCAAGCACAGTGTGTATATCCAGAGTGGCCCACAGCCTTCTATATGCAGTCAGTTGCTCTTGCCAAACTTGATATGCATAATGATGCTTCTGAAATGTTAAATGAAGCTACTGCACTAGAAGAAAAGAAGCAAAGAGGTGGGAAAACATCATGAGAATTATTAATAAAACCACACACCGAATGCATTGTCAATGAGTCCAAGCCAAAATTTGTGTAAAATTTGAGCCCTGAATTGATTTTTTTTCCAAAAAAAAAAAAAGAGAGAAATGTAATGTAGACAGACTTGTTGCATTAATGCATGAGTAATTTTCCCTGTTTGTTGGGAATTAATTGAGCTAGCTATGGGTTATGATGATTTGATTGTTCTTGAATGCACCTTCCTGCTGATTTTCCTCCACTTTCTGCCCATGGGATTGGGGAGGCAAAATGCCGAAGTGTGATGGGCTATGCAATGGGTAGTTATTATTATTATTATTATTATTATTATTACCTCAATTGCAATTGTTACCGCAATAATAAATTTGAGAGTGGAAGAACTGAAAGCACCACAATGCCTTCCACTTTATCTTTCCAATTTACTGCTGAAAAGAGCATCCTTACGCACTTGTATTCTGCTAGAAATGCTCAGACGATTGCACACCAGTACTGTTCTGGAAGTGTTGCATCAAGAACACCAATACTGTTCTGGAAGTGCTGCATCAAGACCAGCAAACATGCCTAGCTCTTGTGCTTCTCTAGAATGCTCAAGCACACAACTCACCTACACATTGCTCATCCTAGAACCTGTGCTCTCTATGTAATGCACACTTTCTTGTAAGTGCAGCCTCAATAACCACCTCACGTGGTCTTCCAATTGTCTATTAGTGAATGATTTAAAATGATAAATCAATTAAAATCTGCGTGCTAGCTGACAAGATTGTTGGGCAATTGAAAGGCAAGATCCGCTTCCTTTTGACATCGCCATGTTCTGCCATATAATGAATCAAGCGATTAATTTAAGGAAAATGCTTGGTGCATTAAAAAAGTGCTTATAACTTAGTTGTGCAAATGAAATAAAATGTCCACTTTATTCCCAAGTCATTTAGCCAAGTCATTTAGCCCTAAATTAATTTGGTTTCTCTCCAAAATTATTTCACTTCAAAATACAACCAATCATAATTCTCCTTTTCTTTGATTAATCAGCTCTCACTAATCTATTAACCAATCAATAGCTTCCGCTAATCTCTTAACCAATCATAACTCATAAAAAATTCAACCAATCACGTCTAACTGCACCAACAATTCAATCAATCACAATTGATTTATATAGTGTGTTAAAATCTAATCGAATCGGACCAATCAAACCGATTTAATTGAGAATTGAGCCAATGATTGGTTTGGTTCAAGCTTTGATTCATTTATTTAGTAAATTGAAGTTGACTCATCTGAACTGGATGAGTAACCAGTGAATCAATTAGATCATAAATCAAGTAACCATGATTAATTAGATTAATTAATCAAGTAACTATTAACAATTAGATCAATTAATCAAGTAATTATTAATCAATTAAATCATAAATCAAGTAACTATGCTCAATTACAACATAATCAATTAGATAAATTAATCAAGTAACTATTAATAATTAGATTAATTAATCAATTAGATGTTAAAACAAGTTACTATGATCAATTAGATCACAATCATGTACTATTGAGTATTTTATTAATTAATCAAGTATATCATAAATTAAGTACTATAATCAATTATATCATAATCAAATAAAATAAAATATTTTATCAATTAATCAAGTATATCATAATCAATTAGGTTATAAATCAGGTAACCATGATCAATTACATCATAATCAAGTATTATTAATTATTTATCAATTAATAAAGTATATCATAATCAATTACCTCATAAATCAAGTAATTATAATCAATTATATTATTATCAAGTACTATAGTGTATTTTATCAATTAATCAAGTATATCATAATCAATTAGATCACAAATCGAGTAACTATAATCAATTAGATTATAAATCAAGTAATTATGATTAATTATGTCATAATCAATTAATTAAGTAATTATGATTAATTACATCATAATCAATTAATTAAGTAATTATGATTAATTACATCATAATCAATTAATCAATTAGATAAGAGTGAGTATTATTCTGTTCAAATCGAATCAGCAATTCGATTAGGTTTTTGTAGAAATTCAGTTAAGTTTAATTTTTATTTATGAATTTTTCGATATATTTGATTCAGTTTTGGAAACAATATAATATTTTCTTTTCTTCCCTCTTGTTAAAATCGGATCGCCTAATCAATTAGATCATAATCAAATAACTATGATCAATCATATCATAATCAAGTACTATCGGATATTTTATTAATTAAACGATTAAATCATAATAAGTTAGATCATAAATCAATTTATTATGATCAATAACATTATAATTAAGTACTATCGGGTATTTTTATCAATTAATCAAGTAAATTATAATCAAACAAATCATAAATCAAGTAACTATAATCAATTATATCATAATCAATTAGATCAATTAATCAAATAACTATTAATAATTAGATCATAATCAAGTATTAATTAGTATTTTATCAATTAATCAAGTACATCATAATTAATTAGATCATAAATCAAGTAACTACGATCAATTATATCATAATCAATTAAAAAGGGATGAGCATTATTTGGTTAAAATCGAAATAATCGACTGATCAAATCGAATTAATTTGGAAATTCGATTCTATTTTTGTTGAAATTCAATTTGGTTTAATTTTTAGTTTTGAATTTTTTGGTTTGTTCAGTTTGGTTTTGGAGATAACATAATATTTTTTCCTTTTTTCCTCCCTCTAGTGAAAATTAGACTGCCTAATCAATTAGATCATAAATTAAGTAACAATGCTAAACTAGATTATAATCAATTAGATCAATTAATTAAGTAATGATTTATCAATTAAATTTTAAATCAATTAATTATGATCAGTTAGATTATAATAAAGTATTATCGAGTGTTTAATTAATTAATTAAGTAGATCATAATCAATTAGATCTAAATCAATTAACTATTATAAATTAAATCATAATTAAGTATTATTGGATATTTCATTATAATATCAAGTATATCACAATCAATTAGATCATAAATCAAGTAAATATGATCAATTACATCATAATCAATTATATCGATTAATCATATAACTATTAACAATTAGATCAAGTACTATCACTGCATGAAAACAATGGATTAGAAATGGAACTTCGAAATGGATACAATTCATTTCTAAATAGAAACATCATTGAAATGGATTTGAAATGAAGAGATTCCACATATGATAGAAATAGATTCGCAATGGAAATTAGAAACGGACATAGGTTTTTATTGTAAATTAAGCGTGAGAATAATGGTGAGAGTTGTTGAAACAGATTTGAAACTGATTAGAAACAAAATTCTGAAATAGAACATGTTTCATTTCTGAATGTAAAGGAACAATAACATGTGGAAACAAATTAGAAACTAAATGTATGGTCTATTTCTACACTAGAAACGGAATCATTAGCCATTTGTAATTGGAAGTTGAATTTTATTCCCAATTATTATTTTGAAATAAATTAGAAACAGATAATGTGTCCATTGTAAATTTCGAAACGGATACAATTTCCATTTCTAAATTGGCTGATTTTCATATGTTAAAATAGTAAGATTTAGAAATGGAATGGTTTGTCCGTTTTTATTTTTATTAAAAAATTTAAAATATTATTTAGAAACATAATTTATTTCTGTTTGAAGTCCGTTTGGAATTCTACAGTCATAAGAACTCATGAGTTCTTCTTTGACATTTCGCAAAAGAAGCAGAAATTTCCTCTTCCTCTTCTTTCGGTAGCGTCACCGACTGGGAACCCAAAACACCATCTGCTGTTCGCCACCTTGTTGCAATCTATGTAGCACGGAAACGGAAACACGGACACGGGGAAACGCGGAAACGGAACGAGGAAACGGTATTTTAAAAAACATAGGAAACGGAAACGTGGGGGAAACGTGTAAATATAAAAAATATAGGGGTATATTTATATATATATATATATATATATATATCATGAAAGATGTTTAATAATAAATAAAGTTCAAATCAACATTTAAATTCAACTATAAAAATACATATTTAGAAGTTTCATACTTATAAGAAATAAATATTAACTACAACACATTCAAATGTTAAAAAAGAAAAGATAATGAAATTTATGACATTTCCTCAACTTCACTGTCTTTCTCATTCTCCTTCTCCATGCTTGTAGTTGCATTTTCATCAAACAAAACAGACTCTAACTCTGGTTCATCCAATGAAAGGTTGGCAAATTCAAGAACTCCCACATCTTCCATACTCCCAAATTGATCACCACCAACATCCCACAATTTTGTCTTCTCATCATAATATTGGGAGGAGTTTCTCGACAGAAGACGAAGATTATTATGGATAAAAACCAAGTCCTCTGCACGTTGTGGAGTTGATTTATTCCTTCTGCATGAATGAATGAAGGAATAAATACTCCAATTTCTTTCACAACAAGAGGAGGAAGTAGGTTGTCCAAGCACTTTAAAAGCCAACCTTTGAAGTAAAGGTGCATTAGAACCAAAACATGCCCACCATTTCCTAGGATCTGTAACATACATACTTCCAATAGAATCAGGATCAGCAAAAGGTCCACTTTTCAAAGAAAAATTTGCAAATTCATCATTTGCTCTAATTCGCTCATCTTCATTAGAAAAAATCCTCCTAAAACATTTAATTCTCTCAGTTGATACTTCTCCATCCATATGAGGAGGCACTCTACCTTCTCCCTCTTGAAGCCATTTTTCACTATAAAATCTTCAAAAATAAGAAAATAAATTCAGAAAATAATAAAAAAAATTAGAACAAGAAGATGAGTATGTAAGTTAGAAATTTACCTTGGATTTAATGAATGGGCTAAACAATGAAGGGGAGTGTTGCTCTTTGCCCAACGATCAACAAGAATTCGATGAACCACATAATAAAAAGGAGAAAACCCATCTGCTTGCTTTCCTTCATGATCAAAAATAACTTGCTTCACCTTTTCAATCATAGAATCCCACAACTCATAAACCAAATGAAGGCATGGTTTGTCTGTGTCACAAACTCTGATCATGTCATAAATGGGCCCAGTAAAAGCAATGATATAATCAACCTTTTCCCACCAATCCTCATCTACCACTTTATCACGAACAAATCTAGCTTTGCCTTGGTCATCTTCTCGGTATTGTGCCCATTGATCACTCATAACCATTGCTTCTAAAGCACGCCTAATAAGTTTAAATCTTTTAAGCATCACAACAATAGAAGCAAAACGAGTGTCAGCAACTGAAAGCAATTTCAAAGGGCTAAACCGATTATAAATTGCAAGCCTCATGGAATGATTCATTATAAAATTCTTGATTTGCAAAGCATCCCCATGGATTTCAGTGATCCAGTAACACACATCAGAAGTTTCTTGACTAGTTTCCAAATTTTTTGCTGCACATATATTCTTCAAAGCAAGATTAAGAGTGTGCACAACACAAGGAGTCCAATAAATATGTGAAAACATTCCCTCAATGATTTCTCCAGCACCTTACAATTTGAAGCATTATCAGTAATGACTTGTACCACTTTTTGATGACCCACCTCATCAATTACTTCTTTTAGCAAATTAGCAATAAATTGCTTATCTTTCACTTCACCAGAACAATCTACAGATTTGATAAACATGGGGCCAGACTCAGAAACAACCATAAAATTAATCAAAGGCCTCCTCTGGGGATCACTCCATCCATCACTCACAATACTAACACCCTTTTCTAACCAAGTGCTTTTAATTGGTTCAAGCAACCTCTCTACATTTGCTTTTTCTTGCTGAAGTAATGTGGTTCTCAATTTGTTATAACCAGGCAGCACATAACCATCCAAAACATGATTAGCAGCAAAAGAATAAGAACTCACATAATAAGGATTTCTAGCAAAATTAAAAGGTAGACCCCCAGTGTAAAACATTCTAGCAATCTCTGCATCTAATTGAGCTCTAGTTTGCAAGTCAAAAGCTCTACTAAGAGGAGAATCATTAACTCTTCTTTTCGTCAAAGTTGCTGAAATACTTGGTTCAGTTATATTCAATGAAGGAACATAAGTTATACTAATAGGCAAAGAAACTCGCCTAGATTGTGAATTGGTAATTTTGTTTGTTGCCTCATCCTCCTGTTTCCTCATTTCAGAAATACTATCATTCATCACTTTTTTACACACACTAATCCCTTTTCCAGTGATTTTCAATAAATGAGCCCTCACTCTAGTATAAGTCCCTTGCTTTTCTTGTCCACAAAAATTGCATATCCATTTACAATTACCCCCTCCTTCTCCAGTTTTCTCTAGTTTAGTTACATATCTCCACAGAGGATTAAATTCTTCCTCCCTAGTTTTTGAAGAAGTGGCACTAGTGCTATTTGCTTGGGTAGAATTTGAGTTCGAAGAATCCATTCAAATATTGTCCTATCAAAATGACAAAAAGAAAATGCAATTTTATACAATTTACAAATTATTTAAACAAATTATATACTAAGGATTAAAGCACAATGTAAATTATATATTAAATGATTAAAGAATTAAATAATATAATTGAATAAATTGACTATATTATGAAAAATTTTAATATATAATATAACGATACATTAAAACAAATTATATTAAACACATTATATATAAACTATTACAAAAATATAAAATATATTAATATAAAATACAAATTTTGAATGTTGGAATTTTTTTTTATTTATCATTAATTAGAATTTAAACTTGAAATTTTATAATTTTAAAAATAACTTTAAAAATATATTTACATTTGTCCTTAAATTCCTTCAAAATGTTGATTGTAAAAATATGGCAAATCTTGAAAATTTTTAGTGAATTTGGGAAAATTTTTTTTTATCTTTTTTTAAAAAAAAATATTTATGATAACTCCTCAAATTTAGTTTGAGAAAAATCTAATTATGGAATATATATTTAGAGAAAAAAAAATGATATTAAATATGATAAATTTATGATTAATTAATGGAATAAAATTGTAATTAATTAATAAAAATTGCTTGATAAAATTATTTTACAAAAAAATTAGACAAGGAAAATAATAAATTAATAATAAAGAAAATAATAAATTAAATAATAATAAATTAATAAAACCACTCCAATATAAACCTAATTACCCTCATTCACAATCGGGAAGAAAAAAAAAAGGGAAACGCCACTTACCTTTCGACGAAGGGAGAATTGGCTGCTGCTGCTGCTTCTTCTTCTTCTTCTTTTTCTTCTTCTTCTTCTTCTGTTGATAAGAGAGAAAAGAGTTAATATGGCAGATCAGAGAGAAAAGAAGAGAAAGGCGGTGTTGCGATTCTTACCCGCGTTGCGAACTGGACGCTGCCGACTGCTGTTGAAGCCTTGAAGGTACTCCTTTTCTTTTTCTTTTTTTTCTTCTTCTTCCTTTTCTGTTGGTGAATGTTGTGAACTGTGAAGTAATCGATTTTAACCTACCCAATTTTCTTTTTTTTTTTAATTTTTTTTTTAATTTTCTTTAAAGAAACGCATTTCCGGCAACGGAAACGCGTTTCCGATTTTCAATATTTTCGGAAACGGCCCGAAAACATTTTCCAGCCGTGTCAGTTCGTTTCCTTGTCAGAAACGTTTTCGACACTGGGAAACGTGACTCAGTGCCGTTTCCGTGCTTCATAGGTTGCAATCACTGTTAGAGGTTCAGTCCCATGCTCGAAGCGTCCATTTGCGGGTCTCGATCTAACTCTCCTTCCCTATCTCTCCTCTGCTTGGCTCTCTCTGTCTCTCTCTTCCCTCCCAATTTTTTTGCAATACAGGTATGAGAATCTGTTATTTTTTATGATTCCTTTTTTTCCTTGTTATTTGGGCTTTGAGTTTTTATTGCATTTTAGTTTTAATTTGAGTTCTTCTTGTAATTTTTCTGCAGATTGACCTAATAATTTATGTTTTAATTTGTTTGAAAATATCAATTTTATTTTTTGTAATGAGAATTTATTAATTTTTGCTTTACTTTGTACCCATATCAGAATGAGAGGATTTTGTATCATTCATTTAGTGATTTAACTACTCTTTTGGTTTAGGAGGTCAATGTAGTGTGATTACATTAATAGGCAACTAAATCTCTGCTAAACGTAGAAAAGACACATGCTTTACATTGGATTCCATAACATCCAGTCATTTGTTAAGTGTTTAAATGTTTAGTAATTTTCTTAATATTAGCCACTTTAACTCAACAAGAGCAGAGGTTCTTAATATAATGAATACATGTAGCAAATTGTGTGGTGATTATAGAATAGAGAAGCCCATTAGCCGATTGAAGTTTGGAATTTAAAGGTCATTTTAGCAAAAAACATAGAGAAGAAAGCAGACTGAAACACATATGATTTCTAAGGGGAAAAAAGCGAAACAAAAATAAAAAGAATGCAAAGTAGTTAAGGAGTTTTTTGTATCTGCAATAGCAAGGTTTTGCATATATAAGCAATTGAAGTTGATTAAAGGAACCAAAAAAGCATTCAAACCTCATCACTGACCTTGTTGAGATAATTCATTTGAGTGATGACACTTGTAGCAATGACAAACATAAAAAACCATGTCTCCAGATAGAGTAATTGGTTGTTTCCTTCAAATGTCAATTTTAGTGTAGTTCCAACGGCTTTAACACTCATTACTTGCACATAGAACAGTATTAAAGCTTGTTTGGTTCAATTCCATTCCAAAAAATTTGTTGGAATTCAATTAAATTTTTATGTTTTTGTGTGTTTAGTTTGAAAGAAAATTAGAATTCAATTCTAGGAATTGGTCCTACACAAATTTGATGGATTTTGAAATGAATTCCACAAAACTTACATAATAGTATTTTTCGGACTAAAATGCCCTTATAAAAAATTTTTCTCTTAAACATTCATCTTTTCATATACTCATATATTAAAATTATTCACTTTGAAACTTTGATCACTAATGTGCTCAATAGAATTCACTACAACCAATATTTTATATTGTCTTAACTTTTTAATATCTAACCTATTATGTGCTTAGTAGTGACACTATTAATGCAATATGGGAAGATAGAATTTAGGTATTATGTTTATTTAAAATTAGGAAATTTAAGAGTTTTATTAGGTTTAGAATTTTATTAATAGTTTTAATGTTTTAATAGAATTAAGAGTTTTATTAAGTTTAGAGTTTTATTGAGGGTAGTTTAGAAATGAGAACAAACAAATTTCAAATCTAGAAATATATGAAACATGAATTATATGAAATTCAAATAAATTTTACAATTTAAGTTGTATCATACCAAATAGTGAAATTCATTTCAAATGAATTCTATTTAAAATTCATTTCAAATAACTTCCAAAATTCTAATTTGTAGTTGAATTGAACCAAAAACTATGTTAGACATATGCAAACATAGTATGATGTTAAAAACCAATGTAAAAGAATTAATGAAATATGACTTCATTTAGTTTTACCATCCCAACATCAGAAGGGGAAACAAAGCAATCACTAGCCAAAGCAATATTAGTCAATGTTCCATAGTGCATGCAAATTGGTGCACTCAAGGAAACTTTCAACAATTTATTCTAACCAAGAAAATCGATTAATATATTAATAACAAATTTTTATCAGTCAATGAACTATTTTCAACCACCCAAGGAAAAACTTCAAGAAGTTTCAAGCAAAGAACAAATGTACATACTGTTCAGTCAGCTTATAACTATATATGGTTATAGTAGAGTACTTTCCATAAAAATTCAAGCAATGCAGATCATTTGACTTCAAACTTGCACATAAGCTTTACAGAATGCAGAATCTTTTAAAAAAAAAAACAAGAAAAAAGATTTTAAGAAAAAAGATTTCTTTATTTCAATTTAAGTTTGGAAAACTGATTAGAATGAACAAAGAAATGCACCATCAACATATTTGGTCTTCCAATAAAGAAATATTTAAAAAAAAAGTGCTAATAATAATTAAATGATTTACAGAAAGAGAACCCATTGTCGACACCATATTTTGGCCGATCCCCAAAATCAATAAAACTTTGGAACCGATCCCCGGTATTAAGTCTCCTTCGGACAGCTAATCACATTTCCGATCCCTCTTTGATAGGCTATCACACTTCCGATCTCTCCCCGCAAAGAATTAAATCAAATTGTTAAAGTTTTTCGCATCAGTCAAAGCTTTACTAGTTTGTCGCTCACCGATCTCTCAAACCCATTGTCGAAGCTCAGGACCCGTCAAGTATATTCCTGATAAATGAACTGGCACTAGATCTTTTCTTACCAGTTTTATTGCCGATCTCTCTTTCGAAAATTTAAAAGTTAAGGTTTTGGTTCAGTTCAATAAGGATTCCAATTTTAAGTGTTAGTTAAATTTTCAATTTTAATCAAGTCCCATTCAGCATTTCTTCCTCACCGATCTCATGCTTATTGTGCTTTCCGATCTCTTATACTTAGATTAATAATTGCCTTTAGTTTTTGTTTTGCTGTGCTCATACAATCAAACACTCAGACAAACAATGGTTTAAAATTTTCCGATCACAACCATTCATTGAACAAAGAGGCATTCCATTTCATTTCATAATTTGTACAAGTTATTCGGCTGGGGGATCACCCCCAGCCTGATTTACATTCTGCTCACTCTCTCTCTCACCCTCGGCTTCCTCCTCACTGTCCTCATCGTCGCCCTCAGGAGCCAGGTCGGCCATCCAGGAGAAGTCCTCTTTAGGGTAGTGCTTCTGGAGTTCGGCCAAGAGGTCCTTGTGAGCATTCACGTAGGCCCCGGCTATCCCTGTCACCATCTCTTCGTCTTTCTCCTTAAGCTCCTCATCCTTCGCCTTAAGCTCCTCGTCTTTCTCCTTAAGCTCTTCGATGAGTTGGGCGACCTGGGCAGCTTCGTTGGCCTGAAGCGCCTGAACTTCTCCGAGGGCCCGATCCCTTTCATCCAGGACACGAGTCTGTTCGGCCAGCTTGTCTTCGTAGTACTTCGCCCGTCCCTCAACTTGAGATATATAATCCCGAGCGGATGAGAGTTGGGATCGGAGGGAAGCCAATTCCTGATTTTTCTTCCCGATCTCCTTACCGCACGCTGGACCTTTTCCCAAACCATGGTCTGATTCACCAGGCACTCCACATTCAGACTCATGGAGTGAGTCAAGATATCATCAAGGCTGCTCGAGGATAGCCTGTCCCGATCCTCCCGAAGAAAGATGGAAGACCCCAAAACTTGGGCAAAACCGGGGTTCTCCCGAACAGTCCGGTTATTCTTCAGAGACTCCATTAACTTTTGGGCGCCACGAGAAGAGGTCCTCCCAGAAGATTGAGAAGGCCCCCTTTCCTTGCTTGGAACAACTGAAAGAGTAGGGGGCTGCTCTTCCGATCTAGGAGGAGATCGAACAGCTTCAGTGGTCGGCAGATCCGAAGGTGGAGGCGGGTCTCCTTGTATTTCCCCAGGTTCACGACCAGGTGTTCGAAGCATTTCCGAACGCTTCATCTCCTTTACTTTCCGGGAGATTTCTTTGTCCTTCTTCCGCTTCCTAGAACCCTCACCACCCGCCATACCTACACAAAGAAAAGGTTAGTGAGACCGCTAAGGTCCTGAGATCTGAGATATAGAAAATACCAATGCCGAGGTCAGAGAGCGGAAGTTCGCGATCTTGGCCGGTGATCAGCTGCATGGTCCAATGGTGCAGCTCGGCGGTCACCGCGTTTGGACAGGAATACTTTAGAGTGGCGGCCTGACTCTTCAGATCCATCACTATTAAGCTTTCCTCTTCACTCAGGGTAAGGCGATTCGGAAGCAAGGGTCCCTGGTACCACCAGCTGCGGGGGAAGTCCTCAAAGCGGCTCGGATCTTTGCTCCTCAGGATGAAGAAACGGTTCTTCCAATTCTTGAGAGACGAGGGCAGATCGGAAAAGAGCCCGCAATGAGGCTTCGCCTGAAAGAACCAATGGTCATCGTCCTTTCGGCGAGTTAGCCTGTGCAACTCGGCGAACACCTTAGCCGTAGGTCTGATTCCCTTAGCTCGGCATAGGCCTCGGAAGGCCACCAAGATCCGCCATGAGTTGGGGTGAATTTGAGCAATGCACGCTCGGTGAAGTTTTAAGACCTCCTTGTAGAAGTCATCCAGGGGGAACCGAAGACCGGCCTTTAATTGTTCCTCGTACACCATAACCATGTCATTCTCTTCGAAGGAGTGATCGACACGAAGATCGCCGTGGCACTTGATTAGCTCGCATTTAATCGGGCGAATGTTATATTCTTGGCTAAACGATTGCAGATCGGATTCTCGAAGAACCGACTGTAGCTCGTCTATAGGGAGAGTCTCTCTCCCTAAAGAAGGTGCGAGCCTTGATGGTATGACCCGCCCCCGAGTTGGAGCGGAGGCCCTGGGAGGTTCTTATTGAACGCTTGGCCCGACTGCCTCTTCTTCATCAGACGATGACCATGAGAACTGAATGGAAGGAGGGCTCGCCGCTCTCTGACCTTCGGCACCGCTCATTTTCAAAAGAAACAAAGAACTTAAACTAAAAAGAAGATCAAAGCCCTTACCGGAGTCTGATCGGCGTCGGAAGAAAACTTGAGAAAATGAGAGAACTTCGAAGTTGAGAGCAAAGAAGCTGAAAACGGAATGAGAGAACTGGCTAGCCCCTCACCCCTATTTATACTAGTCCGAGCATTAAATGCTCACGAGGTTCCATGCAGTGCATCGGTTAACGGGATTCGCCAGCTGTTCTGACACGTCTCTCGAGCATTCCGAGATCGGTTAAGTAGAGGTCGGCATAATAAGTTGAATATTTTGAATAAAGGATCAGTTAAGAGTCATTTTGTTAGAATCCAGATCGGACAAATATGTCAGAGATCAGAAAATAATCAATAAGATGATAATTGGAGAAACAAAATTTTTATTTCCAAAAGTTCGGATTACATCATTTGGGCGATCTCTAGGGATCGGATTACAATAAAATTCTAACTACATCATTTGGGCGATCTCTAAGGATCGGAATACATTGGAGATCTGACTATATCAAAAGGCTGATCTAAAGATAAGTTTATAACTGATCCCAAGGATATTGCCGACCGGATGCCTCATCCGCTGTCGGAACACCCAATGTAGATCAGAATCGCTGTCGGAACACTCAATGTGATGAGAAGCCGAATGAACTCAGTTGAGCGACTCGAGATCGGTATAACCGAGGTCCGCAATACAGATCGGTCAAATCCAGTTCTCTCACCATCATCGGTTAAGGTCACTCGATCACCGGGATCGTAGATTTTCAGTCGGTGAGTAAGGAAATCCGTCGGAAAAAGATCAAAAACCACAATCATGGCCGGAGCGACCGCCGGAGCAGCTAGAACTAGGAAAGTAAGAAAGTAAGAGAGGAAATCAGATGAAGGAAATGTCTCTGTCGACAGGAGTATATATAGGGGAAAATGAGCATTTATTGCTGAGCAGAGAACGAAGCGAACGCTTCGGGAATCGAGGGACAATTAATACTTTGACCAGACCGGACCTGTAGAAGGGAAAAGATCGGAATAGAAGATCGGAAGATGGGAGGTCAGCATGAAAGATCGGAACAAGAGCATGTCAAGAAGATCGAGAATGGGGAGAGATCGGAAGACAAAAAGAATAAAGACAAATCCCAATAACCGTTGTCAGAATCAGAGCCGAGGTAGTTAAAGCATGGCAGACGAGATCTCCACCGCACGCCTGAGAATCGCCCGCAATACTGACAAATGCCAGAGTATGTCATGACAGTCCTGTACATCCCAATCCCTACCGTTGATCTCACTCGTAAGGACTAAACCAGAACCATTGGATCAAAAGAGAAAACGACAATACCAGCGTCTTTCGCTCTTAGCCCTCGGATAGTTCCGGACAAGGAAATTTGGGACCGTCAGATGGAAAGAAGAAAAGGACAAATATTATGAAGAGTGATCTCAACCATTCATTTTGATACTCTTTAATTCCTGAACCTCCGATCATGTCCTTCGAAATCTCGACCCTCCATCTCCCTCAAATAAATCCTGACCCTTCACGAAGAGCACCCGATTCCTATAAATACCTGCATAAAAACTATTCAAAAAAGGGGCAAAAAAAAAACAAAAAAATAGACAAGAGGCTGTTATTATAGCAGAGGAACTCTGAAATTTCATTTAGTTTGCTACTCTGCTACTTAGAAGTGTCGATCAAAAGACTTTTGAAACTAGTTTTCTGAAGTGTTTTTCTTGAAAAGATTCTGAATACTGGAACTCTACATTTCCAGTTTGTTCATTATCTGGTCACACTCTCACTTTCTGCCTTTTATCATCTCTGTTTTCATTGTCCAAGCTCAACTTCATTCCACTCGGTTCTTTTCATCTTGATCTGATCGCATTTTAGCTAAGCACCCTCCAGTTCACGAGGAACACCACCCCTCAGGCCAATCAATCCGTTGCCTTATCACTATTTGACACCCCATAGTTATTTTAGTAGATTTGGCTCCTTACAGGTAAGAGCTCATACTACTGTTTTATTAAGTGCTTACATTTACTTTCCGCATTTTCTTTGTTCTTCTCACATCTGTGACTTTCTACTTTTGCACAAACGATCCCCAAAGAATGTTACTGTAAGAGCTCATACCACTGTTTTATCGAGTGTCTGCATTTACTTTCCGCATTCTCCTGTGTTCTTCTTACATCTGCAACTTTCTTCAAGACTATTTTTGCACAAACGTTCCCCAAAGAACGACACTCCCAAATCATCTATTTAGTGATCAGTTCATTTTTGTTAATCTTCATCTTTTTGAAAGCAAGTTTTCTAACTCCTAGTAGTATGTAAGTGGTTGGGTAAACGTAGGTAACTGCAACTTAGGGGTCTCTTTTAAAAAGAGAGAACATGAATAACCCGTCAGGAAGATAGCCAAACTATTAGGCCGACGTAAACAGCAATTCGACAAAGATGTCATAAAGTGGAATAAGACCAAAGTAAACGAATCAGAGTAGATCGGTCATTAATAGATATTGGTAAAATGAACGCATGGAAGGTTGGTAAATCAAGTCAAGTTTTCCCTATCTAATCAAAAGGTATCGAGAAGCCTTATCCCCAGCATCTTAGAACGCCAGAATCCTTAGCTTTAGGCTCTTATGTCATGTAGTTGAAATTAAAAATCCGGGAGATCGGAAAAATCCCTTTCAGGCTCCTGTTAATCTAAAAGAGATTGGAGGAGAGTTCTTATCCGGTCTCAACTCAAAATTTTAATAACTATTAAATATAGATCGGAGGAGGGTTCTTATCCGGTCTCAACTCAAAATTTTAATAACTATTATATGGAGATCGGGGGAGAGTTCTTATCCGGTCTCCATAACTATTAAATAGAGATCAGAGGAGGGTTCTTATCCAGTCTCCCCTCAAAATTTTAATAAATAACCATTAAATAGAGATCGGAGGAGGGTTCTTATCCGATTCTCACACCAAATTTTAACCCACACACAAAATAATCCCAATACCAAAAACAATTCGCGACGTCAATTCACTAAGGTTGTCTCATTTACTTATGTATCTGGGTGATCCGAATTTAGTGAAAAATCGAATATTCCTTTCACCGAGAGGATTAACATTGCCGTTCGAGCCCTCCTAACTAATTTATAAAGAACTCAAAAATTAAATCTACTTACCCTTATTAAGGGACGAGGTGGGGTGCCTAACACCTTCCCCACCCGTTTACGGACCCCGAACCTAGAATCTCTGTCTTGAAGTGGTTTCATTTTTTATTTATCTTCTCAAATGGTTTTCTTTAGTTTCCCTCAAAACTAAGGTGGCGACTCCTCACTCTTTTCCACTTCGGTGAGTGATCGTCCAGGCGACCGCAAAATCCCTTACGACACCCATCAACGAGCAAATGCTGGCGAAAACTAAGAAATTTGAGGGCCCACACTTTGGCAAAAAATGGAAGGCTAGAATAAAAATAAGCACAATCAATGCTAAGCTGCCAATTTATCAGTTACATAAAATTTTAGAAGCCTGAGGTTACCTGAAGGGAAAGAATTAAGGAGCTTCAATGATTACACTTCCCTTACGATTTACCTTTCACACGGAAGGGGGGGATAAAAACAAAGAAAGAATAGAAGAGAAATTAAACAAGTCATTTGATTGTGACATATCTATAACAACATTTGAACAGTTGAAATGGCTAATCAATTCTCTTCAATTGACAAGATAAATTAAGGAAATATGATATGGGTGGCTGTCAACGTCCCTCTACCACCACCACCACCATTACTAGACCAGTCTTGCATGAATATATAACTTTCAAAGGTAGCAAACAAATGTTGGGTGACCCAATTACATGTGTTGTTTCTGTGTCTTTCTTTGTTTTTTAAGTTACTGATTCATCATGCTTTTGTAAAGAAGCAGAAAGTTAAGAATTTAAATCTTGGCTCTTTTTTTCTCCTGCAAAATATAGTTATATGATAATAATGAGGAACTATCATTCTAATTCATACAATTCAATGATTCTAAAGTATGAAATTCTTCAAGTTAACTTTCACAAATTCGGTAAACACAAAGCTAGGCTTAAACACTCCTCATCAAATGAGCTTCAACAATCTCTAAACATCCCAAAGATTCATTCTCCTTCATTTTCCCCAATTCCCACAAGTACAACACACCCATTAACATAAGCTAAGTCTACCCAACATGTAAGCTGAATTAAAGCTAAGTCTACCCAACATGTAAGCTGAATCAAGTGTCCTTGGTTTCTTGATAAAGAAAGTGATCATTGAATTCGGTTATTTATTCTTTCGTATCATTTTAATTATTCAAATTCAATTGTTAAGAGAATTATGGGTTTAAGCAACATTGTTAATATTTGATGAATTGCATTCAGCCTAATTTGGTCTTATAAATCACAGCTATTGTCCATAATGAGATCGGATCAAAGCTAGATGTATGCTAGGCTTAAAGGTGGCCTTTTGAACCCGAAATTCTTACAAGGCATTTATGATTTCATAAATTTTGCCAAGATGCATCCACAATGGATGGATGGGGAGAAAATCAAGTGTCCATGTAATAATCATAAGTGTCAAAATCGAAGCTATTCAGATGAACATACGATACGATTAAATATCATTCGATAAAGCATGGATTCATACCGTATTATTATGACTGGATATTTCATGGGGAGACCTACGGTATGGATGTTGGTGTTGGAAACAGTGAGGGAATGATAGAAGAGCTAGGTCCAAATTGTGACAATATAATGCATATGAGCAAATGGTAATGGATGCAGCAGGTCCATATTTCTTTCAGGATGATGTGGAGGAGCCTCTAAATCCATCAGCTCAGAAATTGTATTACATGTTACAAGCTGCTAATAAGGAGGCCTCGCTAGGTTGTGAAAACCATTCACAACTGTCAGTTGTAGCAAGGAAGTTAAACATAAAGGTAGAACATCATTTGTCAGAAAATTGTTTTGATGACATATGCCAACTAATGAAATAGGTGTTACCAATTGATAATATAATGACTAAATACTTTTATAGTATAAAGAAATTGGTTCAAGCCTTGGGCCTACTAGTCGAGAAGATTCATTGTTGTACTAACGAACGTATGTTATATTGGGGCAAAGATAGTGAATTAACAAATTGACAAATATGCAAACATCCAAGATTCAGTCGAAGTCAAAGAGACTATTGGACTGTGAAAAACAATAACCCATTTAAGAAAATGTATTACTTTCCTGTCACCCAAAGATTGCAAAGATTATATGCTTCAAACACAACTGTAAAGGAAATGAGATGGCATGCTGAGCATGAGACTAAAGATGGGGTAATGCGATATTGTTCAGATGCAATAGCGTGGAAGCATTTTGATAAGACACATCCTTTTTTTGAAACTGAGGCCCAGAATGTAAGTCTAGGACTGTGCATTAATGGGTTTCAACCATTTGGCCAATTAGCACAACAATATTCATCTTGGCCAGTTATTGTCACACCATACAATTTGCCTCCATGGTTATGTATGAAGGATGGGTACATGTTCTTAACAGTAATTGTTCCTGGTATAAGAAACCCGAAGGATAAGTTAGATGTGTACTTGCAACCTCTCATTGCAGAGTTGAAACAATTATGGGAAGTTAGTGTTGACACATGATGCATCTAAGAAGAATAATTTTCTTATGAGGGCAACGTTATTATGGATGATAAGTGATTTCCCTGCATATTCGATGTTGTCTGGATGGAGCACTGCAGGTAAGACTGCTTGTCTATATTGCATGATTGATTTAGATGCATTTAATTGACTAAGGGAGGTAAGCAATCATGGTTTAACAATCACCGTAAATTCTTACCATTTGACCATCCATTTAGATGAAAGAAAAATGCTTTAAAGAAAAAAAAATAGTTACAGAAAAAGCTCCTCCTATTCTTTCTAGTGCAGAGGTGTTGGAACAAATTGATAAGTTGGGATTAATAAGGGCCATAGATATATGTGCATTTAAGAATAATAATCACATTGCTAGAACCTGTGGCTGGAAAAAATGAAGCATTTTTTGGGATTTGCCATATTGGAGTACGAACATGCTTTGACACAACCTTGATGTCATGCACATCAAGAAAAATGTGTTTGCAAATATATTTAATACTATCATGAATGTTGAAGGGAAGACCAAGGACAATGCAAAATCAAGGGAAGATTTGAAGGAGTTTTATCGGTGACCTGAGTTAGAGAAGAATGCAGAAACTGGGAAGTATCTTAAAGCATGTTACACTTTGGATAAATAGTCAAAAGCAGTGCTATGTGAATGGCCTACAAATATGAGATTCCCAGATGGTTATGTATCAAATATGGGCAAGTGTGTGGACATGCCCAAATTGAAGTTGTTTGGAATGAAAAGCCATGAATTTCATGTCTTTATGCAGAGATTACTTCCCTTAGCTTTCCGAGAATTGCTTCTAGCAAAGTTCTGGCATCCATTGACTGAATTGAGTAATTTTTTTAGAGAGCTAACTTTGACTACATTACGAGAAAAAGACATGTTACAGCTAAATGAAGAGATTCCTTTAATATTATATAAACTAGAGCGTATTTTCCCACTATGTAACACCCTAGGCAAATCCCACATCGGCAAAATACAGGAGAGATGCTGGGTTTATAAGTTGGCAGCTCGTAACCCCTAGCGACGCGTTTTAAAAACTGTGAGGGCTTCGGCCTAGAGTGGACAATATCACTAGTGGGCCGGGCTGTTACATTTGTGGTATCAGAGCCGCTCTACGTGCAACCTTGAGCGATGGTGGGGCAAACCTCAACGAGGACGCTGAGTCCCATAAGGGGGGTGGATTGTAACGCCCTAGGCAAATCCCACATCTGCAAAACACGGGAGAGATGCTGGGTTTATAAGTTGGCGGTTCGTAACCCCTAGCGAGGCGTTTTAAAAACCGTGAGGGCTTCGGCCTAGAGCGAACAATATCACTAGTGGGCCGGGCCATTACATTTCTAGTACGGTGTGTGGTGCGAGGACGCACCAGGTGGAAGCTGGTGGGCTTATCACGACCGAGGGATGGGGTTGGGACATGCTTGTTTAACCAGCTACGCATTAGGGTGGAAACTTCACGTCCCACATCGAAAACGGGAAGAAAAGATTTGGGCCATATATGTGGGAGCCTTCCTCACCTGGTTAGCGCGTTTTTGGGAATGAAACCTCTCAAGGGACAAATCCGTGAGGCCCATGGGCCAAAGAGGACAATACTAATTGGAGAAGGATTCGGGCTGTTACACACTAAGCTTCTTTGACTCTATGGAACATCTTTCAGTGCATATGGCTTATGAAGCATGTATTGCGGGTCCAGGGCAATATTGATGGATCTATCCATTCGAGAGGTAACAATTACATTTAAAAGTTGGTTATAATCAAAATTTAGCAATGTAGTTAATTTAATAATCATATCGGTGTAGGTACCTTAGAAAGTTAAAAAATAATATTAAAAATAAAGCCAAAGTAGAAGGTTCCATATGCATGCTTACTTGGTTGAAGAAGCATCATCATTTTGTGCTTATTATTTTAAACCGCATGTCAACACAAGGCATCGAAAGGTTCCACGCAATGATGAAATTGTAGAAAATTTAGAAGAACATATGGAGAATCTTTCAATTTTCACACATTCTGGTAGGCCATTGGGGAAAGGATAGGTTGGATATCTTACAGAAGAAGAGTACCGAGCAACACAAATGCACATACTATTGAATTGTCTAGAGGTGAAACCATACATTGAGTATGTAATTCAACTCTTTAATAATTAAATTTATTATTTCCTACATGATTAATGGCATCATAAATTGATAATTTATTCCTTGATTCAGCCTTTTCATTCATGAGCTACACCCAATATGTCCAAATATCGATGATAAAGAAGTTAATGAGAGATTAGAGCATGAATCTCATATATGGTTCAATAAATATGTCCATGATCCAACCAACAACATCTCAAGCCAGTTCTTAAAGGATCTATCAAGGGTTCAATTAAGAAGTGTTCTTTCCTACAATGGTTATTTTGTCAGCAATTATAAATTTCACACTAAAGGTTACAGTTCACATAAAGTAATGATGAATAGTGGGGTATGCATCAAGGGAACTACTTATGGTGCTGATGAAATTGATTACTATGGACAGTTAATTAAAGTGCTACGATTGGAGTATCCTGGATTACCAATCAAAAGAACTATTTTGTTTAAAAGTGATTGGTTTGATCTGACACCAAATGTGGGAACAAGGGTTCATCAACAATATAAACTTGTGGATGTTAATCATAAACGTTCCTTCAATAGCTATGAACCATTTATTCTCTCTCTCCAAGCTACTCAAGTTAATTATACCATATATCCAAGCTTAAAGCACGATAAGGATGATTAGTGGGCCATGTTTAAAATCAAAGCAAGATCTATTGTTGATCTTCCTAATCAAGTGACTGTGATAACCCCTTTAGCATGTGCAGAACCATTTCAAGAAGATGAAATGGACATCCTTTCAATACAAATAGAAGATGTTGATGATGCACAATAAGATTTGAATGATCCAAATGGAATACTAATTGAAATTGATTATTAGGATTTTGAGGATGAAGAAGAGCTTAAACTAAACTCAGAAAGTGATGAGGAAGATGATGATGAATATGATACTCATAGTGATTAAATTAAGGTATTTTATATTAATAAATATTATGTTGATAAGAGAAAAAAAATTGAAACTAACAAATATATGAGGTAATAATTTGTTTTAATTAGTTGTGCATTTATATAACTAGTTTTTATATTTTTTTAAGCAGGATGCAAGGCAACGGATGCAGAGGTGCTCCATCTAGATGGTCTCAACCAGATCACTTATGTCAACATATTGATCCTGATGAGCAAGTAGACCAGTCAGCACAAGATTAGCCTAATGTTCCTTCACCTTCCACTGCTCAGTCTATGCCACAACCTATTATGTCTACATCATTAGCTCAGCCTCGTGATGTATTTCCACTTACACTACCTTTAGCCACTTTAGCTGCTAACCCTTCTTCTCAGCCAGTAGTTGGCTAGAGCTCTGGACATAGAGGTCAGTCTCTGGAAATGGAGGTCAGTCAAGTGGGGCAGCACCAATTGCATCTATGGATGCCCTCTCACTTACTCGCCATGGATTGAGGAGACAAATCAAGATTGTTAATAATTCATAAGTAGTATAAATTAATATTAATTTTCTTTATGATTGCATATATATTTATAAATTGTGTTTGTAACCCATATTCATGTGGTGTATATAAATATAATTTATATCCAATCTGTTATATTTGTGGCTTTGAATTTTGGATATGTTTTTCATGGACCCGAATTGTGACTCGATCCGAAAGTTTTACGCTGTGACCTGATTGGGATAAAAAATGAGATATGTAGTGGTAGTAGAGGGCACAGGCCGATAGGCCTGGGCCCAAAGCCCACCACTGATCTCCCTAGGGGTGCAGGGGCAACGCCCTCATGGTATGGACTAGTATCGATATTGTAATATTCTACCATTTTCAGTAAAGTTGTGAGATATTCAGGAAACACACTGGGGTTAGGGTTTGATAGTTCTGATTGATTGTATCTTGCTCTTTTTCATCATAATGGAACTTTTTCTCTTATCTTGCCAGTGGACGTAGGCCTTACGGTTAAACCACGTTAAATCTTGTATTATTCTTCTTCTTTTTTTAATACTGTGTGATTGTGCAATTTGTGTGTGTGCCATAGATTTGTGTGATTGTTATAACAAACTGGTATCAGAGGTTTGTGCCCAAAGCCTAGGGTTTACAGATGGCGTCGTCTTCAACGAAGTATGAGATGGAGAAGTTTGATGGTGGATTGAGTTTTAGTTTGTGGAAGATTAAAATTAAATCTTCCTTGATCCTATAAGGTCTATGGAAGGCAATTGAGGATAACTTTCCAAAAGGTATGAAAGAAGCGGAGAAGGCTAATCTAAAAGAGAGAGCCTTGAGTGCGATTTTCATGAGCATACTAATAGTGTCCTACGAGAGATTGCTGGTGAAAGCTCAGCATCTATGACATGGAAGCAATTAGAGGAGTTGTACTCTGCCAAATAGCTGACCAACCACCTGTATCTAAAGAAAAGGCTTTACAATCTGAGAATGAGCAAAGGTACGCCCATTAAAGAACATCTAGATGAATTCAATTCAATCATTATGGACTTGAAGAATATTGATATTGAGATTGATAGTGAGGATCAGGCTCTTATTGTGTTATGTTCTTTGCCACCCTCCTATGAAACTTTTGTTGATACTCTGTTGTATGGGAAAAACTGCATTTCACTAGATGATGTTAGTAATTCTCTAAAATTGAAGGAGTTGAAAAAGAAATTTCCAGATAATAGAGAAAGATTTGAGGGGGAAGGTTTGGTAAGCAGGGGAAGAACACATTCAAGGGAGGGTTCTTCCAGCAGGAAGAAATCTAAGGCTAGATCTAAGTTAAGAATGAAAAAGGCCAACTGTTTTGAGTGCAGAGAGTAAGGTCACTATAGGAGAGACTGTCCCAAGTTGAAAAATAAAAAAGGGAAAGCAACCAAAAAGTTCCACGAATGTGGTTGATAATTTTATTGATTCTGATTGTGATGACAGTGTTGGAGAAATTTTAGCCGTGAGTTCAGATCATGGACAAAATTCCTGGATTCTTGATACTGATGCTACTTATAACATGTGTCCGCACAGAAACTGGTTTGTCACTTACAAATAGATGAGTGGCAAGGTGTTTTTGGGCAATGATCGTGCATTATCTGTTGAAGGAATTGGTAACATCAAATTGAGGATATTTGATGGCATTTTCAGAACTATAGAGTGTTGGCATGTTCCAGGACTAAAGAGGAACCTAATTTCTCTTGGGACATTTGACTCTCATGGATTCAGATACCATACAGAGAATGGAGTTCTCAGAGTGTGCAAGGGCTCTATGGTACTCATGAAGAGCAGTTTGGTTTCAGGATTGTATTTTCTTCAGGGTAGTACAGTTTCAGGGGAAGCTGCAGTAGCATCCGGAATCAATAATCAGAATCAGACTCAATTGTGGCATATGCGTCTGGGTCATATGAGTGAAAGAGGATTATCTATGTTAAGAAAGTGGGATTTGTTAGACAGGCAGAAAATAAAATCTATGGACTTTTGTGAATACCATGTGTTTGGCAAATAGAGCAGGATGAAGTTCAATAAAAGGGCAGTGCACAAGACCAGAGGAACGGTGGTTCCACTTAGATCTATGGGGTCCTAACAGAATTTCTTCCAAGAGCAGTGCCAGGTACTTTATGACCTTGATTGATGATTACTCTTGGATTGTGTGGGTGTATTTTCTGAAAACAAAAGATGAGACATTTTCAACCTTTGTAAAGTGGAAGACAGTGATTGAGAAGCAGACAGAAAAGAAGGTCAAGCATCTTAGAACTAATAACGGGTTGGAATTTTGAAATCGTGAGTTTGATGCATTCTGCAGCAATGAAGGTATAGTGAGACGTCGCACTTGTACTAGGACACCACAATAGAATGGTATTGTAGAACGCATGAACAGAATGCTTTGTGACAAAGCATGAAGCATGCTCTCACATTCAAGATTGAGAAAGGATTTCTAGGCTGAAGCAATTAATACAGCCTGTTTCTTAGTTAATAGATCTCCATCCACAGCTATTGAGTGCAAAACTCCTTTTGAGATATGGTCCTGTTCACCAGCTGATTACTCTCAGCTGAGAATATTTGGTTGCCTTGCTTATGCTCATGTGAGAGATGGTAAGCTGGAGCTGAGGGCAAGAAAATGCATATTTCTAGGGTATGCATCTGGAGTGATAGGCTACAGGTTGTGGTGCAATGATCCAAAGTCTCCAGGATTAATTATCAGTAGGGATGTGACATTTAATGAGTCTGCTTCATTGGATAGTCAGAGGGAGAAGTCAATAGCAGAATCAGATCATGGTGTCAGAGAATAGGTAGAGCTTGATATTATTTTTTCAACAGTTTAGTCAAGTGATTCAGAGGATGAGGTGCAAGATCCTGATCAATAAGAGGATGCACCTGAGCAACAGCAATAGGAACCATATAGCATTGCAACTGGTAGAGAGAGAAGACATATTAGACCACCACAGAGATATGCATATGCAGATCCAGTTGTGTTTGCCTTGTTAGTTGCCGAAACAGTTGATGTGTATGAACCCAACAATTATAGAGAAGCTATTTCTTGTTTAGATGCAGATTGGTGGGTCGATGCTATGAGTGAAGAAATTAAATCTCTTCACATGAATCAGACTTGGGAGATTGTAACATTGCCTAAGGGATAAAAAGTGGTAGGTTGCAAATAGGTGTTCAAGAAAAAGGAAGGCACTCTAGGGGTTGAAACACTTCAATAAAAGGCACATTTGGTAGCAAAAGGCTTTACTCAGAGAGAGGGGATTGACTTTAATGAAGTGTTTTCTTCAGTTGTGAAGCATAGTTCTATCAGAGTCTTACTTGCTATGGTTGCTCTTTATAATCTAGAGCTTGAGCAACTAGATGTGAAGACAGCATTTTTGCATGGTGAGTTGGAGGAGCAAATTTATATGAGTTAGCCTGAGGGATTTGTCATTCCAGGTATGGAAAACTGTGTTTGCTTGCTTAAGAAATCTTTATATGGTGTGAAACAGTCTCCTAGGTAGTGGTACAAAAGATTTGGTACATTCATGGTTCGTAATGGCTTTAATCGTAGTTCATATGACAGTTTTGTGTATCATAAGAAGCTTTCAGATGATTCCTTTATTTATTTGCTATTATATTTGGATGACATGCTTATTGCTGCTAAAAGCATGTCACAAATTAACATTATGAAAAGGCAGTTGAGTGATGAGTCTGAGATAAAGGATTTGGGTGCTGTAAAGAAGATATTGGCAATAGAAATCACCAGGGATAGAAGTGTTGGGAAGCTTTTCTTGTCTCAACAGGCCTATGTTGAGAAAGTGCTTAAGCGTTTCAACATGAATAATGCTAAGCCTGTGACTGTTTCGTTTGCTGCCCATTTCAAGTTATCTGCAAACATGTCACCAAAAACAGATGAGGAGATGGAACACATGTCTAATGTTCTTTATTCGAGTGCTGTTGGTAGCATCATGTATGCTATGCTATGCACCCAACCTGACATTTCACATGCAGTTAGTGTTGTGAGTAGATACATGGCGTGTTCTAGAAAAGAGCATTAGCAGGCAGTGAAATGGATTTTGAGGTATTTAAAGGGTACTACAGATGTTGGTCTGACATTTGACAGGGCCAAGATGAGTGATTCAGTAGTTGGCTATGTGGATTCAGATTTTGCAGGGGACTTAGACAAGAGTAGATCTTTGACAGGTTATTTGTTTACTCTTTCTAAAAGTGCTATCAGTTGGAAGGCAACATTGCAAGCTATAGTTGCTTTGTCTACCACAGAGGCTTAATATATGGTCTTAGCAGAGACAGTAACGGAAGTTTTATGGTTACAAGGTTTTTTGTGTGATCTTGGGTTGATACAGAATAAGATAACAGTGTTTTGTGACAGCCAGAGCGCAATACATCTCACAAAGAATCAGATGTACCATGAGCGAACTAAGCACATTGATGTCAGATATCACTTCATTCGGGACATTGTATCTTAGAGGACTGTAATTGTGCAGAAAGTCTCTACACATGATAATCCAGTAGATATGATGACCAAGGGAGTCCCAGTAAGCAAGTTTAGGCATTGCTTAGACTTGGTTGGTGTTTGTAGTGCTCAGTAATGCCCTTACGAGGGCATATAGCAAGACAGAGTGTTTGTGGTTATTTTGTTAATGATAGAGGAAATTCAAGCCAAGGGGAATAATTATTATATTTGTGGCTTTGAATTTTGGATATGTT
Source organism: Hevea brasiliensis (assembly GCF_030052815.1). Lineage (NCBI taxonomy): Eukaryota > Viridiplantae > Streptophyta > Magnoliopsida > Malpighiales > Euphorbiaceae > Hevea > Hevea brasiliensis. Next base: position 94,531,821 of record NC_079493.1, read on the forward strand.
TTTCATGGACCCAAATTATAACCAGACCCTAAAGTTTCGCGCTACGACCCGATTAGGATAAAAAGTGAGATCTGTGGTGGTAGTGGAGGGCACGAGCTGATCTACCATTTGCTGTGGAGTTATGAGATATTCGAGAAACACATTGGGGTTAGGGTTTGAGAGTTCTAATTGATTGTATCTTGCTCTTTTTCATCATAGTGGAACTTTTTCTCTTGTCTTGCCCGTGGACGTAGAACTTACGGTTGAACCATGTTAAATCCTGTGTTATTCTTCTCTTTTTAATACTGTGTGATTGTGCAATTTGTGTGTGTGCCTTAGATTTACGTGCTTGTTATAACACAATCATAATGACTTTGCTACCTTTCATGTATACAGGTTATTTCCATTTGAGATATGTGCGTGGAAAATCACAAGCATATTCAAGGGAAGGCTAGATAAAGAGGGTTACTGTTGGTAGGCTGTCTCACAGGAGACAAAAGACTTTTACTGGGAAGAATTTAAAGTAAGTTGAGAACAAATATTATTTAAGTTGTCAAAATTAGAAAAATTAAAATTAAATAAGGCAATTGATGTTCATATGTTTGTATTGAATATGTTGAACAAAGCTGTGCTGAGCATGAGATTGTAGGTTGGGTGGATTTGTTTGATGCTGAGAAAATATTAAAGTGTTTTTAACAAGTGTTTTTTTTACCTTATATATAGGCTGGTATGTAAAAAATATAGGGGAAATGTTGTTATAATTTTTGCAAACATGTTTACATACTAATAAAATGCCTTATTTTTCTTTGTATGACTATAGAAATACTTTATATGGGATGAGGCAATAACATTCCTTATAAAGGAGGCTTGGAAGCGCAAGGTTACAGAGCGCTACAAGACACTCATGTGTACTGTGAGGAAAGGAAAAGAAAAGGTTGTGCACATGCCTGATAGTACAATGCACAAATGGAAGGAGGCATGGAGTAGGCCAGATTTCAAAGCTAGGAGTGAACAATTCACTGCTAACTACCGTAGTGAGACAGGAGGAGTCAGAGCAGGCATTTCACGCTATACAAGGGACTCGCTATCACACGCTTTGCATGCAGAAAGATTGGTAATAATTTAATATTTATTAGTTCTTTTAGTACTTAACTATATAGTAGTAGGGAATATTCCAACATAATTATTTACTAAAATCATTATACCTTTTCAGAAATCTCAACTTGGCCAAGCACCTCTCCCTTATGAGCTTTTTGAGTCGACCTATACTAGGAAGGGTACCTCAGATCTAGTTGGTGTAAGAGCACAGTCGATTAAGGTAATTTAAGTATTTTAATTGTGCTTCAATTATAGTTCATATATAAATAAAGGATTATATTCAATTGCTTGGGAAAAAACAAGGTAAATAACATTTTTTTTTTAGATTACGTAGGATACATTTATGGCCCTTAAGGAGCAGTCCTCGTCTCATCAACACGAGGGAAGCACTGACCCTCCTATAGTGGATGAGGCTACACTATACTATCAAGTTGTAGGTGGTGAGAAAAAGCATTGAGTGTATGGAGTTGGATCCCAAGCTTCTGCTTTCTACTCTCAATCATCTCATGCATAATATTCTACTACTTCACAGAATATGCAGTCCGATGCACTAGAGACTGAGCTTCACTAGGTTCACCAAACCGTTGAGACACTCCAACACGGAAATCAATAGCTAAGGGACAATTTGGCTACTATGGAGCAAAGAGACCATATATGCAAGTAACAAATGCAGCAAATGCAAGATATGGTGTTGCAGAAGCTTTAAGGGACACATTCTTTTTCCCGAGCTTTAAATCCTCTGACTACTGATGATGCTGGTGATCATGCACATGGTGATGGTGATCATGCAGCTGGTGATGGTAGTGATGACTTGTAGATTTTATTTTTATTGTTGTGTATGTTGAGACAAACACTTTTAAACTTTGATTGTTTATGTGGATTTTACATACATTGCTTATTTTTAATTAATACATTCATTCAGATGTTAAAATGGGTTGGTAGATTGATTTATATGCATACATAGTGTTATTTGGTATTTTTTAAAATCTATTTTGCTATGTTTAACTATAGAGATAGAAGAATAAATAATTTTTTAAATAATAAAGATTCAATTTTTAAGCATTCTAAAACGGATTACAAACGGAATTTCTGTTTCTAAATAAAAATAGACAAATAATTGGTTTCAAAATAATGGTTCACATTTCTGCCATTTAAAATGTATTAGAAACGAAAATTCCATTTCAAATTAAAAATGGAATATGCATCGGTTTTAAAATTAAGTTTTCTTCTTATAAATATATCATTTTTTTGAAATAGATTTGAAACGAAATTCCATTTCTATGTAATAACGGATATATTCCGTTCTTATTTTGATGTGTAAAACGCTTTTGAAATGGAAAGTTATCTGTTTTTGATTGAAAACGACATTACAAATGGATACTTTTTGGTTTCAAATTAGAAACGGATAATTCTATTGTTAATCTGTTTCTAATGTAGGAACAGACTCCTAAATCCATTTCTACTTGCATTAACAGCTAGCTATTTCGAAACGGAATAAATCCGTTTCTAATCCATTTCTAACGGATTTTTCTTATTTAAAAACGGAAAAATCCATTTCAAATGACCTTATTTCTTGTGGTGTATCAAGTATTTTATCAATTAATCAAATAGATCATATTCAATTAGTGCATAAATCAACTATGATCAATTGCAAAATGATCAATTAGATGGGGGTGAGTATTATTTGGTTCAAACCGAAATAACTGATTAATTTAACATAATTAATTTGGAAATTCAGTTTGATTTTTGTAGAAATTTAGTTCGGTTCAATTTTTATTTTTAAATTTTTTAGTTTATATGATTTGGTTTTGGAGGTAAATAATATTTTTCCTTTCTTCCTCCTCTTGTGAAAATCAAACCACCTAATCAATTAGATTAAAAATTAAGTAACTATGATAAATTAGATCATAATTAATTAGATCAATTAATCAAGTAATTATTGATAATTAGATCAATCAATCAAGCAACTATGAGTCAAATAGATCATGAATCAAACAACTATGATCAAGTACATCATAATTAATCAAATAGATAAGGGTGAGAATTATTTGGTTCAAACTGAAATAATCAACTGAACCGATTTAATTCTGAAATTCAATTTAATTTTTCTAGAAATTTTGTTCGATTCAATTTTTATTTTTGAATTTTGCGGATTATATGGTTTGATTTTGGAGACAACATAACTTTTTTTTTTTCTTCCCTCTTGTGAAAATCGGATCGTGTCTCCCGTTGTTGTAGAACTTCAAGGGTGTATGAGATGGAAAATATAAATTTAGGTTGGAAAAAAAATAAAAGATGGATACACGAGAAAGATACTTCAGATGGGCATGGAGTCTCTTGCTTGAGATTATAAGTTATGAAATTAGAGGTTGAGATGTGCCATTATTGGTTAAAGTAATGGTGGACTCTAATAGGTTAAAGGAATGATGGATTCTGATAGGTTAAATAAATGGTGGGATGGTCTCTTATTGGTTGAATAATTGGTGGAACATAATAGATTAGAGAGTTGGTAGTATTTGATTGGATGGCTAGTAACAGAAGAGAGAGAAATTGTAATCAAATCATAAAGGGCTAAATAGATATTACACATGAAAAAAGTGTTTAGAATTTACCAAATTACCCCCATTTATACATTTTTGTACACAAATTTTTGTACTCCTAGTTAAGTCCTTAATTTAATCCCCTAACAATGAGATAGCCACCTCATTTTACATTACTCAAAACGTGTGATATTTGATTAATTAGTCAACCATGTGCTTATCTTGTCATAAATTAAACTTTGATTTATGTGTTAATCACTTCATTTGAGACAATTGGCATCTTAACAGCTCTGATATATTATATATATTAACCCTAATAACTTGAAAACTTCATATTATCAGATAAAGAAGAATCTGTTTTGTCTGTTTCTTCAATAATCTTTGTTGGCATTAAATATAGAAAACTGAAAATGAACCATGTATAATAATTTTCTCATTTCCAAAATAATGCATATATCTATGTGTTTTTTAATTTTATTTTTTATTTAATTTTATAAGCGAATACAATTTTATTAAAATTGTGGGAGGCATAGGGATGAAGTATATGCTCCAAAAGCTAGACCCTTGCCATCAAGCAAACCCCTTACACCTAACCTAGAAAGTAAATAAACCTCCAACCACAGGAATAACAAAAAAAACATAACACAAAAAAGCAACAAAGACAACAAAACTCCTCAATCATTGCTTGACTAGCTTAAGAGTGCAAATAAAGCATCAGAGCATGTGATATGTAGATCACCCACTAAACCAGAAACCCAATCACAATGCTGCATTTCCTTGAGCAATCCAGGAGATTGACCAAAAGTGAAGCTCAACTGCTATGATCTCCAAGATTATGAAACTATCTCTCAAATTAGAGAATCAATGACTAAGGCAAAGAGAGCTGCTTAAATTATTCCTCCACATGAATTGCATCCCCCACAAAGCAAATCCGCATGCTCCATCAAATTAAAAAATCCACAAAAATATTCCATGTCAGAAGTTGACATCCTTCCATTATTAATAGAATCCAATTGCTGAAAATGTTATTCCTAGTCATAGAGCATGATCCTTCATTCTAGACAATATTGACTTCCCTACAGAGCCTAACCACATTAACAATCAAATGAAGTCAGCCAAACCACATGATCCTTAACAAAAAGAATATGACAGAAGCATAGAAAGGAAAGGTTGGATGCCTTAGTTCATAAATGTAGGAACATTGTAATCTTATGCAATATCATTAGCCATTTGAACCCAGATTAAGGATTCATCACCAAAAAAAATAGCCCCAAATTCTTCTTCAATATAACCTTCTTCAATTAAGATGATTATTGCAAAGTCGATCATCTGAAATCTATTTTGATAAATGCTTTAGAATGGATTCTTCATCTCATTCAAAAATGAGGCCCAAATTCTTCCCTGCTTCTAATACAACTTTGACTTCTTTACTAGGCAAGAAAAGAATGGACTCAGTTTTGAGCAGAACAATTTGTTCATACGCTGGATTTCACTATCAGATACAATAAGAGGCTTAGTAGGCTCGATCTTACTTTTTTCCTTTGAGTCAAAACTTTGAAAACTTTGGATAAAGCCCAGAGAGTTCATTAACTGACATGCGCTTCCTCCTTTTCTTTAGTAATTGATTGACTTTAAAAAATGCTAAAGTTAATGGCTGAATTATTGGGCTGATAAGCAAGTCCATCTGAAGAGTGATAAGAGGGAGTAATATCTTTGAAAAAATCATTATTTCCCTTTCCCTTACTAATGGCTGGAGAAGCATGCGCCGGGGATTCTGAGAGATTACCATGTTCGAATTCCTCAACATTAAGTGATGACAAGTGGAGGCCAATAGCATCCTTTCGTAACATTTCAAAATTCAAATTCTGACCATTGTAAAGTTTGAGGTTAGAAGTCTCTTAAGCTTTCAATAACTTGCTGTGCACCACCTCGGGGACTGTTTTGTAGCGCTGATGGAGTTAAAGAATGGCAACAATTCTCGTATTCCTAAGAACTAAAAGCTGCATTTTGATCCTAATCATCCTTTTCTAACTCTAGTTTGTTATCCCCAACAAATGATGTGCCATGTTGAGCTGCAGTTTATGGATCTAGAGCAACATGGAAGAGAAATCCAGGCAAACCTCCTTTGTGGCAATAATAATAAAGCAAATAATTTGCCTTTTAACATTTTTAACATTTTTAACAATTTTAATAAAGCAAAGCAAATAATAATAAAGCAATAATAATATTTTTAACATCAATTGCTATAATTTTTCACAGAGGGTTAAGAGAATCTGTCATTAGCAGAACTCTTGCAGAACTAAGATTTGCCTTTGCTTGAGTTGCACTATCCACTGAAATAACGTCATTGCACTTAGAATCGATCCATTTGAAAAAGCCTTGAGACTAAACATTAAGTGCGATACCTTGCAGACGTAACCAGACTAATCTCTTATGTAGCATATAGAATGCATTCCAACATTTTAACTCTGTAAACCATTGATTGAGCCATGAGGAACCATTGCTCAAAAAACCCTCCATAGCCTCCTTGGATTCAAATGTTAACAACACTTGATTCCCTCCCATGGAAATGATTTTAATACTGAAAACACCTTCTGCCACTAGATAATGTTGCAGGTTTTGAATGGTGTGCATATTAATAACAATAGCAACGGCTGAGTGACAAAGCCAATCTTGGTTTTCTTTTGCAACGTCGGCCAATATGTTATAATGGCCACCAATAACAACTTCAGTCGTATCTTTGGGCTTAACTGAACAAATATCAAAACCTTTTCCTGCCTTTTTAACCCATGCCCGATAATTTAATGACCTGTTAGAGATGGTACCTGACTTTCCTACAAGCATAGTGCGGACAAGCAGCAAACTTTGATTCTCTTCCAAATTTTGAAATGGTGGCATGTAGCTTATACAAACCAAATGTCATTGATAAAATTTAGCATTTTAGTAAAGACAGTCCTTAGAAGGAATTTTGATAAAACCAAAACGTTGCCCTCTACAATTCAATTTCTTTGATATGTAGATATCGTCAATGTCCCCAAATGAGGAAAAAGCCTTCCATAAATCTCTTTCGTTCCAATCAGGTGGAAAGTTTGCAAAACACACTGTTAGGGAATTGTGATGCTGCTGCAAATCAGGGTTAAGTGGTTTCAGATTTGAAGGATGTGAGAGAGGGTTAAGCTTCTGAGGTTCTGTAATGGTGATTTTGAGGAGGGCATTGTTTTGGTTGGGCTCAATGGTAGGGTTGAGGTGGGGATGATGAGAGGATTCTGCCATATCTCCTTTCATACTTGGTTAGTAAGAAATCCTATTAGATATTCTAATTTCAAAGGTTGCCTGATTCATCACTTTACAAAGAAACCATGGATCAACCAGAATGGAAAGCTACTCAGTTCTTTATTTTTGAGTTCTTCAAGCGAAATCAAACTATATATACAAAGCTAATTTTCTCTCCTCCTCCTCTATGTTTATTCCTGCATGAGTTGAATGCTGTTACGCTTGCCAGTATATTTATGTTGTTGCTTCTAATATGAGCATGAAGTCCCCTATTATTCCTCCATACATGTATTGTTGTTGCGCTTCTTCACATGGATATGCAGAGAATATCTTAACTAAGGCTGGTGCGAGCAACTGGCTGCATATAACTCTGTGTTGAAGTGGTGAAAATATAAATGCTCACACACACGAGTAGAAAATTTTTGGCAACGGTCATGGAGTTGATGAATTTAATTTACGTTTAAAGATTTATGCAAGAATATTTTATATCTATGTATAATGATCAGAACCCTTCATCATTACAAATTTAAAATATTAAGAAGGGAATCTCTTGTTTTGATCATTCGCCTAAAGAGGCTGTGTGATCCATTTTCAAGGTCTTGAATGCACATCTCCATATTCTTAAGATGGCCTTGAACATTCTGCATAAGCATGAAATTATCATATTTGCAAGCTGTCTTGCATCCTACAAGAGATTTCAATGAATCGTCTACCATGACAAACTCATTCTCCTGGGTTTCTTCTTCATCAGAAGCTACTCTTTTATGGAGCATAAGCTTAGATATCAAGGACCAATGGCTTGGCTTGGACTCTGCCTTTTGCCCAGAGATGAAAGACAAGAAGGATTTTAAGACACAGAGAGTGATTGTTTGAACCTCTCTTAACAAAGTAACCAAGGTTGCAATCTCATTGCTACTATCAGTACAAGAGAAAGAGTATTTGTTCTCTAAACCCTTCAGATTGGTCAAGGCTTTTTGGATTGCTTTCTTTGCCAACTTTCCAGAGGTCAGATATTTCCTAACCTCAGTTGCAAGACCATTTTCACCTCATTGTCTTCTGCGAATAGTCGATTGAAGCTCCAGAGTATATTCCTTTATCTGCAACAATGTATCCTTGGCAGAGTTACAAAGATCAAGAAGTTGAAGAGATCCATCAAGCAACTCATCAACGCACTTGCCATTCTTCTCGCGGGCTAATGCCTGTTGAATTAGAGGCAAAAGAAGCAACTTATCAATGCAATCATGGAGATCTGGAAGGCCGTTAAGCTTATGAGCTATTGATGTTGATGATGTAGAAGTGGCTTCAGAAGCCCTCAATCTACAGATATAATCATCCAACTTGGACATGAGAGGGTGTGATCTGGAGGGCAAACTGTCAGAGCGACCATGGAATAAGGATTTAGCCATTTCTGAAAATTTTGTTAGAGATGAGTGTCCTAAACTCTTGGCTTGAAACTCTTTAATACTTGTCTGCCCTTCATGGCCATCTGCTGCCCTTTATATGAGTACATAGGAAGGGTGGACAAGAGGAATCTCATCCTCGATCTTGATGGGTGTGTGATTTTGTTTTGGTTCTAACAATGTCTCAGCCATGTCTATGCAGTGTCGCACGCCTACCACTTATACAACTCATCACCAGCTTACTTGGAAAAAAGCTCAGAAATGGTTTTAAATGGCATATATAATAGCAGCGCACGGATGGCAGTCATATACTACATTTGCTCTGAACTAGCCAACCATTTTTTTTTTCATTTTTTGAAAAGAGAGAGACATTAATGATATTGTCGATCTTCTATGAATATATATTATTGTGAAGTCATTACATGTTTCAGATTTGGATCTCCATAAAAATTTACTCAATATTGTCTATTGTTCTTTAATTAATCATTAAGATTTGTAGTTTCTTTTTCCCAATTAGTTTTTGTTATGTATATGCATATGATAAGATCAATTGAACACGAGTGATGCTGACACTATTTCATTTCTCGCATGAAATAATTGTGCAAGGCATCTGCATTTCTTGCATTAAATAATTGCGCAAGGCATCTGCGTGAACATGGATGCAAGCTAATTTAATTCATATGCTAATTTAATTAATTAATTATCAAAGCAATGAAAGGAACAAGGCACCTACGTGCCAGTAAGAATTAATATCAACTTTATTGTTAATATTTGATATATTAAAATAGGGTAATTAGATATAAAAGGCCAAATGTTTGTGGTGATTTGTAATTATGGTTAAACATTTTAATTGTGGACTATAAGCTTCAACCTTTGATATTGTGTGCAATTTTAGCCAAACCTAAAAGTGATTTGTAGAATTTAAAATTTTGTCCATTAAATTTATAACTATGATAACTAAACACCCCTAAATAAATTTTGTACTTTACTAATTAAGTTAATTGATTGCTTTAAAAATTTTAAGTATGTCAATTGAATGAATAAAATCAACTCATTACATATATAGATTAGACTATGCAATCGGTTGGTTCGGTTTTGAACCAAACAAAAATAAAAAAAATTGAATTGCACAATATTAAGAACTAAACCAAACCAATTTCAAATCGAAGTGAACCGAATAGAACCCAAATAAATCGGTTCGATTAAATCCATCGGTTTACACTTTGACAATCAAGCGATGATCTCTCCCAATTCTCGAACAAAACACATCCAAAAATAATAATAAAAAAAAGAACATCCTTGAAACTAAGATATTTCAGCAAGCAATCTCAAGATTCAACAATCAGATTTAGATTTCTCCTAACCAAAGCGATTTCAACAATCAGAGAAGCTACAACCTAATAATTTCAATAAACAATGTAAAATCAATCTAGGAAAACAAATTTAAAAAACTCAATTGTTCAAACAATGAATTAGGGGTGTACGGTTCTAGTTTTGGTTTGGTTCCTGGTAGGAATCGAAACCATAACCAAAGTTCGATTCTTTTGTTTTTTTAGAATCAAAATTGAAACCAAATTTCAGTTTGGTTTCGATTTAGTTTTTAATGCATTCGGTTCTGATTCTGTTCTAACTTCGATTTCGGTTTCGGATCCCGTTCCTACATTCAAATTATTATATTTAAAAACAATTATATACTTTTAACATCAAAACATCTATAAAGATAACAATATTAATATTAAAATAACAATACTACCAAATAAAATATCAATAAAGTAACATAAATTTAAACTAATAGTTCTCACATATAAATTCATGATAATACCTAGTACTTATAACAAGTCCCATTAATATTTCCACATTCCAAATTATAAAATAACAACAAATCAATATGCAAAAAAAAAAAAATAATATAAAGTTTCACTCTCACATTTTGCAGAAAAAAAAAAAATAAAACAACTAGCTTCCACGTTCCTTATAACTACATTTTTCCACATGAAAAGTACTCCATCTGGCCTTCCTCCATTATGATGTCACCTTCATTTTTACACAATAAATATGTTAATAGATGAATAATTTGAATTAATTAAAGGTAAAAAAATATCAAGTCAATTCACAACTCACAATATCAAGCAATCCACTCTAGTTCTTGGAATAATAATCTCTATAATTTCAGGATTTTGAATAATCTTTGAATTTCATTACATGAAAAAGAAAGCAAGTCTAAAGAAAAAAAATTTGCAAACATTGAATTCTAAATTATTTTTAATTAAACAAATGTTATACTATTTTTATTTCTTAATTAACAAAAATATTATAATAACAAAAATATTATAATTTAATATATCGTTCATCTATTTGTAAGATAGTCATGAGATAAAAAAAAGTTAAAATAGTTATGATAGAGTTTTTATTATTAAAACTTTTTAAAATTAAAACTAAGATAATTAATATAATTTTAAGTCCCTTCATAAATTAGGATATATATATATATATATATATATATATATATATATATATATATATATATATATATATATATATAAAATTTTATTGAAACTAAAAAATCATTAAAAAAACATATGCATAAAATTTGTTCTTCGGTTTGGTTCTGGTATCATTTTGATTTGGTTGCAGTACGGTTCTTCATGAAGAACAAGAACTGAACCAAAACAGTAAATTAAGTACAGTTCGGTTCCTATAATAGCAGTTCTTTTTTGGTTTCGGTTTGGTTCAATATGGTTCTTCAGTTTGGTTTAGGGCCCGTGGGAACTGTGATAGCCCTACAATCAATGATCAAAAAAATCTAATAAAACAAAAATAGTGCATGAGATGAAGAAGAAGGATAAAAAAGGAGAAGAATTAAGGGCGTGAGAGGGCATGTGGCACAACAGAAGGATTATGAAGAAGAAGAATCTAGGAAGACGTTGACTATTAGGATGGGCATGGGGATGTGATCACAATTAGTGCTTGAAGCTAGCGAGGCTACAAGATGCTGGTGCGAGATGCATGTGACGGGGGTAAGTAGTGCTAAAATGATAGGAAGAAGAGAGCATTTGAAGGTTTCAAAATTTTGGTATCAATTGAACCTTCTTTGCCATGGTTTTAATAACGGCTATTCCTGTTACTAACTTGTGTGTACTTGTGTTCTATCTATCGACAAAAAAAAAAAAAAGCTTCTTTTAAATATTGATTTGGGCTTAGGTTGCAAAGGTAGAGTGACTACTAGGTCCAACTACTAACGTGGACTTATTTGGAGAGCCTTTAATTGACGGCCCATTAATTTTTGTCGGATTAGTTTTTTTTTTTTTAATGAATTTTCAGTTTAAAACTGAACCAAATAAAAATATTGAACTTCTCTAAAATTCTAAACTGGATTGAATCGATTAACTGAAAATTGAAGTAGAACAATTCGATTAAAAACCATTCAATGCTCACCCTTATTAATGGATTTCAAATAAAATTTAAAATTTAAGGCGTTTGGTTATCATAATTATAAGTTTAGTCGACAAAATTTAAATTTTCCAAAATTAATTTCGGGCTTTGGCTGTTGCATCCAATTTCAAAGGTGGGGATTTGTTATACAAAATTAGAGCTTTTAGCTATTATTCCAAATTGTCGCAAATGTTTAGCCTTTTAGGTCTGATTGACCATTAAAAATATTAATGATCTTAGACTATTTATTAAGTACAAGAAATAAATTTATATTTATATAAAAGAATTTTATTCTAGAGGTAACATTAACTATAAGAAATAAATGAGCCCCTGTTCTGACATTCACCTTTATGCAGCTTGCCACAAGTAACATATTGTGGGATTAGCGCCTGACCCTTATTACATGGTTTTATTAGTGTACTAGATACAGAACCTAAAACAATACTCGATTGTTGATGAGCTAGCTTATGTGAGACTTGAGCCTGCGCTCCCCTATTCTGATCAAAATGAGAGGAGTTATAATCACCCCTCTTAGCTGGAATTCTTATATAACTTGGCCTTCTAATCTTAGGCTCCATCTTAGTAGCTTTTTTCTTTTCACACTACTTAACATTGATTGTTCCACTCACTAGTTTAGTGAAGCTATTATGCTAAAAAGCTATTACTAAATTTCGGAGGAGAACTTCAACTCGTCCTTAAATTTCTTGCACTTATCTTCTTCATTCACTATGAAGGCAACCACAGATTGAGATAATTGTACCAACTTTAGCTCATGATCTATAACAGACCAAGTTCCCTTGCCTCAAGTTCATAAACTCCATATTCTTATCATTCACATACACTTTAAGCACATATTTTTTTAAAGTTCTCTTTAGAAATATTCATAAGTAAATATTGATGGATATACCATACTCTCGAGAATTGTATTCCACCAACTACAAGTATCCTTTAATCATGCTTTTGTGCTCTAATACATTTTTGAATGGTTAGGTGCAGTGGAAGGCACGAAAAGGCAATTTTAAAAAATTATAAACCCTATGTTTCATACATCACATGAAAATTCATGTTGCTATTTCAAATATCACATATTTGTAGTTACAACTCCTGTGACTCAATTGCTATTAGCCTGTTTGCCATTAGAAAGCTAAAAGCTAAAACCTAAGCTAAGGTTTTAGGGATTTTACTCGAATAGGTGCAAAATTAAAATCACTACCAATCCAATAGCTAAGACCTTTAAACATCGGTCCTCTGGTCCGTCCACACGAGCACACGATTAATGGTGGTCCAACTCTTGAACCAAATCCTCCTTGTGATCTACCTTGCTTTGGCCAAGTAATACATAAGAGAAGGAATAGGTTAATTGGTTTTCCTTTTGGGTAATTAGAGAATAAACTTCTCTAACTTTGATTCAAGAGTAAAACACTTCTAATGTCTCTTGAATTTATTACAAGAAGAAAAGGGTAGAGAGGATTTTGGCTTGAGAGAAAATGAATAGAAGAGAGTGGTTTTCCAAAAGATTCCTCCAAATAAAAGAAGAAAATGGCTATTTAAACTTTAGGGAATTCCCATATCCCTAAATTGGGTAGACTTCTATACTTTTAGAGATTCTAATCCCTAAACATAATTAGTGGTGTAATGTCTCCCACTAATCACATCAAATTTGCAAATGTCATCTTCTCATCTAATTAAGTAGATGAGTTGGCCACCATCTCATGGTGCCACTTGTCAAGTTGAGCCAAAATCTTACCAAGCTACTCAAGCCATTTTTTCTTATGTCTTCATAAGCCATACAAGTCAAACAAATTCTTGTACCTTATAATTTCTATCACATATAAATTACAAATTAATTAAACTCTTTCAATCAATTAAGCTTATATTTAAACACTTTAAATATAAGCTTAATTCTTCTCATTTACCCAATTGCTTAAATTAAGTTTCAGGTCTTGCTTGGGACTTTCCAATCTAATTATAAACTAAATTCATTAATTTAATTAATAAATTAAACTATTTAATTGATTAATCAAATTAATTATGCCTTGATCATTTGTTCATATATGTGTGACTTCTTAGGCCCATTACTAATTAGCAATGAGAATAATATTAACTCTTTAATATTATTAGAACTCTTTCCATACCTAGAGTGAAATTCCCTCCACTCTTGGTTCTCATAAATCCTGATTTACACTTAGCATAGTGTATTATGACCACCTAACTAGTGATGAATTAAATCATCCCTTACCTTTTGATCATACATATTATATACTAAAGTCTCTCCATTACAAAATCCAGATTCTAGTTAGGGTCACAGTTTATGTGAATCCCTAATTTCTTGGAATCATAAATTCTCATCTTAATTCTAATTCTTGATTTATAAGACATTTTCATCAGAAACTCTTTTCTGACTTTAGTCGATCTATCTTAGCTAGGAACTTTTTTTTATCAAGAATAATTTATATAGGTGTAGGACTTTATCCTTATATGCTTAGGATAACAGATCCCATCTTGACTAAACACCTATCTTCATATATAACTTGTCGGAGCCAACACACGCCCTTATTCCCATTCCCAGTATAAGCATGTGAGTGGTATCAAACTCAAACTACCTATATACAAGATAATCGTGTTGTCTCAAGTTAAGAGATTATATGCACTATTATAATCTAGATGACAATGATTGATAAGAGTAAACTCTATGTACATGTCATCTATGTGTCATTAGTTTGGCCTACTTATCTTATAACTGCCCACTATGTTTGTACTAATATTATAATGTTAGATTGCATGAGGCTCACCATTTCACTTTCATTAGTATCTCATACTAATCCATAGAAACAAATAAAGGTGATAGTCTACTTGGCTAAATCATACCCAATGAGATATCATCGACTGTGAACCATAATTTATAGTACTTATGCCAAATTATTTCATCACTTATATTCTTAACATCTTAAGAATGGAACATCTAGCAAGCTATTAATGGATATTTTAATTAAATATAAACCATTTAAATTAAAAAAAAAAGATATTTGCCATTAATATGGAATTAATATTTACAAGATACAAATTACAAGTCATGCTCCAAGGCATACGACTAATCTCCCACTTGTACTATAGCCAATCAAACCTAAGACCCATTCTCTCAAGATGTCTGTCCAACTATTGTTGTGTCATGGACTTGGTGAGCGGATCCGCTGGGTTATAAACTATAACTATTTTTTGCACAGTTACATCACCTCTTCCACCCATCTCTTTGATAATATGATAGCGCTTTTTTATGTGTTTGGACTTCTAGTGAGACCTAGGTTCCTTTGCCTGAGCTGTAGTAGCATTGTTGTCACAGTAGAGAGGAACAGATGACACAATCGGAGGAACCACTCCAAGTTTTGTTATGAGCTTCTTCATCAAAATAGCTTCTTTTGTAGCATATGATGCAGCAATATACTCAACCTCTATAGTGGAATTTGTACTCATTGTCTACTTGGAACTTTTTTGGCTGACTGCTCCTCCATTAGAAATGAACATAAAACTTGAGATAGACTTTCTATCGTCCATATAGACTTTTTATCATCCACATCTAATTGGAAGTCAGAGTTTATAAATCCATCTAGTTATAGGTTACCTCCTCCATATATCAAGATTAAATCCTTAGTTTTTCTTAGGCACTTTAAGATACTATTGACTGCTGCCTAGTGTTCCAAACTTGGATTGGTTGATATCTACTAGTCACACTAACAGTATATGTGATATCTGGGCTTGTACACAATATATCATACATTAGACTTTCATTTGCTGAAGCATATGGAATTTTTGCCATCTTTTGTCTTTCCTCTAGTGTCTTTAGAGACTTTTCTTTAGAAATATGGATATCGTGACTCACAAGCAACAATCTTTTCTTGGAATCAAGCATATTGAATTTCTTTAATGCCTTTTCCAAGTATAGACTCTAGGATAAACCTATTAATCTTTTCAATCTATCTCTATATATGCAAATTCCTAGAATGTAGATTGCCTCCCTAAGTCTTTCAAGGAGAAAGTACTAGAAAACCAAAATTTTATAGTCATTGGTACACCGATATCATTTCCTACTAATAATATGTCACCTATATATAAAACTAGGAATATGGTTGCACTCCCACTATCCTTCTTTTATACACAGGGCTTATATTCATTTTTGATAAAACTGGATAACTTAATGGTTTCATCAAAATGTATGTTCTAACTCCTCGAAGCTTGCTTAAGATCATAAATGGATCTTTTAAGCTTGCACACTTTGGGGCCATCCTTAGATTCAAAACCCTTAAGTTGTTCCATGAAAATGCCTTACTCCATGTATCCATTGAGGAAAGTAGTTTTGAAATCTATTTGCCAAATCTTATAATCGCAGTGTGCTGTTATTGCTAATAAAATCCTAATGGATTTTAGCATTGCTACATGTGAGAAGGTTTTCTCATAGTCGATCCTTTGCCTTTGCCCCTTTCACCATTAGCCTTGCTTTATAGGTCTTTACCTTTCCAATCAGAACTAATTTTCTTCTTAAAAACCCATTTTTTCCCTATTAGTATAATACCTTCAGGTGGGCCTATAAGATCCAAAACTTGATTCGTATACATGGAATGCATTTTAGACTTCATGGCCTTTAGCCATTTTGAAGAATCTTTATATGATATAGCCTCTTTATAACTAATGGGATCATTTCCATGATCAACTTCTTCATAAACAAATAACTTTTGTTCATTCTCATGAAAAAATCCATATATCTTCGGAGAATGAGATATTCTACTAGATCTTTGAGGAACTATTGTGGAGACATTATTAATAGGTAAAGGCTCATTGGAAAAATCAATGTCCATTTGTTCTATTTATTGGTCAGAGTTCTCTAACTCCAATTATATCTTCCTTCCTTTACAACCTTTTTGAAAAAAATTCTTTCTTAAGAAAAATAACATCCCTATTGATCAGAACTCTTTGTGTTATAGGAAGATAGAAATAATATCCAAAATTGTCTTTTGGATATCAAACAAACCATCCCTTTTCTGACCTTGTTTTCAATTTATTAATTTTTAGCTTTTTAATATAAGTTGGGCAATCCCAGATCTTAACACGCTTAAGACTTGGTTGCTTTCTATACCATATCTCAAATGGAGTGAAAGAGACTAATTTGGAAGGGACACGGTTCCAAAGGCACAATGCTATTTCTAATGCATATCCCTATAAGGAAATGGGAAGTTTAGTATAGTGTATCATGCTTCACACCATATCTAATAGGGTATGGTTTCTCCTTTTTGAAACACCATTCAACTGTGGTGTTCCAATTTTCTTCTTTTCAATTGAATTTTCTATTTGTTTTTAGTCATGCACATGGGTAAGAGAAAGTATTTTTGGATTGCATATGATATTAGTGTAGTTTAAGCCTTTGAGTTTAGAAGGATTGTTGCATGTAAAAAAAAAGGTTTGTTGTTGTTTTCAATGTTATGTTTTGTATGAGATCTCTTGATAAATCTAAGAAGTCTATAAGTGTGAATTGGTTAGATTCTGAACAAGATTATGTTAATTGAGTTCTTTACATGAAGTTTGTGAAAGCTTGAATTTTTCAGTTCTTTGTTGAATGCATATAACATCCAAGAGTATTTTCAAGTTAATAGAGGTTATAGGTATGTGTTTGTATGGTTGGATCATGTTCGGAGAGACTAGAGATGGGTTTTTAAAGTTTTAAGGACAAGTTTACTATAGAATTCGAACTTGGAAATTCTAGAAATTCCAAGGTTCGGATGTTGAAGACCATTATTTTGGCAGTCAGAGTGGCTACATTTCTCTAAAGATTTCTAGGTTTGGCTATCAAAACCTAGGACTTTGGCAGCCACAGTTACTACTACCCAAATAAGGTATTTCAAGTTTAGGACTTCAACAGTCGAAGCCCCATGCTTAAGTAACCAAAGTTGGTTCTGCCAGCCTTATTTCCCTTTTTGTTCTAAGGCTCTAAAACTTGTTTTTATGATCCAAAAGGACCTAGTATAAGATGTTTAACATGTGTATATAGTTTTTGAGCCTTGAATAACTCTTTACGGTCTGATGTTTATAGGATCAGACTTGAGAGACTCGGGAAGCTAAGGATCCAAGGATAACTATTGTTCATGTCAGGTGGTTGATAGGCTACAAGAGGTGAGTAACACTAACCCTCATAAATGAAGCTTATGTAATTGAAATCAAAATCATATACATGCATAATTTCATTATTTGTTAGGATGTATGTATCTAGAATACAAAAATGTTACATTTGTGCATAATTATTATTAATGTCGATGGACTTTTGATGACCCTCTGCTTTCCCCCATGATACAATTATGGTATATATTTATGATCATGCATGATATGATATGAGATGATGTGTTAAGACCAAGTGAGGCCTAATAAGCCCTTAGCTCACTCTGTTTTAAGTGGAAGTTCTGAGCAGCCTCTGTATGAGCCAAACATATTAGAATTGTTATGTATTTAAGCAAAAATCCCGAGGAACCTCTGTATGAGCCAGGCACATTGGATATGGGAAATCATAGGTGATAAGTCCATCTTATGTGAAATGTTTGTGATGTAAAAAACTCTTGTGATTGATGCATTGCATATGTATGAAATGAATAATTATGTTTGGTTAGTTTATTCACTAAGCTCTTTGAAGTTTACCCTATTCCCTTAACTCTAGATGCAAAATTATAGGGATAGAGGTATCTTCGAGGAGAGCTAGTAATAGGAGAAGCTTTAACAAGTTTTATGTGTATTGAGTTTATAGAATGGACATGTAAATTACAATGGTTAGATACTATACTTGGTTGTAAAGAATTGTACTATATATTGTTTAAGTTAAGATATGCATGTATGTTTACCTTAATCCATAAGCACACTCATTAACTTTTCATGAATGTATGAAAGGAGTACACTTTAGTAGTTATGTATGATATGAAAGGCTTTTAAAAGAAAATGAATTATGTTTCAATGTAAATGCTAAAGTGTGGTTGGTTATGAGTTGCTTAGATTTTTGTATATGTATGGAATGAGCTTATATGATTAATAGGTTTTAGGCTTGCTACAGGTTTCGATAGCCTTAAGTTGACCTAATCCCTAATGCCTATAATGGCCTTTGCTTTGGTCATTATAAAGTTGGTTTCAAAGCTTTATATTAGATGAGTGGACCTAGATGTTGGTGAAAGTTTTAATAAAAAAGGAAATAAGGTTATCAATCAGCACAGTTAGGAGGTTACATGTCCATTAGGGTTGTGTCGTTGTATGCTATGTAATGTATTTATGTTTCATGTTATGACTATGATATGTTTTATGCCATGCTTGATGGTATGTTTTGTGTTCATGTGAATCCACTTGAACTTTATGTGTGCTTAACACTCCTTATTTGTTTTCAAAAAATGCGAGGTTCAAGATGATCCACAAGGTTGACCGATGCACCACCAAAAAATGAGGGTATAAGAGTACTACTTGGTAACCTCATAGTGAGGGGAAGAGCAAGAGAAATAGAAAGGGAGAATCTTCAAGAGGCCCTAGAAGGTTTTTTAAGGTTAGTAAGGAGACCTTGAGTGCACCTAGAATGTCTGAGGATGCACAAAGGGATTCTCATGGCTTTCAACAATAGTACAAGGATCCTAGGTTTTTTGGTTTAGGAAGAGAAGAGGAAGAAATATATGAACAGGAAAGGGATGAGTTAGAGTTTGTATCCCACTACCATAAGGCTAGGAACATGGGTTTGGGTTTAACTATCCACAACAGGGAAGTTCACTGGGTTTATAAGCTACCCTTAATACTCACCTTTATACCCTACCTACCTTACTTCCCACCTTTTAGCCCTTACCCCATGTATCCTTCTCAATAGTACCCTCAAAACCCTTTAACCACCATGGGAACTCAGAACCCTATGAGGGAGTTATGGGAGAGCAAGCTCCACCACTACCCCTGTAGTCTCAACAGTTCCAACATAAGAGGCTGGGTTAGGTAGTAGATGTAAGGCCAAGATGATAGACTACTTAAAGCTAGATGCATCTAAATACAAGGAAGGAGATGATGCTTTCGAGTGTGTTAAGGTAGTTAAGATGATGGTTGATGAGCTTGATGCCAGCGATAGTAGGGCCACTCAAATGGTTGGCTTTACTTTGAAATGTAAGAAGGCGAAAGAATGGTATAAGGCCTATATTGCTAGCAGGGTTGACAGCATGACTTAGACCCAGTTTGTGGAAGAGTTTACCAACTAGGCTTTTCTAGAAAGCTCTCAGGAGTTAAAAGTGGTAGAGTTTGAACAATTAAGGTAGATAGCTAGCCTAAATGTTGATGAATATACAAATAAATTCATGGAACTTTTATAGTATGTAGGGTAGGAGTACGATACTAGTAAGAAAAAGGCAAAAAGGTGCACCTAGAGTCTATACTCCCACTACTCTTCTTTAATTCTAGCTGTAAAAACACATAGCTTCCACTCCATCATTTATGCTACAAGGAAGATGGAAACGGGGGATATCATAGAAGGGAGTTTAGACTTGAAAAGCATAAGGGCTAAATAATTCGTAGTTCTTAAGGCCACAAATACAAGGAGGTTTAATCATCTGATTAAGACCACTTCTTCGTTCAAAATTAAGAAGGAAAAAGGGGAAAAGATTGGGAAAAAACCAACGAAGAACAAGTTCTAGAGCAGGATCAAATCTAGCTTTGTGATGGGGAGTGGATCTAGCTTAGTCTTAGATAGTTTGGGTTGTGTAAGATGTGGGAAACCTCACCAAGGACCGTGTTACAGGTGTGGTCAAAAGGGGCATATGGTAAGGGAGTGTCCAACATGGAAAGGGTGGCCTTATAGCAGCAAGCAGGGTAAAGTAGTGTAGGTTAACCAATAGTAAGATAGGCTCTTATGGTTCCTTCTTAAGAAAAAGGACAAGAGAGAGAAAGAGGAGTTTCTTCCTTTACAACAAGTTCATAAGGGAGGGGTTCTACGACATCGGCTTGAATCTTTACTATGACACAGTAAGAAACAAATACCTCCAACATTGTGGTGTTAGTTACACTTCACATAGGAAGTTTCAATGTGCATGCTTTAATTGATCCTGGTTCTTCTCACTCTTTAGTTACGCCCGATGTAATCCTAAGGTTAGGATTAATGGTGTCCAGTTTAGATTGTCCTCTAATTATTAGTGGACCTAAGTGTGACCCTTCAGTGACAGAGATGATCTGTTACTCCTGTCCAGTAATTGTTAAGGATAGATGCTTTCCAGCCAACCTAATAGTTCTAGAATTGACTAATTTCGATGTCATTCTATGGATGTATTGGCTTTCAGACAATTATGCTACCTTAGATTAAAGAAACAAGATAGTGAAGTTTAGGGGGCAGGATGGGTTAGAAGTGGTGTTTCAAGGAGACCATGCGTCGCCTATGAAAGGAATGATCTCAGCCATATAGGCTAAGAAGATGCTCAAAAAAGGATGTAAAGGGTTTATAGCCCATGTCAAGGAAGTTATGGTGAATCGAAGTGGACCAGAGTCAGTTCCAGTAGTGAGAGAGTTTTTAGATATTTTTCAAGAAGAACTACTAGGTTTGCCACTTGAAAGAGAGATAGATTTTGAAATTGATCTAGTACCTAGTACTAGACCTTTATCTATTCATCCATACAGAATGGCTCCTGTAGAGGTGAATGAGTTAAAACAACAATTGTAGGATTTGGTAGACAAGGGGTTCATCAGACCAAGCACTTCTCCCTGGGGCATTTTAGTGCTATTTGTAAAGAAGAAGAATGGTTCCTTGAGGCTGTACATAGACTACAGGCAGTTGAACAAAGTGAGCACAAAGAACAAGTACCCTTTGCTCCATATTGATGATTTGTTTGATCAACTAAAAGGAGCTAGTTATTTCTCTAAGATAGACTTAAGGTCTGGATATTAGCAATTGAGGATCAAGGAGATAGACATTCCAAAGAATACTTTTCGAACTAGATATGGGCATTATGAGTTTCTTGTCATGCTATTTGGGTTAACCAATGCCCTAACTACATTTATAGATATCATAAATAAGGTATTCAAGCCTTATCTTGATCTCTTCGTGATCATCTTTATTGATCACATCTTAGTTTATTCTAGAAGTCTCGAAGAATATGCATAACATCTAAGAATGGTTTTCTAGACTTTAAGGGAGTATCAGTTGTATGCCAAGTTCTTTAAGTGTGAGTTTTGGCTAAAGAGTATATCTTTCTTGGGACATGTAGTGTAAGAGAATGGTGTTGAAGTGGATCCCAAGAAATTTAAAGTAGTGGATGACTGGCTAAGGCTAATAACAGTGACTGAGATCAAGAGTTTCCTAAGATTGGCTAGCTATTATAGGAGGTCTGTAACCAATTTCTCCAAGATAGCTACTCCTATGACTAGGTTGACTCAAAATAATAGAAAGTTTGAGTGGACATACCGATGTGAAGAGAGTTCTCAAAAGCTCAAGGAATATTTGGTAACAACACCATTTCTGACATTACCTTCGAGCAATAAATATTTTGCAGTGCATTGTTATGCGTTTAGAGTGGGTTTGAGGTGTGTTCTTATGTAGAATGACAAAGTAATGGATTTTGTTTCAAGATAGTTGAAGAAGTATGAATCTAACTATCCCACCCATGGCTTAGAAATGGCAGCAGTAGTTTTTGCCTTCAAGATGTGGAGACATTATTTTTATAGGGATAAGTGTGAAATCTTCACAGACCACAAGGGTCTCCAATACATTTTTAATCAGAAGGAGTTGAACCTCAGGTAAAGAAGGTGGGTGGAACTGTTAAGTGATTATGATTATATTATCTCGTACCATTCGGGTAGCGCAAATGTCATGGTAGATGCCCTTAGCTAAAAATCATTTGGTAGTTTAGCTCACATATCGATGGACAGGTGACACATTTTGAAGGAGCTGCATCAACTGATAGGAGATGGGTTACAGTTAGAGTTATCAGTAAAAGCACCTACATAGCATAGATGAAAGTGGCATTGGTGTACTTGAGACAGGTGGCAAAGAAATAGCATGAGGATATAGAATCGGTAAAGATAGTATAGAATGGTATATACCATGAGTTCTAATTTAATGGGAAAGGAGTTTTAAGATATGATAGTAGATTGTATAAACCAGATGATATCAGACTTAAGTGAGACATTATGAGAAAAGCTCATAATGTGATTTATAGAGTACATCCCAGAGCTAATAAGATGTATCAGGATCTAAAGAAAATATATTGGTGGCCTTTTATGAAGAAGGAGATTGCACAATTCATATCTGTTTGTGAGGTGTGTCAATGAATGAAGTTGGAGCATTAGAAGAAAACAGGAATGCTTAACCCACTACCCATTCCAGAATAGAAATGGGAGAATATGGCCATGGACTTTGTTATAGGTTTACTTATAGCCTCTAATAGACATGACTCTATATGGGTAATAGTGGATAAATTGACTAAGACTACTCACTTTATTCTTATGAGAGCTAACTACTTTATGGATAAGTTGGCTCAGGTGTATGTAGCGGAGATAGTAAGGTTGCGTAGAGCTCCAGTAATAATAGTTTCTGATAGAGGACCACAGTTCACCTCCAGGTTTTGGCATTGTTTTCAGAATGAGATAGGCACCAGTCTACATTTTAGCACAACTTTTCATCCTTAGACCGATGGGCAATTAGAAAGAACCATTCAGACTTTGGAGGATATGTTGAGAATGTGTGTACTTGACTTTGGAGGATCATGGAAAAAGTATGATTCATTTGTTGAGTTTGCATTTAACAATAGCTATCACTCTAGCACTAGAATGGCACCCTATGAAGTTCTGTATGGGAGGAAATCTAGGTCTCTAGTATGCTGGGAAGAAGTTAGTGAGAGAGCTTTAGCGGGCACTGAGTTGGTGGAAATCACCAATCATGCGATGCCTTTAATCAAGGCAAGGTTAAAGAGAGCACCGGTAGGCAGAAGAGTTACACAGATCTCCATAGAAAGGAAGTGGATTTTTAGGTGGGGGACATGGTGCTTCTCAAGGTATCTTTAATGAAGGATGTTATCTAATTTGGAAAGAAGGGTAAACTGGCTTGAGGTATATTAGACCCTTTAAGGTGCTGTAGAAGGTCAGGAATGTATCTTACAAGCTAGATTTGCAACAGAAATGGGAAAAATCCATCCTGGTTTTCATGTCTCTATACTAAGGAAGCTTGTGTTAGATCCAAACAAGATAATTAGTGAAATTGATGTTGAACAACCTATTAGGATCATGGACACACAGATTAAGAGATTGAGAAATAAAGAGATACCCATGGTTAAAGTTCTATGAAATCAACATAATATGGAAGAATGCACGTGGGAGACTGTGATTCCATGATACAACAATATCTCTACCTATTTTAATTATGTTTGTTTATGTTAGTTTATGTTTGTCATGCTATGTTTACTTTGTTTGTTATGTTGTTTTAACATTTAAGGATGAATATTCCTAAGGGAGGGGGGGGGGGGGGGGAATGTAACACCCACAACTTTTCGACTTCAGAATTCTTATCATGGATGGAAATTCTCGTGAAATTTAGGGTTTCATGGACAAGGAAAATAGTGGTAAGTTCTATATGTATCATATGATGCATTAAAGATGTATATAAGTATGAATATGTTAGGTTTGTTATGGCCAAGCAAAAGTATAAGTGTTGTTTTGGGCATAAGGAACTTTAGCTGCCGAACGTAGGACTTTTGGCAGTCGAAGTCCTTTTTACTATTCAAATGTCCTTTTAGATAGAATAGACTCCAGTAGCTGAAAGTTGGGTTTTTGGTAGCTAAAAATCCCCTCGACAATAGAGGGTATAAATAGTACATTTTAGTTCAAATTTCAAAGAAAAAAAAATTAGTTTGAATGATGTAACATCCAACAGTAGTTTCAAGTTAATGGAGGTTCTAGGTATGTGTTTGTATGGTTAGATCATGTTTGGGGAGTCTAGATATGGGCAGGTTTTTAAGTTTTAAGGATGAGTTTGCTACAAAATTCAAACATGAAAATTTTGGAAATTCCTAGGTTTGGCTGTCGAAGACCATTACTTCGGCAGCCACAGTCATCACTGCCCAAATAGGGCATTTTAAGTTTAAGACTCTGGTAGCTGAAATCCCATGCTTTGCTAACCGAAGTTAGTTCTGCTAGCCTTATTTCTCTTTTGTTCTAAGGCTCCAAAACTTATTTTTATGATCCAAAAGGACCTAGGATAAGATGTTTAAGATGTGTATAGAGTTTTTGAGCTCCGAATTACTCTTTAGGGTTCAATGTTTATAGGATCGGACTTGAGAGACTTGGGGAGCTAAGGATCCAAGAATAACTACTGTTCGTGTCAAGTAGTTGATAGGCTACAAGAGGTGAGTAACACTGACTGTAATGAATGAAACTTATGTAATTGAAATCATAATCATCTACATGCATCATTTCATTATTTATTAGGATGTATGTATCTAAAACATGAAAATGTTACATTTGTGCATAATTATTATTGATGTCGATGGACTTTGGTTGACCCACTGGTCTCCCCCATGATACAGTCATGATGTATGCTTATGATCATGCTTGATATGATATGAGATGATGTGGTAAGACTAGGCAAGGCCTAATAAGCCCGTAACTCACTATGTTTTAAGTGGAAGTCCTGAGGAGCGTCTGTATGAGCTAGACACACTGGATAAGGGAAATCACTAGTGACAAGTTTATTTTATGTGAAATGTTATGATGTGAAAAGCTCATGTGATTGATGTATTGCATATGTATAAAATGAATAACTTATGTTTGATTAGTTTACTCACTGAGCTCTTTAAAGCTTACCCCATTCCCTTAACCCCAAATGCAGAGTTGCAGGGATAGAGGTGTCTTTGAGGAGAGCTAGCAACAGGAGAAGCTTTAGAAAGTTTTATGTGTATTGAGTTTATAGAATGGACATGTAAATTATAATAGTTAGATACTATATTTGAGTGTAAAGAATTGTACTATGTGTTGTTTAAATTAAGATATGCATGTATGTTTACCTTAATCTATAAACACACTCATTAACTTTTCATGAATGTACAAAAGGAGTACACTTTGGTAGTTATGTATGACATGAAAGGGTTCAAATTATGAACCATTTCAAAAGAAAATGAATTATGTTCCAATGTAAATGCTAAAGTGTGATTGGTCATGAGTTGCTTAGGGTTTGGTATATTTATTGAATGAGCTTATGATTAATAGGTTTTAAGCTTGCTACGGGTTCTTGCAGCCTTAAGCTAACCCGATCCCTAGTACCGGTAACGGCCCCTAGTTGGGTCATTACATTTGTCCTCAACAGCTCCAGCCTTCTTCTTCTTATATTGTTTCTTGGCAATTCTGCTAGATGGACTCGAGGTGGAAGTTTTTTTCTTAATACCTTTCTTCTTCTTAGACTTTCAAAAACAAGAAGCAACTAAAACAACTTCCTTCCCCTTATTGCCAGGCATATTATTTTATGCAATGACCAGTAAATTCAATAACCCAGTGATGGCTATCGAATCTACCAGAAATTAAATTAACTAAAATTACCAGTTATGAAATATTTTTTGCAGTAAGTGGTAAATCCAGGTCGAACCCTAGAGACTGAATTATTAAATTTCGTGCACTTATGTAATGGAAAAAGAAATAAAGATTTGGGGGGGGGGTGGTCTTTCGCAGTCCAAAGAAGAAATCAAAATCAGAAATTAAGAACTAAAATTAAATATGAAACTCTCAAATTAAACAAACTTTAGTCCAAAGTAATTCGCATTCCAATGCATTGATTTGATCATAGACAAAAGAAATACAATTATCTCTTATTGAATACTTAACGTAGATTTACCAAACAGCGAAGTAAAATCCCTAACTTCCCTATACTCATCAATTCGAGCCCAACACTCTTGTTGACTCTAATTATTAACTGAATTGGTATTAAGCAATCTTCATCAAATTAATAACTGCTTTAAAAATAGGAAGTAGTTAAGCTGAACAATAATTTATGAAGCATAAATTATTTAATTCACCCTATTATTTCCTTAGGTTATTATCAAAAACTGGGATCATAATCAATAAAACCTAATTGCTACTCATGTTCAGTCTTACACAACAATTACGGATTATGAAGATGAACTAGCAATTGATCACATTAAACAATTAACTAATAGGCCTTTTTAGCAAATCATTCAATAGATCAAAGACAATGAAATTAGAAAACAATAGATATTCAAAAGACATAAATTTAAATTAAGAACCTGTTCTCCCAAATCATGCAAAAAAACTTGAATCCTTTGAACTGAATTAAGAACTTAGCTACTCATGTCCATAGCTTACAAAAAAATAAAATAGAAAATTGAAGAAATCTGGAATGTGTGTCGAATGAAGGTGTTGGAGGCCTCTTCAAGGTCTTGGAGGCCTCTTCAAGGTCTTGGAGGAGTCTGAATGCCTCTTCTATTTATAATAAATGGCCTAGGATTAGGTTTTTAGAGTTCCTGAGGTGTTAGGAGTCTTTCTCTCTCTCAAAAACTGCAACTGGAGTAAAATTAGGAAATTGATTGTTGACGGATACACGGCCCGTGTATCACTGCACGGCCCAAGGCCGTGTAACTTACTGGAGCTGAATGGGTGTGTCTTGCATTAGCACAGAAGGTTACACGGGTCTCAAGGATTTACACGGATCTAGTTACACGGCCCGTGTACTTTGTTTCTTCCTCGGCTCTTTGGATTTCTTCTGGCAGAATGTTACACGGATCCGTAATTGTGCTTACACGACCCGTGTACTTTGTATCAACAATGCTTCTCAATCCTTTGACCTTTCCAAACTTCCTTCCACACTTCTATGCTCTTGGACTTCACCAAAACCCTGAAAAATACAGCAAGAGTCAAATTAATACAAATGCTGAAAATTTCTCCATTTAACACAATTATTCCAACAACTCTCTAAACATATGCCTAATAGATAATTATACTTTAATCAACTGAATTAGGCATAAAGATACCCTAGAAACACTAAATGTGATGGAAGTAAAATTAATAAATTATGCACTTATCACCCAGCAAGTGTGCATTCAGTGTTAGCCATATAAAAGTTTGTAATAAAGATTCCAAATTACTCAGGAAGGGACTGCAAGATAAAATCTGTTTGAAGTGAGAAGTCCATAGTGAACTCAATTGACTCAAGCTGCTCTATGAGCCTAATCATTTTGTGCACATGGGCTCTTACATCCATCTCCTCAATCATCTTCATCCTACATAGCTACTTTGATATCTCATATCTAGCATTTTTGCTACGCTCACCATACAATTCTTATAGGTGATCCAGGATTTCAAATGTTGTATGCATTTTCTTATGCTACTTTTATAACTCATTAGTCATAAAAGCAAACATGTAACACTTTGCTTGGATGTCATCATCTTTCCACTTTGCCAAAGTGTAATGTTCCTCTGGGGAAGCCCCTTCATGTAAGGGACTAGAAAATTTTGAGTGTGACACATGTCCAATATGTTCAGAATTCAAGACTATCTTGAGATTCCTTAACCAATTTGAAAAGTTATGCCCATTTAGCTTATTGGTATTAAGTATACTAGTGAGAACATTGTTTGGTTTTGTGTCATTTTATTAGATTTTACTACAAAAATTTACAAGATTTTAATTAGTATAATATAATAAGTAATTTACTAAAATGATCATGATCTTTTATTCAAATTGGTCCATCACTTATTTACCTAATCCTACACTTTCAAATTAGGAAATAAAAATCCTAGTTGGGACAGATTTCAAGTGGGTGATTGAATTCTTATAAACTACTAATCATCTTCGAATACATCTATTCTTGGATTCATAACAATCTATAAGTGAGTAATACTTTACTTTTCACATCTCATGTGAGATTTAATTAATTATATGGCTCATAATGTTCAAAACCTCAGGCGCATCCATTCTTGGTTTATCTTGCATTAGTTAAGTTAGACCCACTACATCAGTAAGTATGCAAATTTGAATTTTAATAACCTTAGGTATTGTAACACCCCTTCGCCGATCTACAGTGTAGCCGAGTAAGGAATGCTACATTCTGTGCCGGAGCACCTTATCTTATTTTACTTTATTCATTATTAATTTTAATCCCATTTGATTTTAAAATTCAATAGAGTTAAGTGGGGAAACTGACGGAGTTTCTCCTATTTTATTAAGGTTTGCCTTGTTTTATCAGTCACCTACTTAAAATAGTTTCATATATAATCTCAATTCCATTTTCATCCATTCCATAGCATCAAATCATAAAATCATTTCTCATTCATACTCATTTCTGTAAAATTTGCATATTCATCCATGAAAAGGTTCAACTCATATCATACATAAAATTTACAAATTTCATGAATTTACATGATGTACAAATTAATTATACAAATCTCATAATTTACAATACAAAATTAATGAATATTTAAAATGTACAAAATAGACTCATATGGCCTGGCAGACCCTACCAAAATGCACTATAGGAGTGAGGTGACACAACATGACACTATGCAGACCCGATCTCCCAAGTCCCAGTCTGATGTCTACTGAGCTTTATCTCCAGTACCAACACGTGGAAAAACTAACGCACTAAGCATTTCATTTTAGTGGTACAATAATACAATGAAGATATAATATATAAATAAAAGTAAGATTTAGGATATCAACTCTTTCTAGCACATTATTGGTTAATCATATAAAGATTTTGAATATCATTCTTCATTTACTGATCTTTGGGAATATTTATTTTATTGGGATCTTTCTTTTTCTTTATCTTAATATTCAATTTCCTTTTTTTATTTTAACTCATATTTAATCTCATTAATACTTTTCAATGCCCAAGTAACCTATAACAGACTGACTGGATTGGATAAGCAGGTATCACTAGCATTGGACACATATGTGCCTCAGGCCGTCATACCATGGGACACATAATGTTAACCAGGTATGCAACAGAATGACTAAAAAGCCATAATAGCAATCGGGCATAAAGCCATATACATCATAATGCACCAGAATGGCTGGAAGCCATGATCAACAAAATGGCATGACAACTATGATAATAGAATGGCACAAAGCTATAAGCAGTACTGTAAAACACAACCCTTCTTGGCATGCCAATCTATCCAATCATACACACATGTTTAGGCATACATGGGCAATTAATATCCTTAAATATTCATGATTCATATAATTTCATCTCATGTTATATTCATCCGTCATAGAAATTTTGTTCTAATCATGTTGGGAACATGAGTCCCAAATATATATTCATATCACATTCATGTTCATTAAGCCATTGGTATCAATTACCAATCACATTTCAAGTCATTTTAGGGGTACTTCATAAATTCCAGAATTTACATCTTGACTTTGCTCTTATGTTAGGCCAAGCTACAATTGTAACACCCTCACTTTAGCTAGTCCGTGCATTCGACTGTTCCTGTGATTAATGTCAGTCCGGATAGTTAGAATGTCTGGAATTATGTTTAAACTAGAGTGAGGAGTCATAAATGGTCTAAGTTATAACAAGAAAAATCAAGGAAAATTTTTAGAAATGAAATACAACAAAGTTAAATGAGCCAGTGCCCCAGTAATGGGTGACCCAAACGGAAAGTTGCTGCCTTCACAACTAGAAGCCCTAAACTGAGGAAAATTTCGTGAAATAATTTTTGAGACTCCAGAGAAGAGTCATTGAGGTTTCGATGGCATTAGAATGGCAAGAAAATGATTAGAAAAATTATTAGATCGATACAGACAATTTTAGTCTGTTTAGCAAAACAAATGGCATTTTGGTCATTTCATCTTTGGAGATGATTTTTGACCAACTTGTCTAATTAAGTAAATAAATTATATGACATAAAATATGAATAAATATTGCTAAAAATTTAATTGAAAATGAGTAGAAAAGAAAGAAGAAGAAAATGGGAATAAATACCTAATTATAACATAAGATGATTTCATTTAACATTCTCCCACCAATCAAATTCCAACAAGCATTCATAAACCAATCTAAAAATAGATAAAATGGGAAAAAATGAAAAGAAAATCTGCCTTCTTCCTTGAGTGATCAGCCGAACCAAATAGAGAGAGAGAGAGAGAGAGAGAGAGAGAGAGAGAGAGAGAGTAAAAACCTCCATGGAAAGCCATACCAAGCTTGATTTCCACCATAAAATCCCTTCTTCTCTTCATTAAAACTTGTCCACTCATCTTGGGAAGGTGTTTGGCAGCTAAGAAAACTAAAGAAAGCAAAGAAAAATTGAAGATTGGGTGAGAGAAAATTCTGCTCACACAAGGTTAGTGCATAAAACAAGTTCTCTTCCTTCTTTAATCTTTGTAAGCATGCTAAATTAAGTAGAAATTGCATGAAATCAAAAGAAAACCATGAGTAAATGGAACCTCTAAATGTTGGCAGTCATGAGAAAGTTTGAGAATTGTTGGTTTTTACTAAAATTAAGTGGTTATTTATGTTATTGATGAGTATAGATGATGGATAAAGTGATTGGTATGAGTTTGGTGTGTGTATGCCATGAATTGGAATTTTGGAGTTAGGGTTTGGAGCAAAATTTGGGTTTTTCTCATGTGTTAGTGAATGAAAGTCCTAATGATCAATTAGTAACCATTTGGCTGTGTTTGATGAGGAATTAAAGTGAATTGTGGCTTTGGATTTGAGGTTGGGTATGCTGCCTCATAGGACCTGCAGGGCTGGATGTAAGTCTAGCAGGTTTGGGCAATTATAAATTGTGTTGTGTAGGTTCAATTGGTGCAAGGCCAATTGGACATGAAACTAGACACCTAATGCCACAACTTTGATGAAGAAACCTTGCCCAGAAAACAAACTTAGAATACCCTAAAAATTGACCAAATCCAGGTAAC
Organism: Hevea brasiliensis; assembly: GCF_030052815.1. Lineage (NCBI taxonomy): Eukaryota > Viridiplantae > Streptophyta > Magnoliopsida > Malpighiales > Euphorbiaceae > Hevea > Hevea brasiliensis. Next base: position 94,563,437 of record NC_079493.1, read on the forward strand.
CAACCTGCTGGTCTTGGAAATTGACCAAATGAACAGTGTTTGTTCAAATGGTCATAACTCAGTGTAGAAATGTCCAATTAAACTGAATTTTATATCAATAGAAAGCTTAGACAATTTAGAACAACTTTCATGAAGGACATAACTCCAAATGTTGACCAGAACTTCATGAATTGTCCATCAAATTCAGGACACCAAAACTGCCAGAATTGGTTTCTGCCCAGAAATTCTGGGTAGATACCAATCCAGCCAGCCTTACTAAAATTAGCATATCTTAAACTACAAAACTCCAAATGGAGTGATTCAAAAAGGAAATTAAATAAGACACATAAAGGAACAACTTTTATGAAGAAAGTTTTATCAAATTTTTATTGTAGCTAGGTCCAATGGAACAGTAAATTTGGACCTCAAATTCTGAAAATTTGAAATAAAACCTAAGAGGCTAGGAATTGAGTTTGCCAATCAATACCAACAAAAATAAAATGTAAAATGTGGTATCTTGGTGAACTTAGGCTTAACAAATCTATTATGAATTAAAAAGTCAACCTTTGAAGGGGAACGGTCAAGTGAATAGTAACCCTAAAGACATAAGAAATAATAATAGAAATTAATACTTTGCATAATAAATGGCATATGAGAAACAAGAAAAATGTTTTGAGTATAATGGTTTATGAAAACCATTACTATGAATTGTGATGAATGCGAGTGATATAATGAATGCATAAATTATGATGAATGCATAATTTATATAGAATTGTATTTTAGAAATTTATACTTCTACTAGTAATAAAAATTAAAACGTTATAAATTATAATTGGAACATATAATGAAATAATGATACTTATGAACCCTTAATGGTACTAATGTGCCCATGTATTACCTAGACGCGTGTGTCAGATTGGATAGATTGGCATGCCAATAGGGTATTGTTTTAGTAGTACTGCGTGAGGCTTTATGCCTGTATTCATGTTTTATACCCGCACTCATGGCTTTTATGCCCAATTATATGTTATCAAGGCTTTTAGCTATACTAATATGTTATCATGGCTTTTTAGCCATTCTGACTGCATACGTGGTTCACGTTCCGCATTTCACATCCCATTGTATGACGGCCCGAGGCACCGCGGTATCCAGCGCCAACGACCCATTATCCAGTTTAGTCAGCCTGTCATAGTTTACTTGGGCAATGGAATTTATTGAAGTGAGTTAAGAATATTAGTGACTGAAAATATTAGCAGTTAAACAAATGAGTATTGTAACACCCTAGGCAAATCCCACATCAGCAAACCACGGGAGAGATGCTGGGTTTATAAGTTGTTGGTTCGTAACCCCTAGTGACGCGTTTTAAAACCATGAGGGCTTCGGCCTAGGGCGGACAATATCACTAGTGGGCTAGGCCATTACATTTGTGGTATCAGAGTCGCTCAGCGTGCAACCTTGAGCGATGGTGGGGCAAACCTCAGCGAGGACGCTGAGTCCCATAAGGGGGGTGGATTGTAACACCCTAGGCAAATCCCACATCGATAAAACACGGGAGAGATGCTAGGTTTAGGGGTTACAAACCAACAACTTATAAACCCAGCATCTCTCCCGTATTTTGCCGATGTGGGATTTGCCTAGGGTGTTACAATATCACTAGTGGGCCGGGCCGTTACATTTGTGGTATCAGAGTCACTCTCCGTGCAACCTTGAGCGATGGTGGGGCAAACCTCAGTGAGGACGCTGAGTCCCATAAAGGCGGTGGATTGTAACACCCTAGGCAAATCCCACATAGATAAAACACGAGAGAGATGCTGGGTTTAGGGGTTACGAACCAACAACTTATAAACCCAGCATCTCTCCCGTGTTTTTCCGATGTGGGATTTGGCTAGGGTGTTACAATATCACTAGTGGGCCGGGCCGTTACATTTGTGGTATCAGAGTCGCTCTGCGTGCAACCTTGAGCGATGGTGGGGCAAACCTCAGCAAGGACGCTGAGTCCCATAAAGGGGGTGGATTGTAACACCCTAGGCAAATCCCACATAGATAAAACACGAGAGAGATGCTGGGTTTAGGGGTTACGAACCAACAACTTATAAACCCAGCATCTCTCCCGTGTTTTTCCGATGTGGGATTTGGCTAGGGTGTTACAATATAACTAGTGGGCTGGGCCGTTACATTTGTGGTATCAGAGTCGCTCCGCGTGCAACCTTGAGCGATGGTGGGGCAAACCTCAGCGAGGACGCTGGGTCCCATAAGGGTGGTGGATTGTAACACCCTAGGCAAATCCCACATCGACAAAACACGGGAGATATGCTGGGTTTATAAGTTGGCGGTTCGTAACCCCTAATGACGCGTTTTAAAACCGTGAGGACTTCAGCCCAGAGCGGACAATATCATTAGTGGGCCAGGCCGTTACATTTGGCAAATCCCACATCGGTAAAACATGGGAGAGATGCTGGGTTTATAAGTTGTTGGTTCGTAACCCCTAGTGACGTGTTTTAAAACCATGAGGGCTTCAGCCCAGAGCAGACAATATCACTAGTGGGCCAGGCCATTACATTTGTGGTATCAGAGTCGCTCCGCATGCAACCTTGAGGGATGGTGGGGCAAACCTCAGCGAGGATGCTGAGTCCCATAAGGGGGGTGGATTGTAACACCCTAGGCAAATCCCACATCGACAAAACACGGGAGAGATGCTGGGTTTATAAGTTGGCGGTTCGTAACCCTTAATAACGCGTTTTAAAACCGTGAGGGCTTCAGCCCAGAGTAGACAATATCACTAGTGGGCCGGGCCATTACATTTGTGGTATCAGAGCTGCTCAGCGTGCAACCTTGAGCGATGGTGGGGCAAACCTCAGCGAGGATGCTGAGTCCCATAAGGGGGGTGGATTCTAACACCCTAGGCAAATCCCACATCGACAAAACACGGGGAGATGCTAGGTTTATAAGTTGGCAGTTCGTAACCCCTAATGACGCGTTTTAAAACCGTGAGAGCTTCAGCCCAGAGCGGACAATATCACTAGTGGGCCGGGCCATTACAAGTATGGATTTGAATTACATAATGATTTTTGAAATGATGATATGAGTATTGATGAATTATTGTATGAAAATATTGTTGAGATTTTTAAACAGGTAAATAGTGAAATAAGCCAAACGGCTATAAAGTAGGGGAAATTCCGCTGGTTTCTCCTTAGAAAAATAATTGATATTAAAATATAATGAGAATAAATTATTAAAAGAATAAAGTAAGATAAGATAGGGTGCTCCGGCACTGAGTGTGACATATCTTGCTCGGCTACACTGTAGACAGGTAAGGGGTGCCACATTTAGTGGTATCAGAGCACGGTTTAGGCATTCCTAGGCATCGATAGATAGAATAAGATTGTGTGCATAATATGCATTGCATTCATATGAGTCGAGGTGACACTAATGCAAATTTGTTTTCTTTGGTAAGGTGAAGAAATAAGGAGGTAGCAACTCCTCGACTATTTACACCAGGTAAATTTCGAGGACGAAATTTTTGTTAGAGGAGAAGAATCGTAACATCCTCACTTTAGCTAGTCCGTGCATTCAACTGTTTCGGTGATTAATGTCTGTCCGGACAGTCAGAATGTCTGGAATTATGTTTAAACTAGAGTGAGGAGTCATAAATGGTCTAAGTTATGACAAGAAAAATCAAGAAAAATTTTAGAAATGAAATACAACAAAGTTAAATGAGCCGGTGCCTCGGTGATAGGTAACCCTAATGGGAAGTTACTGTCTTCACAGCTAGAAGCCCTAAACCCAAGGGAAATTCCATGAAATAGTTTTTGAGACTCCAGAGAAGAGTCATTGAGGTTTCGATGGCATTAGAATGCCAAGAAAATGATCAGAAAAATTATTAGATCGGTATAGATAATTTTAGCCTGTGAAGCAAAACAAAGGGAATTTTGGTCATTTCATCTTCGGAGATAATTTTTGACCAACTTGTCCAATTAAGTAAATAGACTATATGGCATAAAATATGAATAAATATTGCTAAAAATTTAATTGAAAATAAGTAGAAAAGAAAGAAGAAGAAAATGGGAATAAATACCTAATTATGACATAAGATGATGTCATTTAACATTCCCCCACCAATCAAATTCCAACAAGCATTAATAAACCAATTTAAAAATAGATAAAATGGGAAAAATCAAAAGAAAATCTGCCTTCTTCCTTAAGTGCTCAGCCAAACCAAATAGAGAGAGAGAGAGAGAGAGAGAGAGAGAGAGAGAGAGAGAGAGAGAGAGAGAGAGAGAGAGAGAGTAAAATCCTCAATGGAAAGCCATACCAAGCTTGATTTCCACCATAAAGTCCCTTCTTCTCTTCATTAAAACTTGTCCACTAATCTTGGAAAGGTGTTTGGCAGCCAAGAAAACCAAAAAAAGTGAAGGAAAATTGAAGATTGGGTGAGAGAAAATTCTGCTCACACAAGGTTAGTGCATAAAACAAGTTCTCTTCCTTCTTTAATCTCTGTAAGCATGCTAAATCAAGTAAAAATTGTATGAAATCAAAAGAAAACCATGAGTAAATGGAACCTCTAAATGTTGGCAGCCATGAGAAAGTTTGAGAATTGTTGGTTTTTACTGAAATTAAGTGGTTATTTATGTTATTGATGAGTATAGATGGTGGATAAAGTGATTGGTATGAGTTTGGTGTGTGTATGCCATGAATTGGAATTTTGGAGTTAGGGTTTGGGGCAAAATTTGGGTTTTGCTCATGTGTTGGTGAATGGAAGTCATAATGATCAATTAGTAACCATTTGCCTATGTTTGATGAGGAATTGAAGTGAATTGTGACTTTGGATTTGAGGTTGGGTATGCTGCTTCATAGGACCTGTAGGGCTGGATGTGAGTCCAGCAGGTTTGGGCAACAATAACTTGAGTTGTGTAGGTTCACTTGGTGCAAGACTAATTGGACATGAAACTAGACACATAATGCTAGAACTTTGATGAAGAAACCTTGCCCAGAAAATAAACTTAGAATACCCTAAAAATTGACCAAATCCGGGTAACCAACCTGCTGGTCCTGGAAATTGACCAAATGAACAGTGTTTGTTCAAATGGTCATAACTCAGTGTAGAAATGTCCAATTGGCCTGAATTTTTTTATCAATAGAAAAATTAGACAATTTAGAACAACTTTCATGGAGAACATAACTCCAAATTTTGACCAGAACTTCATGAAATTGTCCATCAAATTCAGGACACCAAAACTGCTAGAATTGGTTTCTACCCAGAAATTCTGGGTAAATACTAATCTGGCTAGCCTTACTAAAATTAGCATATCTTGAGCTACAAAACTCCAAATGGAGTGATTCAAAAAGGACATTAAAGAAGGCACATAAAGGAACAACTTTTATGAAGAAAGTTTTGTCAAAGTTTTACTGTAGCCAGGTTTAATGGAACAGAGAATTTTGACCTCAAATTCTGAAAATTTGAAATAAAATCTAGGAGGTTAGGAATTGAGTTTGGCAATAAATGCCAACAAAAATAAAATGCAAAATGTGGTATCTTGGTGAACTTAGGCTTAACAAATCTATTATGAATTAAAAAGTCAACCTTTGAAGGGGAATGGTCAAGTAAATAGTAACCCCAAAGACATAAGAAATGATAATAGAAATTAATACTTTGCGTAATAAATGGCATATAAGAAACAAGAAGAATGTTTTGAGTATAATGGTTTATGAAAACCATTACTGTGAATTATGATGAATGCGAGTGATATATTGAATGTATAAATTATGATGAATGCATAATTTATGTAGAATTGTATTTTAGAAATTTATACTTCTACTAGTAATAAAAATTAAAACGTTATAAATTATAATTGAAACATATAATGAAATAATGATACTTAACCTTAATGGTACTAATGTGCCAATGTTTTGCCTAGACACGTGTGTTACATTGGATAGATTAGCATGCCAATAGGGTATTATTTTAGCAGTACTGCATGAGGCTTTATGCCTGTATTCATGGCTTTATGCCCGCACTCATGGCTTTTATGCCCAATTATATGTTATCATGGCTTTTAGCCATACTGATATGTTATCATGGCTTTTTAGCCATTCTGACTGCATACATGGTTTATGTTCTGCATTTCACATTAGATGGTATGACGGCCCGAGGCACCGCGGTGTCCAGCGCTAACGACCCGTTATCCAGTTTAGTTAGCCTGTCATTGGTTACTTGGGCAGTGAAATTTATTGAAATGAGTTAAGAATATTAGCAACTGAAAATATTAGCAATTAAACAAATGAGCGGACAATATCACTAGTGGGCCGGGCCATTACAAGTATGGATTTGAATTACTTAATGATTTTTGAAATGATGATATGAGTATGGATGAATTATTGTATGAAAATATTATTGAGATTTTTAAACAAGTGAATAGTGAAATACGCCAAACGGCAGTAAAATAGGGGAAACTCCGCTGGTTTCTCTTTAGAAAAATAATTGATATTAAAATATAACAAGAATAAATTATTAAAAGAATAAAGTAAGATAAGATAGGATGCTTCGGCACTGAATGTGACATGTCTTGCTCTGCTACACTATAGATGGGTAAGGGGTGTCACATTTAGTGGTATCAAAGCTCGATTTAGGCGTTCCTAGGCATCGATAGATAGAATAAGATTGTGCGCATAACATGCATTGCATTCATATGAGTCGAGGTGACACTAATGCAAATCTGTTTTCTCTGGTAAGGTGAAAAAATAAGGGGGTAGCAGATCCTCAACTATTTACACCGGGCAAATTTTGAGGACGAAATTTTTGTTAGAGGGGAAGAATTGTAACACCCTCACTTTAACTAGTCCGTGCATTCGACTGTTCCAGTGATTAATGTCAGTCCGGACAGTCAGAATTTCTGGAATTACGTTTAAACTAGAGTGAGGAGTCATAAATGGTCTAAGTTATGACAAGAAAAATGACGGAAAAATTTTAGAAATGAAATACAACAAAGTTAAATGAGCTGGTGCCCCTATGATGGGTGACCCTAATGGGAAGTTGCTGTCTTCATAGCTAGAAGCCCTAAACCTGAGGAAAATTCCATGAAATAATTTTTAAGACTCTAGAGAAGGGTCGTTGAGGTTTTGATGGAATTAGAATGCCAAGAAAATGATCAGAAAAATTATTAGATCGATACAAACAATTTTAGTCTGTTAAGCAAAACGAAGGGCATTTTGGTCATTTCATCTTCAGAGATGATTTTTGACCAACTTGTCCAATTAAGTAAATAAATTATATGACATAAAATATGAATAAATATTGCGAAAAATTTAATTGAAAATGAGTAGAAAAGAAAGAAGAAGAAAATGGGAATAAATACCTAATTATGACATAAGATGATGTCATTTAACATTCTCCCACCAATCAAATTCCAACAAGCATTCATAAACCAATTTAAAAATAGATAAAATGGGAAAAAATGAAAAGAAAATATGCCTTATTCCTTGAGTGATCAGTTGAACCAAATAGAGAGAGAGAGAGAGAGAGAGAGAGAGAGAGAGAGAGAGTAAAAACCTCCATGGAAAGCCATACCAAGCTTGATTTCCACCATAAAATCCCTTCTTCTCTTCATTAAAACTTGTCCACTCATCTTGGGAAGGTGTTTGCCACCCAAGAAAACCAAAGAAAGCGAAGGAAAATTGAAGATTGGGTGAGAGAAAATTATGCTCACACAAGGTTAGTGCATAAAACAAGTTCTCTTCCTTCTTTAATCTCTGTAAGCATGCTAAATCAAGTAGAAATTGCATAAAATCAAAAGAAAATCATGAGTAAATGGAACCTCTAAATGTTGGCAGCTTTGAGAAAGTTTGAGAATTGTTGGTTTTTACTGAAATTAAGTGGTTATTTATGTTATTGATGGGTATAGATGATGGATAAAGTGATTGGTATGAGTTTGGTGTGTGTATGCCATGAATTGGAATTTTGGAGTTAGGGTTTGGTGCAAAATTTGGGTTTTGCTCATGTGTTGGTGAATGGAAGTCCTAATGATCAATTAGTAACCATTTGGCCATGTTTGATGAGGAATTAAAGTGAATTGTGGCTTTGGATTTGAGGTTGGATATGTTACCTGATAAGATTTACAGGGCTGGATGTGAGTCCAGCAGGTTTGGGCAACAATAACTTGAGTTGTGTAGGTTCAATTGGTGCAAGACCAATCGAACATGAAACTATATACATAATACCACAACTTTGATGAAGAAACCTTGCCCAGAAAACAAACTTAGGGTACCCTTAAAATTGACCAAATCCGAATAACCAACCTGCTGGTCCTGGAAATTGACCAAATGAATAGTGTTTGTTCAAACGGTCATAACTTAGTGTAGAAATGTCCATTTGACCTGAATTTTACATCAATAGAAAGCTTAGACAATTTAGAACAACTTTCATGAAGAACATTACTTCAAATTTTGACCAGAACTTTATGAAATTGCCCATCAAAATCAAGACACCAAAACTGCCAGAATTGGTTTCTGCCCATAAATTCTGGGTAGATACCAATCCGGCCAGCCTTACTAAAATTAGCATATCTTGAACTACAAAACTGCAAATGGAGTGATTCAGAAATGAAATTAAAGAAGACAAATAAAGGAATAAAGTAAGATAATTGATATTAAAATATAACGAGAATAAATTATTAAAAGGATAAAGTAAGATAAGATAGGGTACTCCGACACCGAGTATGATATGTCTTGCTCGGTTACACTGTAGACGGGTAAGGGGTGTCGCAACAGTAGTAATTTGATCACACTTTTCATGAAAGTTGTTCATTATTGTCTTAGCTTTAATTTCAATTTTGAATTAGTCAATTTGAAGTTATGTAGCTATAGTTATAGTTGATTTATCAAATACTAGTCTAGTGACCAATACTCTTCTAGAATAGGGCAGATTCTAGAACTCAACTTTGTGAAGCTAATTTGACAAGTTACAGTCATAATTTGGCATAGTGTACTTCATATGAGCTATTCTCCTATGTCTCATGGTTCCACAGGTTCTAGAAGCACTAAATTTGAAGTTGTGTAGAGTAAGTTATGGCTAATTAATCAACCTAGACTCATAAATCCTGCAACTCCAGGATTTCAGAATTCAGGTTAGTTTTGCAATTAATATTTAAGGGTATTACACCCACAATTTGAGTAAGGTTTCTAAGCCAAAGTTATAGCCCTATTTCTTAGGTATTCAGATCATTTTGATTCATTCCAATTGAAATTTTCTAGTGGAAGTTATGGTCTAATTACTGTCTTAGGTTCAAATGGCAAACTGGTTCTAGTGCAAGAATTCTAGATTAGGAATTCCTGAATTCTCCTAACAATTTCACTAAGTTACTTTAGAATCTGGATTCTGGTCAAAATATAAAAATTGTTGTTCTATGTGTTATGAGCATTTTAGCTTTTGAATCACTATATTTGCAATTTTGTAGCTCAAGTTATGACATTTTTACCACAACTGGTTGAATACCCTAAAGTTCAGGATTTCTAGGTTTAGGTTTAGTCTAGGGCAAGTTTGCTGTACTAAATTTGCCTAGCAATTTGGTTGAGTTAGGGTCATAATTTGGCTCTAAGTTCTGCATATGAAATGTTCTCCTATATCTCAGGTTTCCATAGGTTTAAGAATCAGGTCAATTGGAGTTTCCTAGAGTAAGTTATGCTTAAATTACTAAACACTGTTCATATGGTCATTTCTGCCCAGGTCTAGAATGTCAATTCTAGATTCAAGTCTAATTTAGGGTAACCTATGATCAGTTTCAAGCATTATGTCTTAGGTTCCTTCATATGGTCATTTCTGGGCAAGCTTCCTTAATGACATTTCTAGCATTATGTCTTAGGCTTCATCTCCAATTGGCCTCACACTAATTAGAGCTATGTAGCTCTACTTATAGCCATTCAAACACACTGGATACAATCTATCTAGATTAAACATCAATGTTCCACATCACTTCTAATAACTCAATTCACCAACCAACATTAAATCACATTAATATACACTGCAATGGGGCATTATACCACATCAACACATCAATTACACTCCATTGCATAAAAACCCTAATTCTCCCAAAACCCTAACTTCACCATTCACAACTTCATGCAAATTCCAACATTCCACATCATGTATTTACATCCATTTACACCAGAGAACATATTTAATCTCATCAAATTATCAAAATCCCCCATACTTTCATAATTGGCCGAATATCCATGCTTCCATGCGTACATCATTTCCATCAATTTTTATGCAATTTTATCATAATTCAACTTAATTTTAATAAAAGAAGAAGAAGGTAGGCTAGTTTATGTACTAACCTCAAGTATGGAAATCCTTAGTTTGCCAAACTTCAAGATCTTCCAATCTTTTTACTATTAATCTTCAAATCAAGCTCAAATAACAAGTTTTTGTGTTTGGGGCTAGGGAAAATATGGAAGAAAACCAAGGGAATTGAAGCTTGAAAGGACCAAAAATTGTGGAAGGAGAAACAAGAAGAGGTTCGGCCATATGATGAAGGAAGAAGAAGAAGACCAATCTTCAATTTAATGAGTTTATCTCTTATATATATGTGTGTCTAATTGTGATTAGTTGAAAATTTTAATTAGAATTAATGAATATAATTTTAATTATATCAATTTCTTTAATTCCCTTTATGTCCCCTTTTAAATTCCCATAAACACTTCATATTTTTAATCTAATTTCAACATTTTAATGTCACTCATTTTAATGGACATTTAGGTCAAAAGTCAACTCTTGGTGTCAAATGACCAAAATGTCCCTCATCGGGTTATATTCAATCTTTTTCAATAATGACATTTAACTCCATAACCCGATGGTCACTTTGATTTTTATACTAGTTATTTCAATTTATTTTCATTTCATTTTTTTTGTCCTAAAACTGGTTTTGAATAGTACTATTTATAGATTGAAAATAGTACTGTTCAGAGCTCAGAAGTTTAGGATGTTACAGGTACATCCATTCTTGATCAATAAAGTATTTACATATTCACAACATCTCATACTTAACAATCATCTTAAGAAGATCTCTTAAACCAAGTACATGTCCCTATAATAACATAGCCAACAATGTAAGTGTTTAAAACTTCATTAGTGATTGCCTTAAGGGCATCTTAGGTTGACATCCATCTATTAACATACAAGCACAAAATCTTCAACCGTTGAGGTGCTCTCATTGATCTCCATCAATGATGTGGCCTCCTTACCTTCTTGTAAACTCTACCAATGTCATACATTTAGTATCCTTGGTATACCAAGGCGAGATTATAAAAGAATCAAGCTCATAGGCTCTAAGTAAATGAAATTACAACCTAGATGAATTTTAACCAATTATAATACAACCCTTTATGCATAATAAAATTAATTATTACACTCCTAGAAGATTAACAAGAGAAAGCAATTATATAGGCCTCCTAAAGTCCATGATCATCCATCATGCATAAGCATAGATTTAGCACTTGAATAAAATTACACATTTTAAATCTCTCATATTCAATGAAAGAACTTTTTAGAATCTCATTCCAAAACATGTTATTTTGGTTAAGAATTCAGTCAAAGACTTTAACTAATGATTTGAAAACAAATAGGTCTAGTACCACTGCCAAAACACTGATTAAAAGGACCAAAAAGGGCATATTTGTGTTATATAGCCTTTGTAACAAACTACAGAAACAAAGAACAAATAACACAGCTCGTGTAACATGTAACATGGTCTGTGTTCCTGTCCACGCCTATGTCTTTTAAATTACATGGCCCATGAAGTGTTACACACATTGTTTCTCTGGTTTTTCTTTGTTTTAGCACCATACTAGTTGTATAACTTTTACACCACTTGTATAACTGCCTAAACATGTCATTACACAAATTCCATAACCTTTACACAGCTTATGTAAAGACAAAACCACAAATTACACAACTAGTCTAACTAAAAAAAGAAAAAAGATTTCAACACTTAAAACCCAGAAGTTCCTAATTCTCAACCAACAAAATATCATACAACACAACTCCTATGGAAAAATAGGGTGGCTCTAATACCAATTAAAAGGGTTGGCACAATGGAAGGCACAAAATAGTAATTATAAAAATTATAAACCTTATGTTTCATACATCACATGCAGTCCATGATAAGTGCATAATTTACTAATTTAACTCCCATCACATTTAGTGTTTTTAGTGTGCTTTCACATTTAATTCAGTTGGTTAAAATATATTTATCATTTAGGTATATTTTTAGATAGTTGTGGAATAATTATGTTAAATGGAGAAATTTTCAGTATTTGACCTTTGCTGTATTTTTCAGGTGTTTCTAAAGTTGTGGGTCTCCAAATTAAGTACTGTTTAATCCATTGAAAAGCTAAGATAGAGCACTACAAATGATAAAGATGGACCAAAGCCCAAATCAGTCTCCAAGGTTGATAAAATGAGCTATGGATCTATTGCAAAAGCCCAGAATTGATGTGTCATGACTAGTTTCAGTCTTTATTTTGTATCTGGAGTTCTAGATGTCCAAATGAAGCAAGCCCAAGCCCAATTGAACCTTAAGAGCTACCTCTACAACTTCTATGAAGGGCTAGACGCGAAATGAGGCCATTTTAATTGTCAAAAATGGCAATGAAGTCGTCACTATGGGCTGGACTATCTGTTTGAATCAGTCCCAGTTTTTGGGCCATAACTTGGGCTATAGACCTCGGATTTGGGCAAATGAGTACCCGTTGGAAAGCTAAGAAATAGGGCTACAACTTTCCTGAAGAGGGTAGAGGCAGATTCAGAAAGGAAGTTGATGAAAATCGGCCTTGATTTCAGAGAGGTGAATGCAGGCTGAAAATCTGTCTTTTGAATTTCAAAACTTTTCCTAGTTTGGTTCCTATCTTTGGGATTAGGTTTTTGACTATAAATATGTCTTTGGGCAGTAGCTAAGAGCATCCCAATTCAGACCTTCATTCTCCATAGAAGACCTTCGTTCCCTTTCTCTTTTTAGATTTCTTCTTTATTTTTCTTTATTTTTCTGTAAGCCATGAACATGCGTGGCTAAGTTCTTAATTCAGTTCAAGGGATTCAAGTTCTTATATGTGATTTGTGAGACCAGGTTCTTAATTTAATTTATGTCTTGTTGAATATCTATTGTTTTCTGATTTAATTGTTTTTGATCTGTTGAATGATTTGCTAAAAAGGCCTATTAGTTAATTGTTTGATTTGATCAATTGCTAGTTCATCTTCATAATCCGTAATTGTTGTGTAAGATTGAACATGAGTAGCAACTAGGTTTTATTGATTATGATCTAAGTTTTCGATAATAACCTAAGGAAACAATAGGGTGGATTAAATGATTTATGCTTCATAAATTGTTGTTCAGCTTAACTATTTCCTTTTCTTAAAGCAGTTATTAATTTGATGAGGATTGCTTAATACCAACTCAGTTAATAATTAGAGTCAATAAGAGTGCTGGGCTAGAATTGATGAGTATAGGGAAGTCAGGGGTTTACCTCGCTATTTGATAAATCTATGTTAAGTATTCAATAAGATATAATTGTATTTCTTTTGTCTACGATTGAATCAATGCATTGGAATGAGAATTACCTTGGACTGAAGTTTGTTTAATTTGAGAGTTTCATATTTAATTTTAGATCTTAATTTTTGATTTTTTGATTTCTTCTTTGGATTGCAAATTACACCCCCCCCCCAACCTTTGTTTCTTTTTCCATTACACAAGTGCACGAAATTTAATAATTCAGTCTCTAGGGTTTGACTTGGACTTACCACTTATTGCAGAAAAATATTTCATAACTGGTAATTTCAGTTAATTAAATTTCTGGCGGATTCGATAACCTTCAGTCCATTTAGCTATTTTAAATATCACATATTTTTAGTTATAACTCTTATAACTCAATTGTTATTAGCCTATTTGCCATTAGAAAGCTAGAAGCTAAAAACCTCAATTAAGGTTTAAGGGATTTTTACCCGAATAGGAACAAAAACAAATTCACCTCAAATCTGGGTAGCTTAGACCTCCAAACGTTGCTCCTCTCATCCGTCCACACAAACAAACCAATCTAGGCTTCACCCTTGAACTGAAAACCTTCTTGATCTATGTCAAACCCTAATTTCTTGGAATCATATGTCCCCATCTTAATTCTAATTCTTGATTAATAAGCTTTTTTCATCAGAAACTCTTTTCTAACTTAGTCTATTTGTCCTGCTAGAAACTTTATTTATCAAGAACAAGTTAGATTGGCATAGAACTTCATCCCTATTTACTTAGGGTAATGGATCCCATCTTAACTAAAAACCTATGTCCATATATAGCTAGTCGGCGTCAACACATGCCCTTATAACCATACCTAGTACCATTATGTGAGCAGTATAGAACTCAAACCACCTATATACAAGACAATCGTGTTGTCCCAAGTTAGGAGAATATATGTACTATTATGATCTAGATGATAATGTATTAACAAGAGTAAACTCCATGTACATGTCATCTATGTATTACTAGTTTAGCCTACTTATCTTATAAGTGCCCATTGTATTTGTCATAACATCATAATGTTAGATGGCATGAGACTTACCATTCCACTTTCATTAGTATCTCATTCTAATCCATAGAAATAAACATAGGTAACAATCTGCTCGGCTAAATTGTACCCAATGAGATATCCTCATCCATGAACCATAATTTATAGTACTTGTGCCAAATTATTCCATCACTTATATTCTTAACATCTTAAGAATGGAAAATTTAACAAGCTACTAATGGATGTTTTCAATTAAATATAAACCATTTAAATTAAAAGAAAAGATATTTGTCATTAAATGGGAATTATTATTTACAAGATACAAATTATAAGTTACTCTAAGGCATACTACTAACAGAAATAATGAAAGATGAGGGTCGCAAGTACTCTCAAAAACTCAAAGAACCATCACAAAAATACAGTCATTTCATACCTTTTGTGGTGCGTCAATTGCATATGAAAATCTCGATTTTACAATAGTAAATACTAAGCCTAATTTCCATTGTTGCCATAATAAGGTTAGTTAGAATTGGCATTTTAAAATGTTGTTATTGATTGTTTAAATTCGTTAAAGTTAATAATAAACTATATGTGGATGATATTGGACTATTGAGGATATTAATGGGTTGAGTTTGCCTTAGTTTGTAATTAAGTTAACCATTTGAGACAATTAGGCTTTTATCATATAATTGAACATATAGACAATTAGAATTAATTAAAAATGTTGGGCAATGTATGAACAAGTAAAAACAATATATAGATAGTTATAGGTTTGTTTGGAAATTAAAAATAAACGTAAAATTAGTTTGATGTCTAGATTATGGATATGAAAATGACGTATTTATCCCTGTGGTTTTTAAAAGTGCCTCTAAAATGTTAGATTGCTTTAATTAAGGCATTTCAAAGAGGCAGTTTTTAACACCGCCTCTCTTTTTTACAGTGATCGTATAAGGCGATTCTTCAAATCGCTAAAATCTCCTCTATTCTTCAAACTACCTGAATCTCCTTAAAACAGGCTCTAAATATTAAAAAATTATTTTACCCTAACTGTTTTCGCCACAGTTTCTCTTAAATACACAAAGCATCAGTGGTGATTTCTCTGAAAATTACTTTGATTTTGGTGTTTTCTCTAAAAATACACAAAGCATTAATGGTGCTTTTGTGGTCATATTCATAAGTCTCTAAGGCATTAGTGGTGATTTTTGCTAGTTCTATTCATCAATCTCTAAGACATCAGTGGTGATTTTGCTAGTTTTATTCGTCAATCTATTTGGTATCAGTGCTAGCAATGGTGAGTCTATGATTTCTACACTATTTACACTTATGTTGTATTAATACTTGGTTGAAATTTAATAGTCAAGTCTGGCTTATTGAAACTCATTGCTTCCAACTCTGCTTTTCTACACCATTGTTAGAGGTGGTGCCATTGTCGTAGGGAGGACATTTTTTTGACGTTGTTTGATTGTTTATGGAGTAGTGGTGAGTGATTTGGGCTTTTATTTGGTGTATTATGGGATTGAAGTTGTAAAATGTTTTTGTTTCTGAATAGGCATCCATAGGGATTTTAGATTTTCATTTTTTTTTTTATGAATTGTGATTTTGGTTTACTAAGGTAGACAATCTGGGAGGCGATTAATAGTGTTCTAAATAGGCATAGGTAGAAGGACCAATTTGGGTTATTAGAGCAAATTGGCTATATATGTGATTTTGGTTTCCTTCGTAGCATATTCTCTTCGGTGTTAATTCACTCCCTCTTAGTGTATAGGGGTTAAAGTCTATCGGATTGAAATTGTATAGGTGCCATAAAACTGAGAGATTATGGGTGAGTAGGAATTATGAAATTAGTGTGTGGGACTGCAGCTCTCTTCAAAATGATACCTTGCTATTGTTGTTTCTATTTGCTTGCTTTTGCTTTCATCTTATTTGGTTCTCTGTTTTTTGCTTTGAATGTTTACTGTTGCCCTTTTGTGTTCTGCTATTTTTGTTTGATATTTTTGGATTGGAATAGCACTTGCTTTATAGGAAGAGTATACTGAGAATGCATAAATAGCTTCCTCCATTTGTTTTTAGGGTCAAGGCTTTATTGTATATTTGAAATTATTCCACCATTATTCAAGCCTCACTTTTGACATGTTCAATCCTTGTCTAGAATTTATTTCCTTCACATTAAAAAAAAAAAAAGATGAGAGATGATTAGATAATGGATATATAAAATCTCTATTTTTCTTGGGATGGAGAAAAACACATAAAGCAAATTGGCATAAATTCTTAATTACGAGGCTGATATGGTTCACACTTATAGTTTATATACATGTCTCTTGTTTAATTCCTAATGAATCTTGTGACATCCTCACTTTAGATAATTCATACGTTCTGCTGTTTCGGTAATTAATGTCTGTCCAGACAGCCAGAATATCTAGACCTATATGTAAACTAGAGTGACGAGTCATAAATACACTAAATAATGGCAAGAAAAATTAAGAAAAAAATTTAAGAAATGAAATACCAGAAAGTTAAATGAGCCGGACCTACGGCGATGGGTGACTAAACGGAAGTGACTGTAAAGACAGTTGTCGACCCTAGACCCATGGGGAAACACTGTGAAATAATTTTTGGGACTCCAATGAAGAGTTATTGAGTCTTCAATGATAAAAGAATGCCAAGAAAATGCTAAGAAAATTTTATCAATTGGTACAGATAATTTTAGCTCGATAAGCAAAAGGAAGGGCATTTTTGTCATTTCACCTTCAGAGATGATTTTTGACCAATTTTTCCATTTAATTAAGTGAGATCCATGACCTAAAATATGAATAAATATTGCTAAAAATTTAACTAAAAATAAGTAAAAGAAAGAAGAAAAGAAAAAAAAAGAAAAGAAAATGAAATTTAATTAGGATTATGATATCATGCACATGTAAGCATGATGTAATAAAAATTTGTTAGCCAATCACTATTCAACTAGCACTCATAAAAAGGCTAAAATGAGATAAATAAAACCCAAAATTCACTCATCTTCTTCCATTTTCTAGAGTTGGCCGAACCACCTCCATGGAAGTGTTCTTCCATTTTCATCTCACCTAGCTCATTTCTCTTGCTTTTCCCACCATATTCCTTTTAAGTCCCAAAACTAAAAATTGTCCTAGAACCTGCTAAGGTGATTGGCTACCAAGAAAGTGAAGAAAAATTGAAGTTAGCTAAGAGAAAATTCTGCCCTACTAAGGTTAGTGCTAGTTATTACCTCTCTCTCTCTCTTTATTCTATGTTAATAGCTTAAATTGAGTAAGAAATTGCAAGAAAAAGAAATAAAATATATATGTATGAACACCATGTATTTTTGGCAGCCATGGGAGGAGGTTGAAATTTGTTGATTTGTTTGAGTTAAATTGTTTAGAAGTGGTTTTTGATGAGTAGATTTGAGTTAGATGTTGATTTGTGTGTGTGGGATGTAATGATGGATGGTGAGGCTTGGGGTTTATGACTAAATTGGGGATTTGGTGCTTGGATGCTTAATTGGAGTTCTAATGGTCAATTAGTCACCATTTAGTATGGTTTGACTTAGATTGGGAGTGAATTGTGGCATTGAGTTGTGAAATGGTTAGGCTACCTTATGTGCCAGAAATTTTGGACTTGAGTCCAGTGAGTTTGGGCAGCCATAACTTGACTTTTGTAGCTTCAATTAGTGTAAGACCAATTGGAGATGAAACTAGGGACATAATGCCACCTTTGTTATGAAGAGACCCTACCCAGAAAACCAACTTAGAGTGACTTAAAAATTGCTTAAATCCGGGTAACCAAAATCTAGACCTGGAAAAATGACCATATGAATAATAAATGTTCAAATGGCCATAACTCACTCTAGGAAAGTCAGAATGACCTGATTTTTGAACCATTGGAAAGTTAGACATAGGAGAACATTTCCTATGCAGAACTTAGAGCCTAGTTCTGACCATAACCTATTCAAATTGCTAACCAATAGCTCACCAAAACTGCCAAAACCAAAATTGCCCAGAAATTCAGGACATGAACCAATCCGACCAGTTATTGTAACTTGACCATAACTTGAGCTACAAAACTCCAAATGGAGTGATTCAAAAAGGGAAATAAAGTATATACACTAAGGAACAACTTTGATGAAGAAAAGTTAGCCAAATTTTCACTGTAGATTAGTCTAATAGAACAGTAAACATAGGAGACACAATCTAAAATTTTTAAAATACTTCTAGGAAGCTTTGAATTGTAATTGGCAACTAATGCCAACAAATTTAGAATCCAAAATGTGGTATGATAGTGTGTTTAGAACTTACATACCTATTATTTATTAAATAATCAAATTTTGCATTAATAGTAAAGTGAATAGTAATCCTAAGGACATGAAAAATTAAGATGAAGGCCTAGAACCTTATTTTAGGGACCTAGAACCAATTATAAGCCTAAGTGCTTGGAATTGTATGACAAAGGAGATAGAAATTTCTGAAATTCATAGATTGTCTAGGGTCATTAATCACTTAACTATGGCTAGAATTATACTATTTTAAGGTGAATGATTTAAAAAGAAAGATTTAAATTAACACGTGAAGCAGTAACTTCCATGAAGGAAGTATGGCCAATGGACTATGCATCTTGGCCAAATTTTTAGAAGGAAATTAAGGTAAAAAATTTGAAATCCATGAAATGTTCATGAATTACTTGAAATATGAATGGTAATTCACCTTGTAACACCTCTATTTGCATAGCCTGGTATATGTTACTATTCCGGTGACCGGTGTTGGTCTGGACAATTAAGGGGATTAAAACCACATTTGAGACACCTAGATAAGCCCTGAATGCAAGTAAATAGTGACTACCTGATAGGTAAGTATAAATAAGGAAAACAAAATATAAAAGGTTAAATGAGCCGAGGGTCACAGCGATGGGTGACCTTACTGAGAAGTGAATGCGAGGTCAGCCTTAACTCAAATTTCGAACTGGGAAATGTGACGCCGCGGTCCTTAGGACTATTGCGAACACAGTAGAAAAGAGAAAATCACATAAAAGAATTTTTAAGCAGGTCAAATAATTAGGTCAGGGATCCGAAAGAAATATCGAATAACTTGCAAACCGGATCAGACCGGCGAGGGGCAATTTGGTCAATTTACCCCTAGAGCTGACTCCTGACCTAACTGTCCAATAAAATCGGAGAAAAGAAAATTTTAGAATCGGAAATTAAATTAAAGAACTAATGGAAAAATAAATGCAAAAGAAAAAGAAAATTGAAAAAGTTTATTACATCATTGGATGACATCATGAATGATGTCAAAATACAATTTTATTTTCCCCAACATAATTGACCAAGTCAATTAAGTAAATATGCACATAAAATACCTAAAAAAAAGGAAAAGAAAAATCATTTCTTCTTCTCTACCCAAGTGTGCCGGCTTCCTCTCTCTCTCACCACCGTGGATGAACCCACCATGAAAGCTTGAATCCAAGCTTTAAAACAACCACTAAAACCTACTTTGACCCCAAACTAACCCATAAAAACTTGTTAGATCAACTTGAGAAAGCTTTAGAAGAAGGAAAGAAAAGAAGAAAAGGAAGAAATTGAGGAGTTGAACATCAAAGTTTAAGGTTAGTGGTTTGAATTGAAAATTTATGCTTAATACTTATGTTTTTAGTGTAAGTAGTTTAGATCTTAACTTAAAATCAAAAGAAAACAATTGTTGGGGGGCCAAAAGAGAATTTCGGCCAGCCTTAGTTAGAGTTTGAAATGAATGATTTTGATATGTTTAATTGGTTGTTGAGGTTGAATGAAGTATGTAAACATTGAATGTGCACTTTGAATGCATTAGATTTAAACTCTTTGTAATTAGGGTTTTGAGCATATGAAAAATTGGAGAAAAAGTTGACAATTGGTCAATTGATGTAAATGACCTTATTTGAGTTGAGAAATTGTCAATTGTGACCATTTGTGGTGTGTGTGAATTGCTAGAACAAAGTTTCAATTCGGATTGGTTAAGATCAATATGCAGACAGCTTGACCTAGATCCTTTTCAGGGACCAAAACTGACAATTTACAAACTCAATTGGTGTGAGGCCAATTGGGAATGAAACTAGACACAAAACGGACCATTTTTCATTTAGGAATCATGCCCAGAAAATGGCCATAACTTAGTGAACAATTAGGCCAAATCCGGATTAGGGTACACTGCCCTGTACAAAAATGACCAAATGAACAGTAGTTACTTAAATGACCATAACTTGGTTTAGGAAGTTCCAAATGAACAGTAGTTACTTAAATGACCATAACTTGGTTTAGGAAGTTCCAAATGACCTAAATTTTATACCGATGGAAAGCTGAGATATAGACCTGCAACTTTCATGAAGAAAACAAACCCAAATTTTGACCATAACATATCTGAAAAACCACCTGCGTTCAACACACCAAAAACTGCCAATGTCCAGAAAATACCTAGAATTCAGGGTAACACAAAATCCGGCCAGCCCCATTCAAATAGTCATATCTTGGGCTACAAAACTCCAAATAGAGTGATTCAAAAAGGGAATTATAGTTAAGACAATAGGTAACAACTTCTATGAAGAAAACTTTGCCAAATTCTAACAGCAATATGACCAATGGAACAGTACAAAACAGGACACCAAATCTGGAAAATTTGAAATTGTGCCTAGGAAACCTAAAAATCTAAGGAGCAACTAAAATCAACAAAATTAGTAACCAAAATATGGTATGTGGGTGAAACTGAAATCCTTATACCTATTAAGCATAAAAAAGTCAACAAATTGACTTGAATAGTATTGTGAATAGTAACCCTAAAATGAAAATTTCTAAGAACGTTAGTTTAAGTATATTGGGGCTATAATTAAGTATATATGAATTAATTATTGTATTTATTATGAGATAAGATACTGAAACACTATAAATTGCATGTTTCAGCTGAAAAGGACCTGGATAAGGATAGGGCAAACTGAGTCAAGGCCTGGAGGCAACTCACATCAGGTTTGTGCACAAAAATTTTTAAATTATAGTTTTCATAATGAAAATTGATTTGTTATACATTGTGGATGTGTTTTGTTCATTATGAATTTTGAGAATGTTGTGTTGCCTATTTTACAATGGAAATTTGGAATTAAAATTATTTATTGATTTGTATGAAATATTTGACAAATATGGTTTTGAATTTGGTTATGGCATTGGAAATTTTATTTGAGAATTTGTGTGTTGCCTACTTTAGAAATGAAAATTTGAAATGAAGTTTGTTTGATTGTTGTATCAATTATAATTGAACATCATAGTTTTAAATTGTTTCTGATTCACACTTGTCATGGTAGTCCCTTACTATGTTCCTTTTGCACATGTGGTGTGACGCCCCTTACTCGTCTACAGTGTGGCCGAGTAAAATATCCCACACAGTGTACTGAAACACCATATTTTATCTCAATTATTTTTATCCTTCCTTAATTTATTTCTTTATGGTGATAAAATGCAATTTGTAGAATTTGACTTATTTAAGTCATTTATTGAAATTATAAATTCATTTGAGGTTCCGAAAATTTTATAAAAAATATGGTAGAGTACCGGCTAAAAATGGATAAAACAGTTCTACGGAACCGGTGAAAAATAATTCCAATAGTCATTCAATTCCACAACTCCCAATTTTCTCATAAATTCTCAAAAATTCTTGTTAGTAGTATGCCCTAAAGCATATCATTTAGTATGTATCTTATACATGTTTTTATTAATAAAAGGCATTTTCACTTTTCCGTTTACATAATATATTTATGTGTAATAGAAAAGGTCCATTGATATTTTATTAGAAATTCTATTCTTAAGTTGTTAAGAATATGAGTGATAGTATTTCTAGTATAAAGTATCATAAATAGGTTCACAATCGAGGATACTTCACAATAAGGACATGACTTATCCAGAAAGATTGTATTAATGCTTGTTCCCAAGTTATTTATATGAGATGTAAATAAGATGGAATGGTGAGTCTCATGCCATATAACAAACATGATAGGCACTTATACATGATAAGTAGGTCAAACCAGTGACATTTATGACAAGCACATGGAGTTTACTCTTGTCAATGCATTGCCATAAATCATATCAGTGCGTATAATCTTTAGACCTGAGATAGCACAATTATCTTGTATATAGGTGGTTTGAGTTTGATACTGCTTTCATGCTTGTACTGTGTATGGGTATATGGGCATGTGTTGGCTCCTACTAGTTATATATGGAGGTAGGTGTTGATCAAGATGGAATCTATTCCTCTAAGTAAATAGGGATAAAATCTTATTTCATTTAATTGTTCTTGATGTTTCAAGTTCTTGGCCAGGATAGATAAATTTATTCAGAAAAGAGTTTCTGATGAGAAAATCTTTTTAATCAAGAACTGGAATTAAAAGAGAACATAATATTCATAGCAAATGGGGTTTGACATTAACCATGACTCCAGCTCGAATTGGGATTTTGTAACAGAGAGATTCTAGTGCATGGTAACATATGATTATAGGTTCATTTAAGGTAAACCTTATTACTAAATGGGTGGCCATGGCATGCTATGCTAGGTGTTAACCATGGTCTATAAGGTGAATAAAATGATTTAGAGAAATCATTTATGGTAAGAAAGAGTTCTGATGATATTAAGAGTTGATATCATGTCTCATTGCCAATTAGTGATGAGCCTAGTAAGTCACACACATACAAACGTAATCACCAAATTAAATATGATTTAATTAATTGATTAAAGAGTTTAAATGATTAATTAAATAGGTTTGATTTACAATTAGATTGCAAAGTCCCTAGCATAGCTTGAAATCAAATCTAAGTTATTGGATGTATAGTATAAGTTAAATTTATATTTAAAGTGTTTAAATATGAATTTAATTAATGAGAAATTAATTAATAAAGATTAATTAATTAATTTATATTTGATATAAATTGATTAGAAGAAGAGAAATAATTATTTTGGGTTGAGAACTCAAAATTAAGACACAGGGGTATTTTGATCATTTCACAGGGTGACATGTGGCACCATGAGATGGTGACTCATAGCACTGCACATAAGCTTGCCAAATGTCTTTTAATCATGTAAGATGATTAAAGTCAAGATTAAATATAGGTTTGACACTTGGCACAATGTGATTGGGTCAATTAAACCTAGAATCAATCAGAGGGTGACATGTGGCAAGGGTTTTAAGTGGTGACCTAGCTATATAAGTGTAAGGATAAAAGAACAAAAAGACAATATGCTCATTCTCAAAAAGGTACCACCACTCGTGGCTCCTCTCCCTTCTCTTTTTCTTCTTCATCTCTCATCAATTCAAAGAGATTAGCAAACAATCTCTTGAATTAAAAATACTAGAAATTATTTCTAATGTCCTGTTTACATCTGTAATCTCTCAAAAAGCAAAACTTGATTTTCTAATTCATAGAAAAAGCTTTAGAAAGCTGTTCAAGGGCTGCCATAGGTGATCTTGATGTGGACAAGCTAGAGGGACAACATTTGGTGCCCTAGACGCATCCTAAAGGTGTCAAATATACTGCAGTGCATCAAGAGGTTAGTACACTTGTTCTTGATCTAATTTAGGGTTCTAATGAATTAATCTGATTAATTCTAAAATCTTAAATGGCAAATCCAGATCCAAAACATATTAAAAGTGTTTTAATATGCTGTTTATCATTGAAATCAAATAGATAAAAATGAATTTTGCATGATGCATGTGACCATGGGTGAAAAACTTTTGAATTCAATGATATAAACTTGTGTTTTTCATGCTTTTGCTCCTTCAAATGGTATCAGAGCCACTATATTTGCCATTTAGATTGTTGATTATATAATTTTATTGTGTGATTTGATCATGAGATGATTGATCATTGCTGGTTGTAATGAGAAAAGGTGGCGGCTTGGATTGGAGTCCATGTGTGCGCAGGGTTTGTTCATTCCTAATGGTGCACATGGTTTTAGGCAATGCTTGTGCAATTATTGTATGATCTAATGCTCATAAATATATCCATTTTATGTCTAATTAAATTGTTTAATTAGAGTTTTTAATCACACAATTAAATTTTGATTCAAATCTGAATTTTAAAAATTGTTTGAATGTAATTCAAATATGAATTTTTAAAATTGTTTGAATGTGATTCAAATCTGAATTTTAAAGTTGTTTGAATGTGATTCAAATCTGAACTTTTAAATTTGTTTGAATGAGATTCAAATCTGAATTTTTAAATTTGTTTGAATTATATTGAAATCTGGATTTTTAAGTTGAATATGAGATATTCAATTTAATTTAAGTATGTATGTTTTATTTAATTATTAAATAGTGATATGCATGATGGATGATCATGGACTATAAAAGACCAATGTGATTGGATTTATTTCTTTTATGTTTCTTTGGGTTGTAAATTAATTAATTTATTTTAATTTATTTTTTTGGTATGTATTATTAAGGTTGTAATAATTTTGGGTTGTAATTTTATTTATTTAGTTCTTGTTAATTCGCCTTGGTATGTCAAGGATTACTATGTAATTGGATTGCAAGAAGATCAAGGAGGTCAAGAGCATTGGTGAGACCAATGGGAGGAATTCAAGATCAAGTGTTGATTATGTACTCCTTTTGTAATGGCCCGGCCCACTAGTGATATTGTTCGCTCTGGGCCGAAGCCCTCACGGTTTTAAAACGCGTTACTAGGAGTTACGAACCAATAACTTATAAACCCAGCATCTCTCCCGTGTTTTGCCAATGTGGGATTTGTCTAGGGTGTTACAATCCACCCCCCTTATGGGACTCAGCGTCCTCACTGAGGTTTGCCCCACCATCTCTCAAGGTTGCACGCGGAGTGGCTCTGATACTACAAATGTAATGGCCCGGACCACTAGTGATATTGTCTGCTCTGATACCAAAAATGTAATGGCCGGGCCCACTAATGATATTGTCCACTCTTGGCCGAAGCCCTCACGGTTTTAAAACGCGTCACTAGGGGTTACAAACCGCCAACTTATAAACCCAGCATCTCTCCCGTGTTTTGCCGATGTGGGATTTGCATAGGGTGTTACAATCCACCCCCCTTATAGGACTCAGCGTCCTCGCTGAGGTTTGCCCCACCATCGTTCAAGGTTGCACGCGGAGCGGCTCTGATACCACAAATGTAATAGCCTGGCCCACTAGTGATATTGTCCGCTCTAATACCACAAATGTAATGGCCCAGCCCACTAGTGATATTGTCCGCTCTGATACCACAAATGTAATGGCCCGGCCCACTAGTGATATTGTTCGCTCTGGGCCAAAGCCCTCATGGTTTTAAAACGCGTCACTGTTAGTAGTATGCCCTAGAGCATATCATTTAGTATGTATCTTGTACATATTTTATTAATAAAAGGCATTTCCACTTTTCCGTTTACATAATATATTTATGTGTAATAGAAAAGGTCCATTGATATTTTGTTAGAAATATTATTCTTAAGTTGTTAAGAATATGAGTGACAATATTTCTAGCATAAAGTATCATAAATAGGTTCACAATCGAGTATACTTCATAATAAGGACATGACTTATCCAGAAAGATTGTATTCATATTTGTTCCCAAGTTATTTATATGAGATATAAATAAGATGGAATGGTGAGTCTCATGCCATATAACAAATATGATAGGCACTTATAAATGATAAATAGGCCGAACCAGTGAAACTTATGACAAGCACATAGAGTTTACTCTTGTCAATGTTTTGTCATAAATCATATCAGTGCATATAATCTTTAGACCTGAGATAGCACAGTTATCTTATATATAGGTAGTTTGAGTTTGATACTGCTTTCATACTTGTACTATGTATGGGTATATGGGCATCTGTTGGCTCCTACTAGTTATATATGGAGGTAGGTGTTGATCAAGATAGAATCTGTTCCTCTAAATAAATAGAGTTAAAATCCTATGTTCATTTAATTGTTCTTGATGTTTCAAGTTCCTGGCCAGGACAGATAGATTTATTCAGAAAAGAGTTTCTGATGAGAAAATCTTTTTAATCAAGAACTGGAATTAAAAGAGAACATAATATTCATAGCAAATGGAGTTTGACATAAACCATGACTCCAGCTTGAGTTGGGATTTTGTAACAGAGAGATTCTAGTGCATGGTAACATATGATTATAGGTTCATTTAAGGTAAACCTTATTACTAATTGGGTGGCCATGGCATGCTATGCTAGGTGTTAACCATGGTCTATGAGGTTCATAAAATGATTTAGAGAAATCATTTATGGTAAGAAAGAGTTCTAATGATATTAAGAGTTGATATCATATCTCATTGCCAATTAGTGATGAGCCTAGTAAGTCACACACATACACAAGTTATCACCTATTTAAATATGATTTAATTAATTAATTAAAGAGTTTAATTGATTAATTAAATAGGTTTGGTTTGCAATTAAATTGCAAAGTCCCTAGCATGACTTGAAATCAAATCTAGATTATTGGAAGTATAGTATAAGTTAAATTTATATTTAAAGTGTTTAAATATGAATTTAATTAATGAGAAATTAATTAATAGAGATTAATTAATTAATTTATATTTGATATAAATTAGAAGAAGAAAAAAAATAATTATTTTGGGTTAAGAACTCAAAATTAAGACACAGGGGCATTTTGGTCATTTCACAGTGTGACACGTGGCACCATGAGATGGTGACACATGGGATTACACATAAGCTTGCCAAATGTTTTTTAATCATGTAAGATGATTAAAATTAAGATTAAATATAGGTTTGACACTTGGCACAATGTGATTGGGTCACTTAAACCTAGAGCTAATCAAAGGGTGACATGTGGCAAGGGTTTAATGTGTTAACCTAGCTATTTAAGTGTTGTTATGAAAAGAAAAACAACCAGCAGCCACTCTTCTCCTTTGTCACGCCATTTTGAGGTTCTCCATCTATTCTTTTTCATCTCTCATCAATTCAAAGAGATTAGCCATCAATCTCTTGAATTAAGAACACTAGAAATTGTTTCTAGTGTCCTGTTTACATCTCTAATCTCTTAAAAGGTAGAACTTGAATTTCTAATTAATAGAAAAGGCTTTAGAAGCTGTTCAAGGGCTGCCATAGGTGTTCTTGGTGTGGACAAGCTAGAGGAACAATATCTGGTGTCCTGAAGACAAATCTCAAAGCGCAGAACATTGCGATTGCATCAAGAGGTTAGTGTAATCGTTCTTGATTTAATCTAGGGTTCTAAAATTAATCTGATTAATTTAAAATCTTAAATAGCAATTACAGATCCAAAAACATATTAAAAGAGTTTTAATATGTTGTTTATCATTGAAATCAAATAGATAAAAATAAATCTTGCATGATGCATGGGACCCTAGGTGAAAATTTTTTGAATTCAATGGTATAAACTTGTGTTTTTCACGCTTCCGTTCCTTCAATTGGTATCAGAGCCACTATATTTTCCATTTAGATTGATGTTTATATGATTTAATTGTGTGTTTGATCATGAGATCAAAAGTTCATTGCTGGTTGCAAAGCCAAGGTGGCGGCACAAATGATGAACACCATGGTGCGCATGGTCGATGCATCACAATGGTGTGCAAAGGTAAATGGATGGTGAATGTGCAATTGTTGTATGATCTAAGATCCATTTTATGTCTAATTAAATTGTTTAATTAGAATTTTTATCACACAATTAAATTATGATTCAAATCAGAATTTTAAAAATTGTTTGAATGTGATTCAAATCTGAATTTTAAAAGTTGTTTGAATGTGATTCAAATCTGAATTTTTAAAGTTGTTTGAATCATATTTAAATCTGATTTTTTAAAATTGATTGAATAAAATTCAGATCTGATTTTTTAAAAAATGTTTGAATGTGATTCAAATATGATTTTTTAAAAAATGTTTGAATGTGATTCAAATCTGAATTTTTAAAGTTGTTTGAATGTGATTCAAATCTGAATTTTTAAATTTGTTTGAATGAGATTCAAATATGAATTTTTAAATTTATTTGAATCATATTCAAATCTGGATTTTTAAGTTGAATATGTGATATTCAATTTAATTTAAGTATGTATGTTTTATTTAATTGTTAAATAGTGATATGCATGATGGATGATCATGGACTATAAAAGACCAATGTGATTGAATTTATTTCTTTTATGTTTCTTTGGGATTGTAAATTGATTAATTTATTTTAATTTATTTTGGGCATGTATTATTAAGTTTGTAATAATTTTTGGGTTGTAATTTCATTTATTTAAGTTCTTGTAAATTCGCCTTGGTATGCCAAGGATTACTATGTAATTGGATTGCAAGAAGTTCAAGGAGGTCAAGAGCATTGGTGGGACCAGTGGGAGGAATTCAAGATCAAGTGTTGATTATGTACTCCTTCAGCAACTCTTGTAAAATGAATGAATAAAATGCACCTAGGAATGCCCTGATTCAATTCTTGGCGGCTCAGAATTGAATCCCTTAGAAAGTCCATGATCATACCATATTTATTGCTTATCCATGAATGCATGAGATGTATGGGAATGTATGCAATTATATGATATATGCATGCTAAATGGATAATGTGCAAAGTGAGACCTTAATAGTAATTAGAATGACCATAAAATCTTCCAAACAAATGATTAAGTTGGAAATGCTATAATTAAAGTAATTATAACATAGGCCCTCCATTGGGGCAATTATTTTAAGAAATTTTAAATAGTTGCATAAGACGCAATTAATTTAAGAGATTTTCTTAAGAATAATTATTAAGCATGAGATGTTGTAAATATGTAAATAGTTTGGTGGCCAATATTGGATGTACCTGAGGTCAATGAAATTATTTGCATAATTACTGGCTCAATGGGATCAACTTAACTAATGCAAGATAAGCCAATAATGGATGTACCTGAGATTTTGAGCATTAAGGGCTAGGTAAAGGATTGAACCTCACATGAGATGTGATGGGCAAGGAGTTGCTCACTTATAGTTTATTGTAATTCCAATAATGGATGTACCTGAGGATGATCAATAGAATTATAAGAATTCAATCACCCACTAGAAATTCATTCAACTAGGATTTCCGTTTTCTACTTTGGAAGTGTAGGATTCGCTAAGTTAGTGGGAGGACCAATTTGATTAAAAGACCATAATCATTTTGGTGAATTACATGATACATTTACTAATTAATCTGGTTATTTTCTGTAGTTAATTTTCTGATAAAAATGAGCACAGAACAACCAACACCATCCAGTATCCTTGCAAGCATACTTGATCGCAATAGGTTGACAGGACCTAATCTGTCTGATTGGCTAAGAAATTTGAAACTTGTCCTGAACCTTGAACATATAGGATTTGTTCTAGATTCAAATGTTCCTGGTCCCTTACCTTCAGAGGCCACACAAGAGGAACATGAAACTTTGGATAAGTGGAAGGAGCATGATATGAGAGCTAACTGTTACATGCTTGCTTCCATGAGTAATGAGTTACAAAAGCAGCATGAGAACATGTTGAGTGCGAGTGAGATCCTCCTTCACCTACAAGAGTTGTATGGTGAGCACAGTAGGAATGCTAGGTATGAGATATCTAGACAGCTATTCCATATGAGGATGTCTGAGGGACAGAATGTTGGGGATCATGTCCACAAGATGACTCGGCTGATTGAGCAGTTGGAACATCTTGACTTCAACATGGATTTCCAACTACAGACGGATTTGATCCTTCAGTCCCTTCCTGAGTCTTTTGGGAATTTTGTGACAAATTTCCATATGACTCAACAGGAATGCACCTTAGCTGGTTTACTCAACATGTTGGTTATTGCCCAAAAGAATATGCCGGGCAATAAAGGAAAATATGTAGCTTTGATTGCGTCTTCTTCTGCTGGAAAGTCCAACAAGAAGAAGGCCAATAAGAAAAAGAAACCTCAAATTCCTGGTCCTTCCAAGAAAATAGCTAAACAGAAAAGGAAGACTAAAGCTGATGGAGGCAAAGGAAAGTGTTTCCATTGCCAAAAGGATGGGCACCTGAAAAGGAACTGCCCAGAGTATCTTGCTTCTCTGAAGGACAAGAAGGATACACCTTCGGAAGGTATGTCCATATCTTGTTATTTAGATTCTGATGATACTCATAGTTCATCTACAGCTTGGGTTTTAGATACTGGTGCCAGTTCTCACATTTCTAATGATATGCAGGAACTAGCAAATAGTAGCAGCTTGCGTTCTCAAGATATTAGAGTCCGGATTGGCAATGGCTCAACTGTTGGAGCTTTAGCCATAGGATCTAAATCTTTTTACATGTTTGGACATGTTTTGTGTTTGGATAATATTTTATATGTACCTGATGCTTTTAAGAACATCATTTCTATATCTAGTTTGACTAGAAATGGCTATGAATTTCAGTTCGCAGATGATGTTTGCAATATTTATTTTGGAAATAAATATGTTGGTTTGGGTTATATGAATGATGGTCTTTATTATTTGGATAATAATGACAAACACAAATTGAATGCAAGTGATCTAAAAGAATGCAATGCCACAGTGAAAACCAACTCAAGTTCAAAATATATTTGGCACTTAAGGTTATGTCATGTTGCAGAAGATAGGATTGCAAAACTGGAGAAAATGGGGATTTTATCCTCATTGGGCTCTGAGCATACTCCAATTTGTGAATCTTACCTTCAGGGCAAAATGACTAGATCACCCTTTGTTGGACAAGGGTTAAGAGCTGAAAATATTTTGGAGCTAATACATAGTGATGTATGTGGTCCATTTAAAG
Source organism: Hevea brasiliensis (assembly GCF_030052815.1). Lineage (NCBI taxonomy): Eukaryota > Viridiplantae > Streptophyta > Magnoliopsida > Malpighiales > Euphorbiaceae > Hevea > Hevea brasiliensis. The sequence continues at coordinate 94,594,711 of NC_079493.1, forward strand.
AAATGGCTAGAGGGGGCTTTCATTATTTTATTACCTTTACTAATGATAAATCAAGATTTGGGTATTTGTAGTTGATGAAATACAAACATGAATCCTTTGAAAAGTTTAAAGAATTTAAATCTGAAGTAGAAAATCAAACAGAAAAGAGTATTAAAGCTCTTCGATCAGATCGTGGAGGTGAATATTTGAGTACTGAATTTGATGAATACTTGAGAGAGCATGGCATTGTTTCTCAGCTGACTCCTCCAGGAACGCCACAGCTGAATGGTGTATCTGAAAGGAGAAATCGTATCCTATTGGATATGGTACGTAGTATGATGAGCTATATTGATATGCCAATCTTCTTTTGGGGATTTGTATTAGAATCAGCTTTGTATATTCTGAATAGGATTCCATCAAAATCAGTTTCTTCCACACCTTATGAGATATGGAATGGAAGAAAACCAAGTCTTAAGCATGTTAAGATTTGGGGTTGTCCAGCTTATATCAAAAAGCTAAACACTGATAAATTGGAGACCAGATCAGAAAAAGGTCGATTTGTTGGATATCCAAAAGATAGTTTTGGATATTATTTTTATTTGCCTACTTCACAAAAGGTTGTGATAAGTAGAGATGCCACATTTCTTGAACAACAGTTTGTTCAAGAAGGAGGCAAAGGAAGGCAAATAGAGTTAGAATTGGAGAATTCTGACCAACCAACAGATCAGATGGATATAGATCCATCTAGTCAACCTATACCCGTTGATGAAACATCTATAGCTGTTCCTCGTAGAACAACCAGGGTATCTCACCCACCAGTGAGATATGGTTTCCTTCATGAAGAAGAACAAGAGTTGTCTACTCATGAAGAAGTAGATCATGGAGATGATCCACTTACCTATGAAGAAGCTATATTAGATATAGACTCTTCAAAATGGATTGATGCTATGAAATCCGAGATTGATTCCATGTATAAGAATCAAGTTTGGGATCTTGTTGACCCACCTGAAGGTATTGTACCTATAGGGAACAATTGGGTTTTCAAGAAGAAAATTGGTTGTGATGAAAAGGTAGAGACCTATAAGGCAAGGCTAGTAGCGAAAGGGTTTCACCAAAGGCAAGGAGTCGACTATGAGGAGACTTTCTCGCCTGTTGCCATGCTTAAATCAATTAGGATTTTATTAGCAATAGCTGCATACTATGATTATGAGATTTGGCAGATGGATGTCAAAACAGCTTTTCTCAATGGATACATTGAAGAAAACATTTTCATGGAACAACCTAGGAGTTTTGAATCCCAAGATGGTTCTAAGGTATGCAAGCTAAAGCGATCCATTTATGGGTTGACACAAGCTTCGAGGAGTTGGAACATCCATTTTGATGAAGCCATTAAATCCTTTGGTTTTATCAAAAAATGAGGATGAGCCATGTGTATATAAGAAGGTTAGTGACAGTGTTATCACTTTCCTTGTCTTATATGTGGATGACATACTGTTGATGGGTAATGACACAGGTATGTTGACAACTATAAAGGTATGGTTGTCAAATACATTCTCCATGAAAGACTTAGGGGAGGCAACCTATATTCTTGGGATTCGCATATATAGAGATAGAGCGAAAAGAATAATTGGTTTGTCCCAAAGTCTATACATGGAAAAGGTGTTAAAGAGGTTTAACATGCTTGATTCCAAGAGAGGATTGTTACCAGTGAGACATGGTATCCATCTTTCTAAAGAGATGTCTCCAAAGACACCTGAAGAAAGAGATAAGATGGCCAGGATTTCATATGCTTCGGCTATTGGAAGTTTAATGTATGCAATAATGTGTACTAGGCCGGATATCGCATATGCTGTTAGTTTGACTAGCAGGTATCAATCCAATCCAGGTTTGGAACACTGGATAGCTGTCAAGAATATCCTTTAGTACTTGAGAAGAACTAAGGATTTATTCTTGATTTATGGAGGTGGAGACTTGCAATTGGATGGTTATACTGATTCTGATTTCCAATCAGATATCGATGATAGAAAGTCTACCTCTGGATATGTGTTCATTTGTAATGGAGGTGCAGTCAGTTGGAAGAGTTCCAAACAGAGCACGACTGCAGATTCCACTACAGAGGCTGAGTTTATTGTTGCATCAGATGCTGCAAAGGAAGCTATTTGGATAAAGAAGTTCGTGACAGAACTTACAGTAGTTCCTTCCATTGAGTCAACAGTTCCACTACACTGTGACAACAATGGAGCAATCATACAGGCTAAGGAACTAAGGTTTCACCCAAAATCCAAACACATAGAAAGGCACTACCACATTATTAGAGAAATAGTTGGGCGAGGCGATGTAGCCATGCAGAAAATAGCATCAGCTGAAAATCCAGCTGATCCATTCACTAAGCCTATGTCACAGACTCAGTTAGACCGACATCTTGAGAAGATAGGTCTAAGATATTGTAATGAATGGCTTTAGTGCTAGTGGGAGATTGTTAGTAGTATGCCCTAGAGCATATAATATAGTATGTATCTTGTACATATTTTATTAATAAAAGGCATTTCCACTTTTCCGTTTACATAATATATTTATGTGTAATAGAAAGGTCCATTGATATTTTGTTAGAAATATTATTCTTAAGTTGTTAAGAATATGAGTGACAATATTTCTAGCATAAAGTATCATAAATAGGTTCACAATTGAGGATACTTCATAATATGGACATGACTTATCCAGAAAGATTGTATTCATATTTGTTCCCAAGTTATTTATATGAGATATAAATAAGATGGAATGGTGAGTCTCATGCCATATAACAAATATGATAGGCACTTATAAATGATAAGTAGGCCGAACCAGTGACACTTATGACAAGCACATGGAGTTTACTCTTGTCAATGTTTTGTCATAAATCATATCAGTGCATATAATCTTTAGACCTGAGATAGCACAATTATCTTGCATATAGGTAGTTTGAGTTTGATATTGCTTTCATACTTGTACTATGTATGGGTATATGGGCATCTGTTGGCTCCTACTAGTTATATATGGAGGTAGGTGTTGATCAAGATGGAATCTGTTCCTCTAAGTAAATAGAGTTAAAATCCTATGTTCATTTAATTGTTCTTGATGTTTCAAGTTCCTGGCCGGGACAGATAGATTTATTCAGAAAAGAGTTTCTGATGAGAAAATCTTTTTAATCAAGAACTGGAATTAAAAGAGAACATAATATTTATAGCAAATGGAGTTTGACATAAACCATGTCTCCAGCTTGAGTTGGGATTTTGTAACAGAGAGATTCTAGTGCATGGTAACATATGATTATAGGTTCATTTAAGGTAAATCTTATTACTAATTGGGTGGCCATGGCATGCTATGCTAGGTGTTAACCATGGTCTATGAGGTTCATAAAATGATTTAGAGAAATCATTTATGGTAAGAAAGAGTTCTAATGATATTAAGAGTTGATATCATATCTCATTGCCAATTAGTAATGAGCCTAGTAAGTCACACACATACACAAGTTATCACCTATTTAAATATGATTTAATTAATTAATTAAAGAGTTTAATTGATTAATTAAATAGGTTTGATTTGCAATTAAATTGCAAAGTCCCTAGCATGACTTGAAACCAAATCTAGATTATTGGATGTATAGTATAAGTTAAATTTATATTTAAAGTGTTTAAATATGAATTTAATTAATGAGAAATTAATTAATAGAGATTAATTAATTAATTTATATTTGATATAAATTAGAAGAAGAAAAAAAAATAATTATTTTGGGTTAAGAACTCAAAATTAAGATATAGGGGCATTTTGGTCATTTCATAGTGTGACACGTGGCACCATGAGATGGTGACATATGGGATTACATATAAGCTTGCCAAATGTTTTTTAATCATGTAAGATGATTAAAATTAAGATTAAATATAGGTTTGACACTTGGCACAATGTGATTGGGTCACTTAAACCTAGAGCTAATCAAAGGGTGACATGTGGCAAGGGTTTAATGTGTTAACCTAGCTATTTAAGTGTTGTTATGAAAAGAAAAACAACCAGCAGCCACTCTTCTCCTTTGTCACACCATTTTGAGGTTCTCCATCTATTCTTCTTCATCTCTCATCAATTCAAAGAGATTAGCCATCAATCTCTTGAATTAAGAACACTAGAAATTGTTTCTAGTGTCCTGTTTACATCTTTAATCTCTTAAAAGGCAGAACTTGAATTTCTAATTAATAGAAAAGGCTTTAGAAGCTGTTCAAGGGCTGCCATAGGTGTTCTTGGTGTGGACAAGCTAGAGGGACAACATCTGGTGTCCTGAAGACAAATCTCAAAGGCGCAGACACGCTGTAGTGCATCCAGAGGTTAGTGTAATCGTTCTTGATTTAATCTAGGGTTCTAAAATTAATCTGATTAATTTAAAATCTTAAATGGAAAATATAGATCCAAAAACATATTAAAAGAGTTTTAATATATTGTTTATCATTGAAATCAAATAGATAAAAATAAATCTTGCATGATGCATGTGACCTTAGGTGAAAATTTTTGAATTCAATGGTATAAACTTGTGTTTTTCACGCTTCTGTTCCTTCAGTCACTAGGAGTTATGAACCAACAACTTATAAACCCAGCATCTCTCCCGTGTTTTACCGATGTAGGATTTACCTAGGGTGTTACACCTTCAACAACTCTTATAAAATGAATGAATGAAATGCACCTAGGAATGCCCTGATTCAATTCTTGGTGGCTTAGAATTGAATCCCTTAGAAAGTCCATGATCATACCATATTTACTATTTATCCATGAATGCATGAGATGTATGGGAATGTATGCAAGTATATGATATATGTATGCTAAATGGATAATGTGCAAAGTGAGACCATAATAGTAATTAGGACGACCACAAAATCTTCCAAACAATTGATTAAGTTGGATATGCTATAATTAAAGTAATTATAACATGGGCCCTCCATTGAGGCAATTATTTTAAGAAATTTTAAATACTTGCAAATGATGTAATTAATTTAAGAGATTTTCTTAAGAATAATTGTTAAGCATGAGATGTTGTAAATATGTAAATGGTTTGGTGGCCAATATTGGATGCACCTGAGGACATTAAAATTATTTGTATAATTACTGGCTCAATGGGATCAACTTAACTAATGCAAGATTAGTCAATAATGGATGTACCTGAGATTTTGAGCATTAGGGGCTAGGTAAAGGATTAAACCTCACATGAGATGTGATGGGCAAGGAGTTGCTTACTTATAGTTTATTGTAATTCCAATAATGGATGTACCTGAGGATGATCAATAGAATTATAAGAATTCAATTAGCCACTAGAAATCCATCCAACTAGGATTTCCATTTTCTACTTTGGAAGTGTAGGATTCGCTAAGTTAGTGGGAGGACCAATTTGATTAAAAGACCATAATCATTTTGGTTAATTACATGATACATTTACTAATTAATCTAGTTATTTTCTACAGTTAATTTTCTGATAATAATGAGCACAGAACAACTAACACCATCCAATATCCTTGTAAGCATACTTGATCGCAATAGGTTGACAGGACCTAATCTGTCTGATTGGCTAAGAAATTTGAAACTTGTCCTGAACCTTGAACATATAGGATATGTTCTAGACTCAAATGTTCCTAGTCTCTTACCTCCAGAGGCCACTCAAGAGGAACATGAAACTTTGGACAGGTGGAAGGAGCATGATATGAGAGCGAAATGTTATATGCTTGCTTCTATGAGTAATGAGTTATAGAAGCAGCATGAGAACATGCAGAGTGCGAGTGAGATCCTCCTTCACCTATAAGAGTTGTATGGTGAGCACAGGAATGCTAGATATGAGATATCTAGACAGCTATTCTGCATGAGGATGTCTGAGGGACAGAATATTGGGGATCATGTCCACAAGATGATTCGACTGGTTGAGCAGCTGGAACATCTCGACTTTAACATGGATTTCCAATTGTAGACGGATTTGATCCTTCAGTCCCTTCCTTAGTCTTTTGGGAAATTTTTGACAAATTTTCATATGACTAAATAGGAATGCACCTTGACTGGTTTACTCAACATGCTGGTTATTGTCCAAAAGAATATGTTGGGCAATAAAGGAAAAGAGGTAGCTTTGATTGCATCTTCTTTTGCTGGAAAGTCCAACAAGAAGAAGGGCAATAAGAAAAAGAAACCTCAGATTCCTAGTCCTTCCAAGAAAATAGCTAAACAGAAAGGGAAGACTAAAGCTAATAGAGGCAAAGGAAAGTGTTTTCACTGCCAGAAGGATGGGCGCTGGAAAAGAAACTGCCCAGAGTATCTTGCTTCTCTGAAGGACAAGAAGGATAGACCTTCGGAAGGTATGTCTATATCTTGTTATTTAGATTCTGATGATACTCATAGTTCATCTACGGCTTGGGTTTTAGATATTGGTGCCAGTTCTCACATTTCTTATGATATGCAGGAACCAGCAAATAGTAGCAGCTTGTGTTCTCGAGATGTTAGAGTCCGGATTGGCAATGGCTCAACTATTGAAGCTTTAGCCATAGGATCTAAATCTTTTTACATGTTTGGACATATTATGTGTTTGGATAATATTTTATATGTACCTGATGCTTTTAAGAACATCATTTCTATATCTAGTTTGACTAGAAATGCCTATGAATTTCAGTTCACAGATGATATTTGCAATATTTATTTGGAAATAAATATGTTGGTTCGGGTTATATGAATGATGGTCTTTATTATTTGGATAATAATGACAAACACAAAAAGAATGCAAGTGATCTAAATGAATGCAATGCCATGGTGAAAATCAACTAAAGTTCAAAATATATTTGGCACTTAAGGTTAGGTCATGTTGCAGAAGATAGGATTGCAAAACTAGAGAAAATGGGGATTCTATCCTCATTGGGCTCTGAGCCTACTCTAACTTGTGAATCTTGCCTTCAGGGTAAAATGACTAGATCACCCTTTGTTGGTTAAGGGCTAAGAGCTGAAAATATTTTGGAGCTCATACATAGTGATGTATGTGGTCCATTTAAGGAAATGCCTAGAGGTGGTTTTCATTACTTTATTACCTTTACTGATGATAAATCAAGATTTGGGTATTTGTATTTGATGAAATACAAACATGAATCCTTTGAAAAGTTCAAAGAATTTAAATTTGAAGTAGAAAATCAAATAGGAAAGAGTATTAAAGCTCTTCGATCAGATCGTGGAGGTGAATATTTGAGTACTGAATTTGATGAATACTTGAGAGAGCATGGGATTGTTTCCCAGCTGACTCCTCCAGGAACACCACAGCTGAATGATGTATCTGAAAGGAGAAATCATACCCTATTGGATATGGTACGTAGTATGATGAGCTATACTAATATGCCAATTTTTTTTTTTGGGATTTGCATTAGAATCAGCTTTGTATATTCTGAATAGGATTCCATCAAAATCAGTTTCTTCCACACCTTATGAGATATGGCATGGAAGAAAACCAAGTCTTAAGCATGTTAAGATTTGGGGTTGTCCAGCTTATATCAAAAAGCTGAACACTAATAAATTGGAAACCAGATCAGAAAAGGGTCGATTTGTTGGATATCCAAAAGATAGTTTTGGATACTATTTTTATTTGCCTACATCACAAAAGGTTGTGATAAGTAGAGATGCTACATTTCTTGAACAACAGTTTGTTCAAAAAGGAGGCAAAGGAAGGCAAATAGAGTTAGAATTGGAGAATTCTGACTAACCAATAGATCAGATGGATATAGATCCATCTAGTCAACCTACACCTATTGATATAACATCTATAGCTGTTCCTCGTAGAACAACCAGGGTATCTCACCCACCAGTGAGATATGGTTTCTTTCATGAAGAAGAACAAGAGTTGTCTACTCATGAAGAAGTAAATCATGGAGATGATCCACTTTCCTATGAAGAAGCTATATCAGATATAGACTCTTCAAAATGGATTGATGCTATGAAATCCGAAATTGATTCCATGTATAAGAATTAAGTTTGGGATCTTATTGACCCACCTGAAGGTATTGTACCTATAGGGAACAAATGGGTTTTCAAGAAGAAAATTGGTTCTGATGGAAAGGTAGAGACCTATAAGGCAAGGCTAGTAGTGAAAGGGTTTCGCCAAAGGCAAGGAATCGACTATGAGGAGACTTTCTCGCCTGTTGCCATGCTTAAATCAATTAGAATTCTATTAGCAATAGCCGCATACTATAATTATGAGATTTGGTAGATGGATGTCAAAACAGCTTTTCTCAATGGATACATTGAAGAAAACATTTTCATGGAACAACCTAGGCGTTTTAAATCCCAAGATGGTTCCAAGGTATGCAAGCTAAAGCGATCCATCTATGGGTTGAAACAAGCTTCGAGGAGTTGGAACATCCGTTTTGATGAAGCCATTAAGTCATTTGGTTTTATCAAAAATGAGGATGAGCCATGTGTATATAAGAAGATTAGTGATAGTGTTGTCACTTTCCTTGTCTTATATGTGGATGACATTTTGTTGATGGGTAATGACACAGGTATGTTGACAACTGTAAAGGTATGGTTGTCAAATACATTCTCCATGAAAAGACTTAGGGGAGGCAACTTATATTCTTGGGATTTGCATCTATAGAGATAGAGCGAAAAGAAAAATTGGTTTATCCCAAAGTCTATACTTGGAAAAGGTATTAAAGAGGTTTAACATGCTTGATTCCAAGAGAGGATTGTTACCAATGAGACATGGTATCCACCTTTCTAAAGAGATGTCTCCAAAGACACCTGAAGAAAGATATAAAATGGCCAGGATTCCATATGCTTCGGTTATTGGAAGTTTAATGTATGCATTATTGTGTACTAGGCCGGATATCGCATATGCTGTTAGTTTGACTAGCAAGTATCAATCCAATCCAGGTTTGGAACACTAGATAGCTGTCAAGAATATCCTTAAGTACTTGAGAAGAACTAAGGATTTATTCTTGATTTATGGAGGTGGAGACTTGCAATTGGATGGTTATACTGATTTTGATTTCCAATCAGAAAGTCTACCTCTGGGTATATGTTCATTTGTAATGGAGGTGCAGTCAGTTGGAAGAGTTCCAAATAGAGTACGACTGCAGATTCCACTACAGAGGCTGAGTATATTGCTGCATCAGATGCTACAAAGGAAGCTGTTTGGATAAAGAAGTTCGTGACAGAACTTGTAGTAGTTCCTTCCATTGAGTCAGCAATTCCACTTTGCTATGACAACAATGGAGCAGTCATACAAGCTAAGAAACCCTGGTCTCACCAGAAGTCCAAACACATAGAAATGCGCTACAACATTATGAGAGAAATAGTTGGACGAGGCGATGTAGCCATGCAGAAAATAGCATCAGCTGAAAATCCAGCTGATCCATTCACTAAGCCTATGTCACAGACTCAGCTAGACCGACATCATGAGAAGATGGGTCTAAGATATTGTAATGAATGGTTCTAGTGCTAGTGGGAGATTGTTAGTAATATGCCCTAGAGCATATCATTTAGTATGTATCTTGTACATGTTTTTATTAATAAAAGGCATTTTCACTTTTCCGTTTACATAATATATTTATGTGTAATATAAAAGGTCCATTGATATTTTGTTAGAAATTCTATTCTTAAGTTGTTAAGAATATGAGTGATAGTATTTCTAGTATAAAGTATCATAAATAGGTTCACAATCGAGGATACTTCACAATAAGGACATGACTTATCCAGAAAGATTGTATTCATGTTTGTTCTCAAGTTACTTATATGAGATGTAAATAAGATGGAATGGTGAGTCTCATGCCATATAACAAACATGATAGACACTTATACATGATAAGTAGGTTAAACTAGCGACACTTATGACAAGCACATGGAGTTTACTCTTGTCAATGCATTGTCATAAATCATATTAGTGCATATAATCTTTAGACCTTAGATAGCACAGTTATCTTGTATATAAGTGGTTGGAGTTTGATACTGCTTTCATGCTTGTACTGTGTATGGGTATATGGGCATGTGTTGGCTCCTACTAATTATATATGGAGGTAGGTGTTGATCAAAATGGAATCTGTTCCTCTAAGTAAATAGGGATAAAATCTTATGTTCATTTAATTATTCTTGATGTTTCAAGTTCTTGGCCAGGACAGATAGATTTATTCAGAAAAGAGTTTCTGATGAGAAAATCTTTTTAATCAAGAACTAGAATTAAAAGAGAACATAATATTCATAGCAAATAGGGTTTGACATAAACCATGACTCTAGCTCGAATTGGGATTTTGTAACAAAGAGATTCTAGTGCATGGTAACATATGATTATAGGTTCATTTAAGGTAAACCTTATTACTAAATGAGTGGCCATGGCATGCTATGCTAGGTGTTAACAATAGTCTATGAGGTGCATAAAATGATTTAGAGAAATCAATTATGGTAAGAAAGAGTTCTGATGATATTAAGAGTTGATATCATGTCTCATTGCCAATTAGTGATGAGCCTAGTAAGTCACACACATACAAACGTAATCACCAAATTAAATATGATTTAATTAATTAATTAAAGAGTTTAATTAATTAATTAATTAGGTTTGGTTTGCAATTAGATTGCAAAGTCCCTAGCATGGCTTGAAACCAAATCTAGGTTATTGGATGTATAGTATAAGTTAAATTTATATTTAAAGTGTTTAAATATGAATTTAATTAATGAGAAATTAATTAATAAAGATTAATTAATTAATTTATGTTTGATATAATTTGATTAGAAAAAGAGAAATAATTATTTTGGGTTGAGAACTCAAAATTAAGACACAGGGGTATTTTGGTCATTTCACAGGGTGACATGTAGCACCATGAGATAGTGACACATGGCACTACCCATAAGCTTCCCAAATGTCTTTTAATCATGAAAGATGATTAAAGTCAAGATTAAATATAGGTTTGACACTTGACATAATGTGATTGGGTCAATTAAATCTAGAACCAATAAGAGGGTGACATGTGGCAAGGGTTTTAAGTGGTGGCCTAACTATATAAGCGTAAGGATGAAAGAACAAAAAGACAATTTGCTCATTCTCAAAAAGGTGCTGCCACCCTTGGCTCCTCTCCCTTCTCTTCTTTTTCATCTCTCATCAATTCAAAGAGATTAGCAAACAATCTCTTGAATTAAAAATACTAGAAATTGTATCTAGTGTCCTATTTACATCTGTAATCTCTCAAAAGGCAAAACTTGATTTTCTAATTCATAGAAAAAGTTTTAAAAGCTGTTCAAGGGCTGCCATAGGTGATCTTGGTGTGGACAAGCTAGAGGGACAACATTTGGTGTCCTAGACGCATCCCAAAGGTGTCAAATACACTGCAGTGCATCAAGAGGTTAGTGCACTTGTTCTTGATCTAATCTAGGATTCTAATGAATTAATTTGATTAATTCTAAAATCTTAAATGGAAAATCTAGATCCAAAACATATTAAAAGAGTTTTAATATGCTGTTTATCATTGAAATCAAATAGATAAAAATGAATCTTGCATGATGCATATAACCATGGGTGAAAAATTTTTGAATTCAATGATATAAACTTGTGTTTTTCATGCTTTTGCTCCTTCAATTCTTCCATTTGTCATTCATTCATTTAACATCATAATCATGTAAATTTCATTTATAAACATAAATTTACAAATACTGACATTCATACCAAATTATATTACATAAGTTTCAATTTATACATGAGAAAATGAAAGTTTAATTACAAAATGTAAACAGTACAAAATACCAAAATGGGACCTAGTGTCCTACCAATGCACTGAAGTCTGTGAGGTGACACGGACACTATGCAGAATTGTGAATGGCCTCACCCAGTCTGTGGTTTACTGAGCTCTCTGCTGAAATCTTCAGCTTTCTATCGGTATAAAATTCAGGTCAATTGGACCTTCCTACGCTGAGTTACGACCAAATGAATGAACACTATTCATTTGGTCATTTTCCAGGGACAGCATATTGGTCACTCGGATTAGGTCAATTTTTAGGGCCACTTATGTTGGTTTTCTGGGTAGGGTTCCTTCACCAAAATTGTGGCATTATGTATCTAGTTTCACCTCCAATTAGCCTTGCACCAATTGGAGTTACACAAGTTCAGTTAAGGCTCTCCAAACACACTGGACTCCAAGAGTCTAGACTGCAACACACAAGGTAGCCTACCCTTTCCAACATTCAATGACTCAATTCACTTCATATTAAGTTTAAAACTTACAAAATGGTCACTAATTGACCATTAAAATGTTCCTACACCATTATAGGAGCAAAACCTCAATTTGCTCAAAACCCTAAATTCTCAATTTCTCTATTCTTCCATTAACTTACAATTCAATGTGTTAAGTTCATATCAAAGGACAACTTATATACTCATTTAATCCAAAGAAATCATCAAAACCCTCATAAGTCCATGGCTGCCAAAAATGGGGTGACACTTCAACATGTTTATTTTTAATGGAATTTCACATATCCTAGTTTAGTTTATCATTCTAACAAGAAATTTGAAAGAAAAAGAAAAGGAATTGGACACTAACCTTGTTAGAGCTAACTCCCAAGTTTGCAAAACCTTCCTTTTCCTTCTTCTTTTTGCTGGCTAGAGGTCATTCAAGGTGCAAGGAAGAGTTTTAGTGAAGGAAGTCTAAGGTTTTATGGTGGAAAAATTGAAGTTTGGCAAGAGAGAGATGAAAGAGCTCTAATGGAGGCAGGGAGGGAGTGGCTAGCTAGCTGGTTAAAGAAGGCAAATGGTCTGATTTTCTTTTTAATTTTTATCCCAATTTATTTAGCTTTTATCCTTTTAAAAGGCTTGGCAAATTCCCATTGGTTAGAATTTAATTATTGGCAAATTTTGATTTTTAAGATTTATGACATCATTGCTTATGTATTAATTCAAATTTAACTTCAATTCTTTTCTCATTTCTTTTACTCATTTTTAATTATTTTCTCACCAATATTAATTCATATTTTAGGTTATATAATTCACGTACTTAAATGGACATGTCGATCAAAAATCGGCTCTAAAGGCGAAATGACCAAAATGCCCTTCGTTTAGTTTAATGAGCTAAATTTGTCTGTACCAATTGATTTAATTGTCCTTGCATTTTCTTATCAATTTGTTGGCATCGAAACCTTAATAACTCCTCCCTAGAGTCCCATAAATTATTTCATGAATTTTCTCCTGGGTTTAGGGCTTCTAGCTATAAAGACAACAAGTTCCCATTAAGGTCATCCATCGTTAGGGCACCGGCTCGTTTAACTTTGTTGTATTTTATTTCTAAAATTTTTTTCTTAATTTTTCTTACACTTTTCTTAGTTATTTATGACTCCTCACTCTAGTTTAAATATTTTTCTAGACGTTTTAGCTGTCCGGACCGGCACCGGTACCTGAACAGTAGAATGTACAGAATAGCTACAGTGAGGGTGTTACATGTGGGGTTGAGTTTGATATTTGATCATTTTCCTCCCTCTCTGGCTTGCCAGTCTGAGGTGAGTTTGGATGAGTACTCATTAGCTAGCTAGCCACCTCCCTCATTGATTTCGATTAGTGGGGTGAGTTTGCCTTGTCGTGGTGTACAACACGGCATGTTTGGAAATTTTGTGTCATGGCCTAAGTTGGGTTATTGATTGGCAATACTGTGTTTATTAAATTGTTTGATTAAATTTGTGTTACATTAAGCTTTGAAAATTGTGAAATATTTAAATTGTGATTTGTGATAAATGTGATTTGAAAATTGAAATGTGATTGTGAAATATTTGAACTGTGAATTAATAACAAATGTTTTATATTTTGTATTTTATATTTTATTGTGCACCACTAAGTATTTTTATACTCAGCGATAATTTTCTTTGCTGTCGCAGATAGAAACAACAAAAAAGTAGCAGAGTGAGCTGCTGATTGTTGGGACTACACTGAGGCTTTTGTACGGGTATTTAGTTATACCCTTGTAATTAGTTGATGTAAATAATATTATAGTCATATGTATTTTTTTTTTTTTTTGTAATTGAGCAGTTGTACAGTCATATGTAAAAAGATTATCTTTTGGCTTTTTATGGCTGTGAACTATATTATGAATGAAATCAAATATTTTCAATGCAATGAGAATGGATTTACTTAAATGTTTTGCAATTGTCATAAATTATGGAGATTAGTTGGATTTGTGATGATTTGAGTTTTTGTGGTTGGAATTGGGTTGAAATGAATTATTTGGAAGTGTTTTTCACAGGTTTTAAAGAACTGTTTTTCCCAAATATAGACGGCACTCTGCCGAAATTTTTCTAAAATTTGTGTAAAAATAAAAATGTACAAAAATTTTAACTAGTCTTTAAACTTTAAGTAAATGTTTTTAATACCTGCTATAAAAGCTCACCACTTTCAAAAAGTAAGAAAATTGTTTTAAAATCCCTTGTAGTATATTTAATGGGTTACCGGTAGGTGAAGTACGGTAATTCATTAGATGTACTAAGGGATCATGTTACATCTTACTGATGGGTAGGGTGTGACATGTTTAGTGGTATCAGAGCAATGTTTTTAAAATAAATTTTGAATTGTGAATTTGAAATATTTTATCGGTAAATACAACTGCTCAAATGTTTGATACATATGACATATTTACATCATAAATATGCACTAATGGAGGTTAACCTCCTTGTGTTTCTTATCAGAGAGTAGAAAATTTCTGAAAGCAGAATGGAAGAAGGAGATCATTCCGTAGAACAATCTGTTAAGGCTGAGGCCCAAGGAGAAGCCCTAGCACTCCAGAATGTGAGTGGGTCAGCCACTCTAACTCCTCCTCAAGCACTGCAGTTCCCTGCTCAGTTTGCACAGTAGATGGCTGCATTTTTTCAACAAATGATTGGAAACTTGCCAACACAAGCTTAGACACAAACCCCTACAGCACAACCACAGCCTCCAGTAAGACAATATGAGAAGTTAATGAAATTTCGAGCTACAGAATTCAAAGGAACAGTGGATCCACTGGAAGCAGAACAGTGGTTAGAGAGGATGAAACAGGCTTTTAGAAAACTACAGTGTGCTGAAGAGTTAAAGTTCAAATATTCAGTATTACTTCTCCTAGGGGATGCATATGAATGGTGGAAGACCATTCCCCATAGCCTGGTAGAGCCACCAGTTCTCACTTGGACAGACTTTTTGAGAGAATTCAGACAAAATGGGTCCCCGATATTTATGTAGACATGAAGTTGCAAGAGTTTTTAAGTCTAAAGCAAGGGGACAAAACTGTAGCAAAGTATGAGTAGGATTTTTCAAGACTAAGCCATTATGTTGGACGCTTGGTCACCACCCCCAGAGACTGGTGCAAGAGGTTTGAGGCTGCGTTGAGGCCTAGCTTGAGAATGCAAGTGCTGGGGTTCCAAAATATTTCTGAATTGATTTCACAAGCCCTAGAGCTTGAAAAGATTGAGTTGGAAGGATTAGTTAAAAAGAGCACACAAGAGAAAGAGAAAATAGAAAAAGTTATTGGTCAAGCTACAGAAAGTAGTTCTAGGAAAAGAAAACATTTTGGAGGCTCTAGCTCACACGAATTTGGTAGAGGTAGATCTTCTGGATAGAAACCACCCCAATCCAGTCAGCAAACTCAGCAAACACATAGAAATATACTGTCAGATTGACTTTGTGAGACTTTTGGCAAACCATATAGCGGAGTATGTTATAGAGCTATAGGAGCATATTTTAATTGTGGAGGGACTGGTCATTTTGCTAATGATTGCGTAAGTCCACGCTGTTATGGATTATTTACCACGTCAAAAGGATTAGCCTAAGTTTCTACCCCAAAGAGTTCACCAATAGTTGGTAGAGGCAGAAGCAGAGGTAGGGGTAGTACACCTGGAAGTCAGAGTACTATGAATTAGCCAGGACAAGGTGATGCTCTAGCTAGAGTATATACTATGCGACAGAGCGACGAGGATGAGACTTTTGACATTGTTGCTGGTATTTTCTCAATTCTTAACTAAGATATGTATATGTGTAAAATTCAATTTTTATATATTAGTGACTAGTCTTTTTAGAATCAGTTTTGGAAGAGTTTGTTAGCGAAAGACATCACGTAGAATACGATAAATTATTGAATATCGATAGATAAAAGAGTTACGAAAGTAAAAAGTTGAATAGTTAGTTCAGATGTAATAAAGAAATGTTACAAATATTAGTAATATTGTTGACTAGAATGGTCAGAGGACCAATGATTAGGTAAATAGTATTGGTTAAAGTGCTATAGACTATTATTTAGACTATGAAGCTGCATAGAAATGTGAGAAAAACATGAGAAAATAACACGTATGACTATTTGAAGACAAATAGTAGACACAATTTCGAGGACGAAATTTCTTTTAGGGGGGGGGGGGGGGAATTGTAACACCCCTATTTGCATAGCCTGGTATATGTTACTGTTCCGGTGACCGGTGTCGGTCCGGACAATTAAGGGGATTAGAACCACATTTGAGACACCTAGATAAGCCCTGAATGCAAATAAATAGTGACTACATGATAGGTAAGTATAAATAAGAAAAATAGAATATAAAAGGTTAAATGAGCCGAGGGTCACAGTGATGGGTGACCTTACCAAGAAGTGAATGCGAGGTCAGCCTTTACTCAAATTTCAAACTGGAAAATATGACACCGCGGTCCTTAGGACTATTGCGAACACAGTAGAAAAGAGAAAATCACAGAAAAGAATTTTTAAGCAAGTCAAATAATTAGGTCAGGAATCCGAAAGAAATATCAAATAACTTGCAAATCGGATCAGATCGGCAAGAGGCAATTTGGTTAATTTACCCCTAGAGCTGACTCCTGACCTAACTGTCCAATAAAATTGGAGAAAAGAAAATTTCAGAATCGAAAATTAAATTAAAGAATTAATGGAAAAATAAATGCAAAAGAAAAAGAAAATTGAAAAAGTTTATTACATTATTGGATAACATCATGAATGATGTCAAAATACAATTTTATTTTCCCCACCATAATTGACCAAGTCAATTAAGTAAAAATACACATAAAATACCTGAAAAAAGGAAAAGAAAAATCATTTTTTCTTCTCCACCCAAGTATGCCGGCTTCCTCTCTCTCTCACTACCATGGTTGAACCCACCATGAAA
This sequence comes from Hevea brasiliensis, assembly GCF_030052815.1. Classification (NCBI taxonomy): domain Eukaryota; kingdom Viridiplantae; phylum Streptophyta; class Magnoliopsida; order Malpighiales; family Euphorbiaceae; genus Hevea; species Hevea brasiliensis. Next base: position 94,611,817 of record NC_079493.1, read on the forward strand.
GCTTGAATCCAAGCTTTAAAACAACCACTAAAACCTACTTTGACCCCAAACTAACCCATAAAAACTTGTTAGATCAACTTAAGAAAGCTTTAGAAGAAGGAAAGAAAAGAAAAAAAGGAAGAAATTGTAACACCCTCACTGTAGCAAGTCCGTACATTCTATGTTTCGGTGACTGGTGTCGGTCCGGACAACTAGAACGTCTGAAAAAATATTTAAACTAAAGTGAGGAACCATAATTAACTCAAATATTAATAAGAAAATTTTAGGCAAAATTTTAGAAATAAAATATAGTTGAGTTAAATGAGCCAGTGCTCTAGCGATGGGTAACCCAATGGAAAGTTGCGGTCTTTGCAGCTAAAGGCCCTAAACCCGGGAGAACATTCATAAAATAATTTTTGGGACTCCAGAGAAGAGTCATTGAGGTTTCTATGGCATTAGAATGCCAAGAAAAGGTTTAGAAAATTTTTTCAATTGGTACAGACAATTTTAGCTCAATAAGCCAAACGGAGGACATTTTGATCATTTTGTCTTCAGAGATGATTTTTGGCCGACTTGACCAGTTAAGTAAATAATTATTATGATATAAAATAAGAATAAATATTGCTAAAAATTGAATTGAAAATGAGTAGAAAAGAAAAGAAAAGAAAATGAAATAAAACTCAAATTATGACATCACATGATGTCATTAGTTAACTCTCCACCAATCACAATTAAGCAAACTCATTAAAAAGGGATAAAATGAGTTAAAATTGAAAACACAATCTGCTATCCATCACCTTCTTCCCGTTAAAACACACCTCCCTCTCTCTTCCTCCATTAAAGCATCACCTAAGCTCCATTTCTCACTCAACTACACCATAAAACCTCATAACCTCTTCATGAAAAATTGATCTTACACCTTGGGCAAGTTAGAGGCAGCAATTTGAAGAGGAAAAAGTGAAGAAAAAATTGAAGTTAGCTAAAGAAAAATTCTGCTCAAAAAGGTTAGTGCCATATTCTTTGCTTTTACATCTTTCTAAACATGAATTTGAGCTAAGTTAAGTTGAAAATTTGATAAAAATTGAATTAATGAGGCATGATTATATTCCATGAAATTTTGGTAGCCTTGACATGAGTTAGGGTTAGGAGAATTCTTTGATTTAAAGTGACATATTAGCTACCCCTAGTATAAATTATATGATTAGTATAGCAAATTAGGAGTAAGATGCATGAATTAGAGGCTTGGTCAACTAGGGTTAGGGTTTTGAAATTTAATTTTGGTGGTGGATGAAAATGGACATAAACTAAAGTTGTAATATTCAATTAGTGACCATTTGGCTATGTTTGATTAGGAAATGAAGTGATTTGTGCCATGGGAATTGAGGTTATGTATGCTGTCCAGTGTGCACTGCAGGTCTGGATGTGAGTCCAGCAAGTTTGTGTAGCTGTAATTTGAGTTATGTAGGTTCAATTGGTGCAAGGCTAATTGGACATGAAATTAGACACATAATGGCACAACTTTGATGAAGGAAACCTGTCCAGAAAACAAACTTAGGATGCCCTAAAAATTGACCAAATCCGGGTGACTTGCATTCTGCCTGGGCAAAATGACCAAATGAACAGTATTTATTCATTTGGTCATAACTCAGTGTAGAAAGGTCCAATTAACCTGAAATTTTACCAGACGATAGCTGAGACATATCCCAACAACTTTCATTAAGAACACAAATCCAAATTCTAACCATAACCTAGTCAAATTGCAAACCAAACTTAGAACACCAAATCTGGCAGAACCAAATTGCCCAGAAATTCTGGGTACAGGTCACTCCGGCCAGTTATGGTAAAATGACCATAACTTGAGCTACAAAACTCCAAATGGAGTGATTCAAAAAGGGAATTAAAGAAGACACAATAGGGAACAACTTTGGTGAAGAAAAGTTAGCCCAGTTTCCACTGTAAAATTGTCCAATGGAATAATAAACTTAGGTAATCAAAACTGAAAATTTAGAAATGCATCTAGGGGACTTTAAATTGCAATTGGCGATTAATACTAGCAAATGTAAAACTCAAAATGTGGGATATTGGTGTAATTAAAATTAACATATCCATTAAGTATGAAAAAGTCAATATTTTGATTGACTAGTAAGGTGAATAGTAATCAAAATAATTAGCAAACTAAGATGAAGACCTAGAACCAATTCTAAGCTTAAATGCTTAGAATTGTATGACAAATGTGGACTATGCATCATAGTCAAAATTGTTAAAGGGAAATTAAGGCCATAAATTTGAAATCCATGAAATGTTCATGGATTGCTTGAAACATGAAAAGTAAGTCACCTAATTGATGTGAATAGATAGTTAGGGCTTATATGCCCATCGCAAATAGAATTCATAAAATGTTAGTAATTCAACTTGAAATATAAAATTTGTAATTACATAAGTAGATTTTTAAATGTATAAATGAGAAAGGAAAAATGTTTTGAATACAATGGTATATGTGAACCATTGTTTTGAATTGTGATCAATATGAATAACATAATGAATGAATAAATGAACCATATTAATGTATGAATGAGACATTAGTTCTCATTATTGTAGAAAGGAAAAGTACTTTGAGTACAATGATATAAAAAGATAATTGATGTAAATTGTGATCATATATATGATCAAATGAATGTATACATTATAATTGAAAATTATTATGAAATGATGAAGTCATAAAACACAATATATTAATATTTAATGATATTATGTGCCCTTGTATTGCCTAGACATGTGTGTCAGATTAGATAGTTTGGCATGCCAATAGGGTATTGTTTTAGCGGTACTGCGAAAGGTTTTATGCCTATATTCATGGCTTTATGCCCGCATTTATGGCTTTATGCCCGCATTCATGGCTTTATGCCTGCACTCATGGCTTAATGCCCGATTATGTGTTATCATGGCTTTTTAGCCATACTGACTGCATACGTGGTTGACGTTCTACGTCCCATTGTATGACGGCCTGGGGCACCGCGGTGTCCAGTGCCAACGACCCGTTATCTAGTTTAGTCAGCCTGTCATGGGTTACTTGGGCAGTCTAATTTATTAAAATAAGTTATGAATATTAGCAATTAAAAATGCTAGAAAGCAAATAAATGAGTAAGAAAGTTCTGAAATAAATTAGATTAGCTCTAAAAATTTGTTTCTTAGAAGGGTCTGAAGTAAATTAAATTAGTTCAAAAAAAAAATTTTAATATTTCGAAATGATTGTAAACAACTTAGAAAGTATCAAGGAAGTGATAAAAAGACTAGTATAAGAATTATAACTTAAATAACATTACAAATGTGACTTACATAAGAATATAAGCATAAGTTTAAATTTTAGATTATTTGTATCTAGTACATTATTAATGTAACTTTCTGAACTGAGCACCTCCAAAGAAGAACATGGCAGGATAGAGGATAATTAATATTAGAAACTAAATTAATTATAAATATAAACTATTCGAACTATGGTTTATTTCTACCTTCATTTGTAAATTATTTTCTTGCTATATTATTGCACCACTAAGCAGCAATGCTTAGTGCGATGGATTTGTTTCCTCGCGCAGGTACTGAAGTTAAAGCCCAGCGAATACCAAATAGAGATTTTAGAGTTCTGATCTGCAGAGTGTTCAAGGTTGTCACCTCCTCAGCAATGCATGTAGATAGGACCCATATAGATCATATTATGTATTTTGTACATTATAATTAGTTATTATTTGTAATGTAAACTATGAATTGTATGTTGAAATATAGATTATGGAACTGTAATTAATTTGTAGATCATGTAAATTATGAATTTATGTAATCAGTCTGTAAATCATGTAAATTAATGAAACTTGAGAATTTATATATATAAATTGTGCATGAATGGAAATGCATGAAAATGAATATGAAATTGAGATATATGAATGAGATGTGAATTACAAGAATTGAAAGTGAGATGAATATGATGAGCATGAATGATATATTTTTTGTAAAATATTATTGAAAATTTCAAGTAGGTAAATAGTGAAATACGTCAACTGATAATAAAATAGGGGAAACTCCACTGGTTTTCTGTCTAAAAAATAATTGATAATAAATATAACGAGAACAAAATTTTTAAAGAAATAAAGTAAGATAAGTTAGGGTGCTCCGGTACCGAATGTAGCACGCCTTACTCGGCTACACTGTAGTCGGGTGAGGGGTGTTACAGAAATTGAGGAGTTGAACATCAAAGTTTAAGGTTAGTGGTTTGAATTGAAAATTTATGCTTAATACTTATGTTTTTAGTGTAAGTAGTTTAGATCTTAACTTAAAATCAAAAGAAAACAATTGTTGGGGGAACAAAAGAGAATTTTGGCTAGCCTTAGTTAGGGTTTGAAATAAATGATTTTAATGTGTTTAATTGGTTGTTGAGGTTGAATGAAGTATGTAAACATTGAATGTGCACTTTGAATGCATTAGATTTGAACTCTATGTAATTAGGGTTTTGAGCATGTGAAAAATTGGAGAAAAAGTTGAGAATTGGTCAATTGATATAAATGACCTTATTTGAGTTGAGAAACGGTCAATTGTGACCATTGTGGTGTGTGTGAATTGCTAGAACCAAGTTTCAATTCGGATTGGTTAAGGTCAATATGCAGACAGCTTGACCTAGGTCCTTTTTAGGGACCAAAACTGAAAATTTACCAACCCAATTGGTGTGAGGCTAATTGGGAATGAAACTAGACACAAAATGGACCATTTTTCATTTAGGAATCATGCCCAGAAAATGACCATAACTTAGTGAACAATTAGGCCAAATCCAGATTAGGGCACACTGCCCTATACAAAAATGACCAAATAAACAGTAGTTACTTAAATGACCATAACTTGGTCTAGGAAGTTCCAAATGACCTGAATTTTATACCGATGGAAAGCTGAGATATAGACCTACAACTTTCATGAAGAAAACAAATCCAAATTTTGACCATAACCTATCTGAAAAACCACCTGCAGTCAACACACCAAAAACTGCCAATGTCCAGAAAATGCCTAGAATTCTGCGTAACACCAAATCCAGCCAGCCCCATTCAAATAGTCATATCTTGGGCTACAAAATTCCAAATGGAGTGATTTAAAAAGGGAATTAAAGTTAAGACAATAGGAAACAACTTCTATGAAGAAAACTTTGCCAAATTCTAATAGCAATATGACCAATGGAACAGTACAAAACAGGATACCAAATCTAGAAAATTTGAAATTGTGCCTAGGAAAACTAAAAATCTAAGGAGCAACTAAAATTAACAAAATTGGTAACCAAAATGTGGTATGTGGGTAAAATTGAAATCCCTATACCTATTAAGTATAAGAAAGTCAACAAATTGACTTGAATAGTATTGTGAATAGTAACCACAAAATGAAAATTTCCAAGAACGTTAGTTTAAGTATATTGGGGCTAGAATTAAGTATATATGAATTAATTATTGGATTTATTATGAGATAAGATACTGAAACACTATAAATTGCGTGTTTCAGCTGAAAAAGACATGGATAAGGATAAGGCAAACTGAGTCAAGGCCTAGAGGCAACTCACATCAGGTTTGTGCACAAAAATTTTTAAATTATAGTTTTCATAATGAAAATTGATTTGTCATACATTGTGGATGTGTTTTGTTCATTATGAATTTTGAGAATGTTGTGTTGCCTATTTTACAATGGAAATTTGGAATGAAAATTATTTATTGATTTGTATGAAATATTTGAACAATATGGTTTTGAATTTGGTTATGGCCTTAGAAATTTTATTTGAGAATTTGTGTGTTGCCTACTTTAGAAATGAAGATTTGAAATGAAGTTTGTTTGATTGTTGTACCAATTATAATTGAACATCATAGTTTTAAATTGTTTCTCATTCACACTTGGCATGGCAGTCCTTTACTATGTTCCTCCTCCACTTGTGGGGTTGAGTTTGATATTTGATCATTTTCCTCCCTCTCTGGCTTGCCAGTCTAAGGTGAGTTTGGATGAGTACTCATTAGCTAGCTAGCTACCTCCCTCATTGATTTCGATTAGTGGGGTGAGTTTGCCTTGTCGTGATGTACAACACGGCATGTTTGGAAATTTTGTGTCATAGCCTAAGTTGTGTTATTGATTGGCAACACTGTGTTTATTAAATTGTTTGATCAAATTTGTATTGTATTAAGCTTTGAATATTGTGAAATATTTAAATTGTGATTTGTGATAAATGTGATTTGAAAATTGAAATGTGATTATGAAATATTTGAACTGTGAATTAATAACAAATATTTTATATTTTGCATTTTATATTTTATTGTGCACCACTGAGTATTTTTATACTCAACGATAGCTTTCTTTACTGTAGATAGAAACAAGAAAAAAGCAGCAGAGTGAGCTACTGATTGTTGTGACTACACTAAGGCTTTTGTACGGGTATTTAGTTATACCCTTGTAATTAGTTGATGCAAATAATGTTATAGTCATATGTATTTTTTTTTTTTTGTAATTGAGCAGTTGTACAGTCATATGTAAAAATATTATCTTTTGGCTTGTTATGGCTGTGAACTATATTGTGAATGAAATCAAATATTTTCAATGCAATGAGAATGGATTTACTTAAATGTTTTGCAATTGTCATAAATTATGGAGATTGGTTGGATTTGTGATGATTTGAGTTTTGGTGGTTGCAATTGGGTTGAAATGAATTATTTGGAAGTGTTTTTCACAGGTTTTGAAGAACTATTTTCCCCAAATATAGACGGCACTCTGCCGAAAATTTTTCAAAATTTGCATAAAAATAAAAATATACAAAAATTTTAACTAGTCTTTAAACTTTAAGTAAATATTTTTAATACCTGCTATAAAAGCTCACCACTTTCAAAAGGTAAGAAAATTGTTTTAAAATCCCTTGTAGTATATTTAATGGGTTACCGATAGACAAAGTACGGTAATTCATTAGATGTACTACGGGATCATGTTACATCTTACTGAGGGGTAGGGTGTGACACACCTAAACTATGTGAATAGGTAGTTAGGGCTTATATGCCCATCACTAATAGAATTCATAATATATTAGTAATTCAACTTAAAATATGAAATTGTAATTAATATAAGTAGATTGTCCAATGTATAAATGAGATGAAGTCATCATGAAGATTTATGTTTCATTGTAATTAGAACAATAATAATAATATCCTTACCAATAAGTGGTAAATGAGAGGAAATAAGGTGAATTATAAATACTTTGTAAGCAAAATATTTTCTAAATTATGAATGGCAATTTATATAAATATTATAGTGAATAAATGAATCACATAAATGTGAGAATGGGACAATCATTAATCAATCGACTATAACTAGAGTTATACTACTTCAAAGTAAATAAGTAAAAAGGGAAATTTAAGTTAATCTGAAATCCATGAATGGTTTATGGATTACTTGGAATATGAATGACAATATACATAAATATTGTGATGATTAAATGGATTATGCGAATGCATGAATGTGACGTTAGTTCTCATTATTGGAGAAAGGAAGAATGTTTTGAGTACAATGGTACATGAGAACCATTGTTGTGAATAATGATCAATATAGATGATATAATGAATATATAAATTATGATGAATATATAAACTACGTAGAATTATGATTTAGAAATTTATGCTTCTATTAGGAACAGAATTAAAATAATAAAAATTATAATTGGAACTTATAATAAATAATAAAATATATTAACATGAAATGATACTAATGTGCCCATGTATTGCCGAGACACGTGTGTCAGATTGGATAGATTGGCATGCCAATAAGGCATTATTTGAGCAGTACTGCGTAAGGCTTTATGCCTGTATTTATGGCTTTATGCCTACATTTATGGCTTTTATGCCCAATTATCTGTTACCATGGCTTTTTAGTCATATTGACTGCATACGTGATTAACGTTTCGTATTTCACATCCCATGGTATGACGGCCCGAGACACCACGGTATCTAGTGCCCATTGACTCGCTTATCTAGTTTAGTCAGCCTGTCATAGGTTACTTGGGCAATGAAATACATTAGGAATATTAGAAATTAAAAATATTAAAAATTAAATAAATGAGTTAGAAAGACTTGAAAAGAAATAGTTAGAATCAAGAATATTAGTTATTATGAAATGATCCAAACCACATAAAAATTTTTAAGTAAAGTGATAAAAGATTAGCAAAAATAGGTATAACTTAAATAAATGCTACAAATGTACCTCTTATAACCATATGAATATAAACTTAGTATTTTTATTAATTTTGTATTTTATATATTATTATTGTGAATTTAGAAACTAAGCGCTTCCAAAAGAGGAACAAATTAGAACAAAAGATAGTTAATACTAGAAATATCGTATTAAATTAAATTAAATTTTTGAGTATCTAAATGATGCTTCATTTCTTTCTTTATTTGTATATATTATTTTCTTATTATATTATCACACCACAAAGCAGAAATGCTTAGCGCGATGGATTGTTTTCTTCACGCAGGTACTGAAGCTAAAACCCGGTGAAAATTAGACTGGGATTTTTGGAGTCCGGATCTGCAGAAGTGTCAGAAGTGTTCAAAGTTGTCACCTCCTCAACAATGCATGTAGATAGGGCTCACAAAAGTCATATTATGTATTTTGTGCATTATAATTAGTTACTATGTTGAAATGTAAATTATGGAATTGTAATTAATTTGTATATTATGTAAATTATGAATTTATGTAATTAGTGTGTGAATCATGTATTTTAATGAAATTTAAAAATTTTCATTTATGAATTTAGCTTGAATAGATTTGTATGGAAATGAGTATGGAATTGAAATATATAAATGATATTTGAAATACTGAGATGATTATGATGTATGTGGATGAAATTATTGTTGAAATTTTCAAACAGGTAAATAGTAAAATACGCCAAATGTTAATAAAATAGGAAAAACTTCGTCAATTTCTCCTTAGACTAGAATTTATTTTAAAATATAACGAGTTCAAAGTTTTTAAAGGAATAAAGTAATATAAGATAGGGTGCTCCGACACAGAATATGACATGTCTTGCTCGGCTACACTATAGACGGGTGAGGGGTGTTACATTAATTGGTATCAGAGCACGGTTTAGGCATTCCTAGGCATTGATAGATAGAATAAGATTATGTGTATAACATGCATTGCATTTATAAGAGTTGAGGTGACACTAATGCAGATCTATTTTCTTTGGTTATTTTAGGTTAAGGTATGGACCCTGAGTAGCAAAAGGCAGTAGAAGAAGAAGTAGAAAATCATCCCCCGGCTGAGAGTGATGTTGGAGACGGGAGAGGTCCTACTGTGCTAGTGTTAGAGGGACTTGTACAACCCCAACAAGTTTTATGGGAGCAGATGACCGAGTACTTTAGACAAATTACTGAGGTAGTTCTGCAACCCCAACCACAACAGAAGTCACCTTTGGGAAAAATTAGAAAGTATGGAGCTGTAGATTTCAATGGTAGAAAGAAAGATAATTCTACAGTTACAGAGTATTGGTTAGAAAGGACTGAAAGAGTCCTGCAGCAGCTCCATTGTACCCTAGAAGAGAGTTTGGAGTGTGTAGTTTCATTGCTACAAGAAGTTGCATATCGTTGGTGGGATACTATAACCAAGGTAGTGGCGCTAGCTAAGGTGACTTGGGAATTCTTTCTGATAGAGTTCAAAAAGAAATATATTACCTGTGGCCATGAAGAGGAACAAAATAGGAGTGGTGATCAGCAAAAGAGGGTATTAGGAGAGTCTAGTAATAAGAGGCCTAGAGAACTATTAAGACAGACATCTTATCTGAGTAGGAGACAAAGGCCCAGGCCCATATCTATAAGAGGTCAACCAGAGACACCAGTAGTGAATACACCGGGACTAGTAGTGGGAAGTTCTACCCCAAGAAAATGTGGCCATTGTAAAAGTGGCATAAAGGTAAATGCAGGGGATTAACTGGAGCTTGTTATAAATGTGGGGCCATGGACCATTTTCTGAAGGATTGCCCTAAGAGGAGGCTATATGCTATGGAGGCTCGAGAGGAGTCAGGTCCAGACAATGAAGAGGCAACACAAGGAAGTGGAGAAGCAAGGAGGTAGCAGATCTTCGACTGCACACATCAGGTAAATTTCGGGGATGAAATTTTTGTTAGAGGGAAAGAATTGTGACATCTCACTTTAGATAGTCCGTACGTTCTACTGTTCCACTGACTAATGTCTATCTGGATAGTCAGAATGTCTAGATCTGTATGTAAAATAGAGTGAGGAGTCATAAATACACTAAATAATGGCAAGAAAAATTAAGAAAAAATTTTAAGAAATGAAATACCAGAAAGTTAAATGAGCCGGACCTGCGACGATGGGTGACTTAACGGGAAGCGACTGCAAAGACAGTTGCCGACCCTAGACCCATGGGGAAACCCTGTGAAATAATTTTTGGGACTCCAATGAAGAGTTATTGAGTCTTCGATGATAAAAGAATGCCAAGAAAATGCTAAAAAAAATTTATCAATTGGTACAGACAATTTTAGCTCGATAAGCAAAACGAAGGGCATTTTGGTCATTTCACCTTCAGAGATGATTTTTGACCAACTTGTCCATTTAAGTAAGTGAGATCCATGTCCTAAAATATGAATAAATATTACTAAAAATTTAATTAAAAATAAGTAAAAAAAAAGATGAAAAGAAAAGAAAAGAAAAGAAAATTTAAGTAAGATTATGACATCATGCACATGTAAGCATGATGTAATAAAAATTTCTTAGCCAATCACCATTCAACAAACACTCATAAAAAGGCTAAAAGGAGATAAATAAACTCAAAATTCACTCATCTTCTTTCATTTTCTAGAGTTGGCCGAACCACCTCCATGGAAGTGTTCTTCCATTTTCATCTCCCCTAGCTCATTTCTCTTGCTTTTCCTACCATATTCCATATAAGTCCCAATGCTAAAAATTATCCTAAAACCTTGCTAAGGTGATTGGCTACTAAGAAAGTGAAGAAAAATTGAAGTTGGCTAAGAGAAAATTCTGGCCTACTAAGGTTAGTGCTAGTTATTACCTCTCTCTCTCTTTATTCTATGTTAATAGCTTAAATTGAGTAAGAAATTGCAAGAAAAAGAAATAAAAATATATATGTATGAACACCATGTATTTTTGGCAGCCATGGGAGGAGGTTGAAATTTGTTGATTTGTTTGAGTTAAATTGTTTAGAAGTGGTTTTTGATGAGTATATTTGAGTTAGATGTTGATTTGTGTGTGTGGGATGTAATGATGGATGGTGACGGTTAGGGTTTGTGACTAAATTGGGGATTTGGTGCTTGGATGTTTAACTGGAGTTCTAATGGTCAATTAGTGACCATTTAGTATGGTTTGACTTGGATTGGGAGTGAATTGTTGCATTGAGTTGTGAAATGGTTAGACTACCTTATGTGCCCAAAATTCTAGACTTGAGTCTAGTGAGTTTGGGCAGCCATAACTTGACTTGTGTAGCTTCAATTGGTGTAAGACCAATTGGAGATGAAACTAGGGACATAATACCATATTTTTGATGAAGAGACCCTGCCCAGAAAACCAACTTAGAGTGACCTAAAAATTGCCTAAATTCGGGTAACCAAAATCTGGACCTGGAAAAATGACCATATGAATAGTAAATGTTCAAATGGCGATAACTCACTCTAAGAAGGTCAGAATGACTTGAGGATTTATGTTTCATTGTAATTAGAACAATAATAATAATATCCTACCCAATAAGTGGTAAATGAGAGGAAATAAGGTGAATTATAAGTACTTTGTAAGCAAAATATTTTCTAAATTATGAATGGTAATTTATATAAATATTATAGTGAATAAGTGAATCACATAAATGTGAGAATGGGACAATCATTAATCAATCAACTATAACTAGAGTTATACTACTTCAAAGTAAATAAGTAAAAAGGGAAATTGAAGTTAATCTGAAATCCATGAATGGTTTATGGATTACTTGGAATATGAATGATAATCTACATAAATATTGTGATGATTAAATGGATTATATGAATGCATGAATGTGACGTTAGTTCTCATTGTTGGAGAAAGGAAGAATATTTTTAGTACAATGGTACATGAGAACCATTGTTATGAATTATGATCAATATAGATGATATAATGAATATATAAATTATGATGAATATATAAACTATGTAAAATTGTGATTTAGAAATTTATGCTTCTATTAGGAACAGAATTAAAATGATAAAAATTATAATTGGAATTTATAATGAAATAATAAAATATATTAACATGTACTAATGTGCCCATGTATTGCCTAGACACGTATGTCAGGTTGGATAGATTGGCATGCCAATAGGGTATTATTTGAGCAGTACCGCGTATGGCTTTATGCCTGTATTTATGGCTTTATGCTCGCATTCATGGTTTGTATGCCTGATTATCTGTTACCATGGCTGTAGACACCATATTTTGATCGACCCTCAAATGCAAGGATCTTTTAAAATTGAAATTTCATTATGTTATCCGTTCTCAACTGATGACCCGATCACAGGTCACTTTTCCAAACTCACCAATGGCTTATCTTTGGAGTAATTCAATCTCATGTTCAAGTTAGATTGCTTTCTGATCTCTTCACCTTTATCTGATGTGTTTAGATCGATATTGGATCTCCGGACTATTCAATCTTATATGCTATTGTTTTTTGATCTCTCTATGTTCAAGTAACTCAAAATTCCAAGTTTGCATATAGTGTGGTGATCAGGTATCTCGCTCGAATTGTCCAAACATTCCTCAAACAAAGGTAAGGTTTTATCCGATCTCTAAGTGATGAGCCTGACCCTAAAAAGCCCAAGTCATTTTCAAATCTTTACAATTCTATCAAATCACTCTTCAAATGTTTCAAAGGTTCAGTCGAAATTCAGTCACAGCATCATCTGATTTCATGTTCACGTGTAATGGTTTTCTAATCTCTAGAAGTGGTTTGATGTTTTATGATTAATAACCGATCTCAGGTTTAAAGTTCAACTGTATTCAATTGATTAAGTACTCAGGCAATTTGGTTTGGATGTTTTCCGATCTCATTAAGAAAATTGGGCATGAAAAGACTTAGATTCATTTCAAAATATAAAAATATATACAAGTCATTTGGCAGGAGGGTCTCCCCTAACCTGCCCTTCAGATACATTTTCAATTCCGTCATTCTCTCTCTCTCTCTCAGGCTCCTCCTCACTGTCTTCTTCAGCTCTTGGGACGAGATTCACCATCCAGGAGAAGTCTTCCTCAGGATAGCGCTTCACGAGTTCGGCCAAAAGATCACCATGTGCATTCATATAAGCTTCTGCCTCTCTCGCCAGAGCCTCTTCTTCCTTAGCCTTGATCTCTTCAGTAAGTCGAGCGACATCAGCAGATCGGTAGGCCAGAGCATCTTCAAGTTCTCACTTTAGTTTAGTTATCCTTTCCTCATAAGATTTCATCTGACCTTCTATCTTGGCGATATAGTCCTGGGTAGTGGAGAGTTGGGCCTTGGCGAAAGATACATCTTGGACCGCCTTCAAAATCTCTTGTCTCAAGAGATGAGTTTTTTCTCTGATCAAATGTTGGTTCGAAATGGCCTCCAAACCTAAGCTCATCGTCTGAGCTAGGAGATCGTCGATGCTATCCTGGGCCAATCTATTCCAATCTTCTTGAAAACATATAGTGGCGCCCAAGACCTTGGCAAGGTCGAGATTACCCCGAACAGAATGGTTCCTTTCCAGTGAATGGATAAGGACCTGAGCACCTCGAGAAAGAGTCCTTACTGCCGGTCGGGAAGGCCCCCCTTCTGCACTTGAAGAGATCGACGGAGGTGGAGGTTCGGCCTGTTGAGGTGGAAAAAGAACCACTTTTACCTCTGAGACCGGCTGCTTTGGAGGTCAGAATGGAGAGCTCGGTACTTCTGCCGAGTCCTACCTAGTTGTCTGAGCAGCAGCAGCAGCAATCTTCATCTCCCACACATTGATGTTCACACTTTAAAACATATAAAAGAATGTAATACTACACCCCCAAATTTAATAAGGTCAAATGACATTGTAGGGTTACTACATGATGCAATAAGTGTGATTAGTGAAGGAAATTACTTAGTCAGACAAGATGTCGAAGAATTAGGTTGAGGAAAATAGAGTCGAGCATGAATCACAACTTGATGAGATTAATATGGAACAATCAAGAGATACTTCTAGTGGAGGGACAAGTGAATTCGTAAATATATTGAAAGATGTGAATGTTGAGTTATACCCAAGGTGCAAAACCTTTTCTAGTTTATTTTTTATTTTGCAATTGTACCATTAAAATGCTTAAATGGATGGATAGGAAAATCATTTGCAATGCTTCTGCAGTTCTTAATTGATGCTTTTCCCGAAGGTACTTCACTTCCTAAATCTCATTATCAAGCTAAAAAACTCGTCAAAGCATTAGGTCTCAATTATGAGAAGATCCACTCTTGCATAAATGATTGTGTGTTGTTTTGGTGGGGAAAGGGAGAAACAAGAATTATGTCATGTTTGTGGATCATCTCAATGTGTTACAAATAAGAATGAACAATTGAATTCAAATGGTGACATAGTGGAAAGGTCTTCTATCAAGAAGAAGAAACCAGTTAAAGTTTTATGTTACTTTCCCATTATACCTAGGCTTCAAAGGTTATTTACATCTGTTAAAACTTTTAATGACATGAGATGGCATGAAGAGGATAGCATAAAAAATGGATTGCTAAGATATCCTACAAATGGAAAAGCATGGAAAGAATTTGATTATAGATTTCTTGATTTTTCCTTTGATTTTTGAAATGTGAGGGTTGGTCTTACTACTGATGGTTTTAATCCATTTAGGACCAAGAGCACCACTTATAGCACATGGCCTATTATATTAGTCCCATATAATATGCCTCCTTGGACATGTATGAAGCAATCTTCATTCATTTTATCAATGATCATCCCTGGTGAGAAGAGTCCTAGAAATAATATCGATGTGTATTTACAGCCCTTAGTTTAGGAGTTAAATCAATTATGGGAGTGGAGACCTATGATGCTTCTACTAGCCATATATTCTTAATGAGAGTTGCTTTAATGTGGGCAATCAATGATTTTCCAGCATATGTAAATTTGTCTAGTTGGACCACAAAGGGAACTTTTGCATGTCCTTATTGTGCTAAATTAACATGTTTAATATGGTTATACAAAGGTGGAAAACATTGCTATATGGGTCATAGGAGATGGTTACATGAAGGGCACGAATTTCATTTTCAAAATATTTCTTTACTAAGGAACTACGACCCACACCTATACGTGCTTCAGGTTGTGATGTGTTAAAACAATTAGATAGTGTTCAATTCACATTGGGAAAAGTATCTCAAGCTGGGCAACAAAAGATAACAAAAAACAAAAAGAGTGGAAGCAAAAGAAATAAAGGAAATGATGTTGGTGAATTAGTTAAAGAAACACAAGAGAATGTGGATGAAGATTCTAATGATGAGATGGATTGGTGGAAGAAGAAAAATATTCTTTATAGTTTACCATATTGGGAATATAATTTATTGCGTCACAATCTTGATGTGATGCATATAGAGAAAAATATGTGTGATAATGTAATTAGCACTTTATTGAATATTGAGGGTAAGTCAAAGACAATCTTAAAGCTCACCTTGACTTGGTGGATATGGGTATTAGGAGTGAGTTACATCCATAAACAAGTGAAAATGGTAAAAACAAATTGCCTCTAGCATCATTTACAATGGCAAAGAAGGAAAGAGACATTCTTTGTAAAGTTTTGAAGAATGTGAAAATGCCTGATGATTATGCATCCAATATTTCAAGGTGTGTTAACCTTAAGGAATGCAAGATCAGTGGATTGAAAAGTCATGACTCTCATATTCTAATTGAGTGTATGCTTCCATTAGCACTATGGATATGTGATTCATTACAACAAGTGACCTCTATTATGATTGAGCTAAGTGCATTATGCTCAAAAGTGTTAGATGTTAATGAGCTCATAGTACTTTAAGATCGTATTGTATTAACACTTTGTCATATGGAGATGACCTTTCTTCCTTCTTTTTTTTTACCATTATCACACATTTAATGGTCCATTTAGTGGAGGAAGTAATACTTGGTGGTCTAATACAATATAGATGGATGAATCCAGCAGAAAGGTATGAACCAAGTTATTTGTGCCAATACACTATCCTATCAAATCTCCATTTATTAGCCATTCATTATCACTATTGCTTTATCTATTTCATATAGGTCACTTGTTTGATATAAGTCCTTAGTACATAACAGAGCATATGCTGAAGGATCAATTGTAGAAGGATATATAGCTGATGAATGTCTCAAATTTTGCTTAGGATACCTTGAATGTGTTGAGACACATTACAATCAACCTTTAAGGAATCTTGCACCACCTTCAGGTGCAAGCATTAGATATTTGTTTGTAGCCAATGGTCATCCTATTGGCAAAAGTAAAGAATGTTGTCTTAGATGACAAATCATTGATGCAAGCACATCAGTATGTGCTACGCTATTATGAAGAGATTGAGCATTTTCACTAGTAAGTATAATTACATTAAGTTATTCTCATTTCTTATTTCTTTAAAAAAAAACTTTTTTTAATATATTTATATCATGCAATGTAGAGAATTCATTGAGATTGAGAGAAGAAAACATCGTTGACATGTTTGTCTGGATAATAATGATGTCAATAAGTTGATTAATGAAAATTTCATGATTGGTTCCGTAATAGGGTAAGTTTTAGAACTTTTAACCATCTCGAATTTTTTTTATACTTTTATTATTTACTTAATTGACAATCTATAATACTATAGGTAATGGCAAGGGATGGGATGAATATATCCAATGACATTATGAGTCTTGGAATAGGTCCTAACAAGGTGGCTAAGAGATTTTCTGGATTCATTATTAATGGAATCAAATTTCATACCTTAGCTAGAAAGGAACAAAGATTGACACAAAATAGTGGTGTGGTGAACGATTCAGAAGTGGAAGGAGTTAACTACAATGGAAGAATAAAAGATATCATCAAATTAAATTACTATGGTGCTTTTAAAGTTGTGATGTTCAAATGTGATTGGTTTGATGTTTATCATAATGCAGGTGTGAAGCAAGATGAATATGGATTCACACTAGGAACTTTTCTCGCTTAATACACAATGGTGAGAAAGTAGATGACTATCCATATGTATTCTCTTCTCAAATGGAGTAGGTGTTTTATGTACAAGATCCTAAAAATACAAATTGGCATGTAGTTGTAAAGGTTAAACCTTGAGACTCATTTAATATGGTTATTTATGAGGTATTAACTATGAAATTTTATAATGCCAAATAGTGGTGACATTTCTAAGGTAGATGACCATCCCAATTAGGTAAGGTCAGATGTTTGTGAAGATGATGTTATTTATATTTAAATTTATTTATGTTTATCATGAACTATTGAAATATGTTATACAATACTAGCATTTGACTTTTTAGCAGTGTTATCTTAATCTATAATTATGATCATAATACTTCAAAATTTAATCTATTCATTTTTTGTTAAGTTCTCTTTACATTTAACCATGGTTGTTAACAATTGAATATATTATTAATAAATTCAATTATTTATTACTATTTATTTTTTTTATTGATATGTATACTATTATACAACTAAAAGTATGGCTGAAAGATATAGAAGCTTACGAGGTTTGAGGATTATGAGCAATGATTCTCAATTTACAAGAGAAGTCCATCAAGAAGAAGTACACCAAACAAGGAGTTCTTTTGAACATGAAAGTCAAACTCAGCAAGTGAATGAGGAAGATATGACTGAAATGATTGGTAACAATGTGCTTAATATTAGTTGTCTTTATCTTTTAATAGAAAATTGGCTATGAAAGAAAGGGTGTTTAATATTAATTGCTTTTATATTTAATAGAAAAATAGCTAGGAAATCAAATAGATACAATTTAGTGAAGAAGTATAATTATAGAGTTACTATATGTATATATTTACGACTTTGTGAGTCTAACATGAGGTCAAACCATTTTTAGAAGAATATATTTATTATATGGATTAGATGAGTCTATTCTTCCATTTCCATTTTCACCTTCCTCATCTATATACTCTTATCTTTATGATTTATCTATTATGCATTGTGATGGAATATTTTTGTTTTTAAAGATGTACGTGCAAGGAGATTCAAAAAATGTGGAAAAACTACAATGGTTGCAGTTTGGAACATGAATGATAATGAAAGGATATATATAAAAGTGAATGAATTTAGAGTCCCATGTTCAAATGAAGGTCGCACACTTGGATCTTTTCTTGGAACCATTGCTACTAATGGTATTTATGCACCTTTGAATATCACTAGATGGGATAAAGAAGAGTTTCAGCCATTCAAGATCTAGATATTGAAACTTCTTAAGGTATTACATCTCTTACTTATTGATATCTAAAATCTCACATTTATTGTAACGATCAGGCTCCAACCACTAGAGGAATTGTCTGCTTTGGCCATAAGCCTCACGGTTTTGTCCCATAGGTGGAATGGAGAACTTCCCAGGAGGTCACCCATCCTAGGATTTCTCTCAAGCGAGCACGTTTAACCCTGGAGTTCTTCCAACTCTCCAGGCCATTCCACCAAAAGGCGCCTGTAGTAATTAGTTCCCCCATTTTATATATCATTACTTTTTGAACCCAAGACCATCTCCGTGCTTTGCCTATGTGGGATTTGCCTAAGGGACCTTTTGAATTTTCCAATAGGTGAATAGTTAAGTACGCCAACTGATAATAAAATAGGAGAAACTCTGCTGGTTTCTTCATTTAAAAAATAATCGATATTAAATATAACGAGAAAAATTTTTTAAAAGAAATAAAGTAAGATAAGTTAGGGTGCTCCAACACCGAATGTAGCACGCCTCGCTCAGCTACACTGTAGTCGGGTGAGGGGTGTTACATTTATTATGCAATAGTTTTAAATATCTTAGATATTAGTTAATAATTTTGTATGTTATGCAGAAAAATTTTCTTATCCACCTCAGAAAGAGAAATGGCTTTTGAAATCTATAAATAAGAAGTGGAGAGATTATGAAAGTGTTTTGAAAGAAAAATATTATCATCCATCAAAGACTATGGAACAAATCTCTGAATATGTTCCTAAGGATGTGTTGCCTCCTCAAGAGACTGCTTTAGTAAATGAATGGTTTACAGAGAAAAATCAGGCTTCATTTATTCAATGTCAGTGGCTATGTTTGATTATGATTGTGAGAAAGGGGGGTCATAGTAAGGCGTGAGGTGAAATATCATCCACTAGAATTATATAAAATGCACCAAGTAATGCCCAGGAAAGATGGCGGTGTCACAATGGTCTCACTTAAGTACCACCTCCTTAGACAGTATTTTCTAGATATGTACTCCATACAATCCTAATAGAATCAAACCACTAGTAAGTACCATCTTCCCATAACACTACCATGATACTAAGGATTTATGCAATGAAGGCATAAATAGACAGGAGTTGCCACTCGGGTAATAATCAAGACATGTTCAGTGTTTCTTCTGAGGGTCATGGATGGTAACTTACTCCTTGCAGAGTTTCCATAACCGTCATTACCATAGCCCAATGTCTAGGTTTAGGATAGTGGGTACATAAGGGGAATGTGTTAGGCACTCCTTACGCCTGGTCTAACCTCCTTAATTCAAGTATCAATCCTCTACTAATGTTTCTAGAAGTCTTGTTTATTATTCCTCAATTAAACTTTATCCTAAAAATGCAATTCTAGTCCTACACACACAAGTAATTCACAAAAGGGTTGTTGTTTACAAACAGTTTTCAAGCATAAGTAATTCCTATCTATGGGGTTGCTAATTATTTAAATGATATTTACCAGATTACTAAAATTAATTTATTATTGAGAATTTAATTTACAAATAAATTCAATTTCAAACAACCCTAAGTTTCTATTTAACCTAATTAATTAATTTTTCACCAAGTTACCCTAAGGACAATTAAACTAAATTAATTATGTACATGTGTAATTTATTCTAATATCACATAAGCCCAAACAATCACAAACTAATAAAGATTTTTAACATGTAAATTTATTTTACAATTACCAAGTATTAAATTAGATTTATTTTATATGCCAATGTAACACCCTCCCGGTAGCAACTCCGTACATTCTACTGTTTCGGTGACCGGTGTCGGTCTGGACAGCTAGAACGTCCGGAAAAATATTTAAACTAAAGTCAGGAACCATAATTAACTCAAATATTAATAAGAAAAATTTAGTAAAAATTTTAGAAATAAAATACAACCAAGTCAAATGAGCTGGTGCCCAAGCGATGGATAACCAGAGGGAAGTTGCGGTTCTCGCAACTAGGAGCCCTAGACCCGGGGAAAAATTCATAAAATAATTTTTGGGACTCCAGAGAAGGGTCATTGAGGTTCCTATGGCATTAGAATGCCAAGAAAATATTTAGAAAAATTTTTCAATCGGTACAGACAATTTTGACCCGTTAAGCCAAACGGAGGGCATTTTGGTCATTTCGCCTTCAGAGACGATTTTTGGCCGACTTGTCTAGTTGAGTAAATAATTATTATAACATAAAATATGAATTAATGTTGATGAAAAATTAATTTAAAGTTAGTAGAAAAGAAAAAAAAAAGAAAATAGTGGAAATTAGGGATAATGACATCACATGATGTCATTTACTTTCTCCCAACCAATCACCATTCAACAAGCTTTCTTAAATCACTTAAAAGAGTCAAAATAGACCAAAAAAATTCTGGTCTCCTTCTTCATCTTCAGCCAGCCGAAACCCTTCTCCCCTCTCCCTCCATTGATGCTCAACCAAAGCTCCCTTTCTCTCTTTGTTTCACCATAAACCCTCCAACTCCTTTCATTAAAATTCATCCTTATACTTTGAATAACCCTTAGGCAGCCTAGAAAAGGAAAGAAAGTGAAGTTTGAGCTTGGAAAATTCTGCCCTACAAGAGGTTAGTGCCTATTTACACTTATACCTCTTTTATTCCATGTTAAAGACTTAAAATAAGTAAGAATTTGTGAATCAAATGAATGAAATTTATGTGCATATACCCCATGGAATTCGGCAGCCCTAAGGAAGGAACAAGATGGAGTGTTTTTGATGGACTTGGAGTGAACTAGAAATCATGTTTAAAGTATATAAACATAAGGATAATGAATTAGTTAGTTAACTAAGGTAATTTGTGTAAACCTTGAACATGAGCTAGGGTTTGGGAGTGAAATTTGGACTTGGCTTATGAAATTGTTAAAGAACATTCTAATGGTCAATTAGTGACCATTTGAGGTAAGTTGACCATAATTTGGAGTGAACTATAGCATGGCAAACTAAAATGGGTATGCTGCCTAGTGAGTGCAGCAGGGTGGCTGTGATTCCAGCCCACTTAGACAGCCATAACTTTGGCTATGTAGGGTCAATTGGTGTTTGGCCAATTGGACATGAAACTAGACATATAATGGCACAATTTTGCTGAAGAAACCATGCCCAAAAGACCAAAGCAAGTGGACCAAAAAATTGGCCCCAATCCGGATACCCTGCAATCAAATTCTGCAGAATGACCAAATGAACAGTAACTGTTCATTTGGCCATAACTCACTGTAGAATGGTCCAATTGACCTGAAAGTTTTACAGCAACAAGATAAGATATAGACAAAAAACTTTCATGAAGAAACCTACCCCAAATTATGACCAGAATCTATCCAACAAGGCAGTGGCAGTCACTGTTCACTACACTGTAGATATGGTCAATTTTGCAGTTTTGCAATCCGGCCAGCTGTGGTTTTTGGACCATATCTGGAGCTACAAAACTCCAAATGGAGTGATTCAAAAAAAGAAATTCAACTAGACAAAATAAGGAACAACTTTCATGTTTACCATTTCCTCAAATTCCCACTGTAACAGTCACTAATGGAACAGTAAATTTGAGGTACAAAAACTGAAAATTCTGCTCCCTTAGTGCTAAGCTTAGAAATGGTATTGGTGATTAATTCCAACAAGTTTTAAATGCAAAATGTGGTACATTGGGAGTGTTAAAACCAATGCACCTATTTTCTATCCAAAAGTCAACATTTTTGTTGACTAATGAAGTGAATAGTGACACCGAAACTTGAAATTCAAAAATTGAAGAATTCAAAAGTATCAAATGCCCTAGTATACCTAACAAGATTGGTTTGGATAGTTTGGCATGCCAATAGGGTTTCATTAGCGATCGCACATGGCATTATGCCATTCTGCAGGATTTCATGGCTTTTAGCCATTCGACCTTGTGTTGATATTTGGCCTTGTGCCTATTGTCATTACAAATTATTAGCTGCTCGCTGCACAATCGAGATACATATGTGACCGATGGTGTGACGGCCCGAGGTACTTGATACCCAGTGCCAGTTTACCCGTTTATCCAGTCCAGTCATTCAGTATAGGTTACTTGGGCAACCAAATGAATGAAAGTGGATAAAGTTAACGAAATAAATGATTATAACAAACACAAAACAAGTAAAACATCAATGCATTCAATGCATATTTATTTCTGTTATTTCTTTCTATTTTATTATTTGCACCACTAAGCATTATTGCTTAGCGCGTTGCTTTTGCCACGCTTAGGTTCTGGAGATACTGATCGAGAGCCCAGTAGACCGCAGACTGGGTGAGACCATCCTGTAGCTCTGCATAGTGTCCGTGTCACCTCACCATCCACAGTGCATTGGTAGGACACTAGGTTTCATTTTGGTATTTTTGTAACTAACTTTTATTTTCACATATGTAATTGAACTTATGTAATGTATTTTGATGTTCATGTAAATAATGAGAATTGTGTTTGTGAATGGAAAAATTTGAATATTTATTTATTGCTTATGTTTGAATACTATGAGAAATGAATGTTTGAGTAATGGAAAGGTTGTTGAAAATCATGTTGAGACTTTGTTGATAAAAATGGAGTTGGGATTGTTTGGAAATGATTTTGGAAGTGTTTTTCACAGGTTCCGAAGAACTGTTTTCTCCATGTTTAGCCGGTACTCTGTCGGATTTTCTATAAAATTTTCGGAACCTCAAATAAATTATAATTTCGATAAATGGCTTAAATAAATAATATTTCACAAGTTATATTCAAAACTTTGATAAAAATTAATTAAGGTAAAATAGAGTGTGCCGGTACACCGTGTGACATAACTTACTCGGATATACTGTACACGGGTAAGGGGTATCACATTTAGTGGTATCAGAGCACGGTTTAGGCGTGGGCCTAGATTGAGTTCATACCATGCATTGCATTTGTAAGAGTCGAGGTGACACTAATGCAGATCTGTTTGTCTTTCTTATTTTGAATAGGATATGGACTCTACATCACAGATAGCAGTTGAGGAGGAAGTGGAGAGTCATGCTCCACCTGCAGCAGCTGAGACTGGGGGTATGGGAGAACCTGCTCCGCCACCAAGCAGAGCACCGCCACCTCCACAGGCCATGTTCCAGCAAATGGCCGAATTCTTCAAACAAATGGCTGGAGTAATGCCACCACCACCACTACCTCCACAACCAAAATCACACCTGGAAAAATTGAGAAAATATGGAGCAGTGGACTTCTTTGGTAAGAGAGAAGATGATTCTGTTGCAGCCGAAAAATTGGTTGAACAGAACAGGCAGAGTTTTAAAACAACTCCACTGCACTCCAGAGCAAAATTTAGAAGCTGCCATATCTCTGTTGCAAGATGATGCATATGAATGGTGGGATACTGTGTCCAGTGAAGTACAGCCAGAAATAGTAACTTGGGACTTCTTCCTCTCCGAATTTAAGAAGAAATATGTGGGTAGTGTGTACCTGGAAGAGAGAAGAAGAGAGTTCATTAATCTGAGGCAGAGACAACTGTCAGTGGCCGAGTATGAAAAGGAATTTGTCCGATTAAGCCGCTATGGAAGGGAGATAGTCCCTAATGAAGCTGAAAGGTGCAAGAGATTTGAAGAGGGATTGAATGACAATATAAAGATTATGATCACTGCCTTGGGAATCACCGACTTCACCAAGTTAGTGGAAGCTGCAATAAAGGTTGAAAAGGTTAGAATAAGTGAGCAAACCAGAAGGGAAAGACAGCAGAAGAGGGGCCCAGGTCAGTCTAGTTCATCTCCTGCATTTGGGAAGAAGTTCAAGGGTCCACCTGCACAGAGTTCAGGGCAACCACAAGGTCAGGGTTAGTCTCAGGGGCCCAGGCCATAGTTTACCCCTAGGAGAGGTCAGTCCACACCATCAGTGGGCAGCTCTCCAGGGATGGGGTTCAGGGGACCAGCCCCAGCAACTTCTGCATGTCCACATTGTTTGAAATGGCATAAGGGGGAGTGTTGGAGAGTGACCGGTGCCTGCTTAAGGTGTGGGTCAACAGAGCATCAATTGAGGAACTGTCCATGCAGAACTACTACAGCTGCTCCAACACAAGCAGACAGACCTACTCCTGCACCACAAAGGGGTAGAAAATCTGGCAAATCTGAGGCAATGGGATCATCTCAGAGGCCTGCATCTGAGCCAGCAGAGAGGCCTGATAACAGACCACCTGCCAGAGCTTATGCCATGAGAGCTCAGGAGGAGCAAGATGCCCCGGACATCATCAGGGGTACGTTCTCCCTCTACAATACATCTGTGCATGCATTGGTGGATCCAGGATCCACTCATTCATACATCTGCATCAACCTACCCGTAGAAAGGGGGATACTAATAGGGGAGAGTGACCAAGACATTCTGGTCACTAATCCATTGGGCCACAGTGTAGTGGTGAATAAAGTGTACAAGGGTTGCCCGTTAAAGATTCAGGGGTATGAATTCTTGGCAGACTTAATTGAGTTGCCTTTCCATGAGTTTGACGTGATTTTGGGAATGGACTGGTTGTCACGTCATCAGGCAATAGTTGATTGCAAATTGAAGAGAATTTCTTTGAAAACTTCTGAGGGAAATGAGATCACAGTTGTGGGGGAAATGACAGATTTCTTGTCCAATGTCATCTCAGCCACAGTTGCAAGAAGAATGATGAGAAAAGGTTGTGAAGCCTACCTAGCACATGTGGTGGATACTAGACAGGCTAAGCCAAACCTGAGTGATATACCCACAGTAAGAGACTTCCCAGAGGTATTTCCTGAAGAGTTGCCTGGTTTACCACCAGAAAGAGAAGTTGAATTTGCTATTGAGACACTGCCGGGTACAGCACCCATTTCCATTGGTCCTTATAGGATGGCACCCACTGAATTGAGGGAGTTGAAAACTCAGTTGCAAGAGTTGCTTGATAAGGGGTTCATATGCCCCAGTGTGTCACCATGGGGAGCTCCAGTGCTGTTTGTAAAGAAGAAGGATGGGACTTTGAGGCTTTGCATTGATTACCGGCAGTTGAATAAAGTGACTGTGAAGAACAAATATCCGTTGCCTAGAATTGATGATCTATTTGATCAGTTGAAGGGAGCAGGAGTATTTTCTAAGATTGATCTCGCATCGTGGTATCATCGCTGAGGGTGAAGGATGCAGATGTGCCAAAGACTGCATTCAGGACCCGATATGGGCATTATGAGTTTCTAGTGATGCCCTTTGGCCTAACAAATGCACCAGCGGCATTCATGGACCTAATGAACCGTATCTTCCATCCACACTTAGATCGGTTTGTAGTGGTCTTTATTGATGATATTTTGGTGTATTCCAAGACCAGGAAAGAACATGATGAGCATTTGAGGATTGTTCTGCAAACCCTGAGAGAAAAGAAGCTGTATGCTAAGTTGTCCAAGTGTGACTTTTGGTTGAATGAGATTGCATTCCTTGGACACATAGTGTCAGCTGATGGGATTAGAGTGGATCCCAAGAAAATAGAAGCAGTGATGGAATGGAAGCCTCCCAGGAATACAACTGAGGTCAGAAGCTTCTTGGGGCTAGCTGGGTATTACAGAAGATTTGTGAAGGGATTTTCCTTAATAGCTGCCCCAATGACCAAGTTGTTACACAAGAATGTCAGATTTGACTGGAATGATAAATGTCAGACCAGTTTTGAGAAGTTGAAGGCTATGTTGACAGAGGCACCAGTATTAACACAGCCAGTGTCAGGAAAAGACTTCGTGGTCTACAGTGATGCCTCTCATAATGGGTTGGGGTGTGTATTGATGCAAGAGGGGAAGGTGGTCGCTTATGCTTCTAGGCAGCTAAGGCCACATGAACAGAATTACCCTACCCATGATCTAGAGCTTGCAGCAATTATCTTCGCACTGAAGATATGGAGGCACTACTTGTATGGTGAAAAGTGCTACATTTACACAGACCACAAAAGCCTGAAATATTTGCCAACTCAGAAGGAGCTCAACCTTAGACAGAGACGATGGATTGAGTTCCTGAAGGACTATGATTGTGTAATTGACTACCATCCTGGGAAGGCAAATGTAGTTGCTGATGCTTTGAGCAGAAAATCCATCACAACTTTGAGATCATTGAATGCCCGTCTATCTTTGGTTCGAGATGGAGCTATTTTGGCTGAGTTGCAAGTGAGGCCAAACCTGCTACAGCAGATTTTAGATGGGCAGAAGGTAGATGAGAAGCTAAAGGCTATTATGAGCAAAATCCTAGAAGGGAAAGAAACTGACTATGGGGTGAAAGCAGATGGGTGTCTGTATTACAAAGGAAGACTGTGTGTACCAGATGATGGGGAATTGAAGGCCAGTATTCTAAAAGAGGCACACACTAGTGTATATGCTATGCACCCAGGAAGTACAAAGATGTATCATGATCCAAGCTTGATATTGGTGGCACAGTATGAAGAAGGACATAGCTGACTATGTGACTAAATGCTTGACATGTCAGCAAGTCAAGGCAGAACATCAAGTTCCATCAAGATTGCTACAGCCTATACGCATACCTGAATGGAAATGGGATCGGGTCACCATGGATTTTGTAAGTGGTCTACCTCTCACCCAGAAGAAACATGATGCAGTATGGGTGATAGTGTATAGATTGACGAAGTCAGCACACTTTCTGCTGGTTAGGACTGACTACTCACTGGAGAAGTTAGCAGAATTGTATATCAGTGAGATAGTTAGACTACATGGAATTCCACTTTCCATCATATCCGATCGAGAACCCAAGGTTTACATCGAGATTCTGGAAGAAATTGCGTGAGTCCTTGGGTACACAACTCCACTTCAGCACAGCTTTCCATCCTCAGACGGATGGGCAATCGGAAAGAGTAATCCAGGTAAACAATTGAAACCAATTGAATTAATACAACTATTGAACTAAAATGATAACAATAACATGAAATATATGTCAGGTCCTTGAGGATATGCTGAGGAGTTGTGTCATTGAGTTTGAGGGAAGTTGGGATAGATACCTCCCACTGGCAGAATTTGCATATAATAATAGCTACCAAGCTAGCATCCAAATGGCCCCGTATGAAGCACTGTATGGGAGAAAATGTAGAACTCCAGTGTGCTGGACTGAATTGGGCAAAGACAAACTGGTGGGACCAGACCTAGTGAAACAGACTGAGGAAAAAGTGAAAATAATCAAAGCTAACCTGAAGATTGCCTCAGATAGACATAAATCTTATGCCGACCTGAAGAGAAAAGAAATAGAATATGTGGTTGGCGACAAAGTGTTCCTCAAGGTGTCACCGTGGAAAAAGGTATTGAGGTTTGGAAGAAAAGGTAAGTTAAGCCCTAGGTTCATTGGCCCATATGAAATCATTGAACGTGTGGGTCCAGTGGCCTATAGGCTAGCTTTACCACCAGAGCTGGACAAGATCCACAATGTGTTCCACGTGTCCATGCTAAGAAGATACCGCTCAGATCCTTCACTTGTCATCCCCAGGGAAGAAATTGAAATACAACCGGATTTGACATATGAAGAAGAACGTCTATGGATCCTGGCTCAGGAAGTAAAAGAATTGAGGAATAAGCAGATTCCACTGGTGAAAGTGCTTTGAAGGCACCACAACACTGAGGAGGCAACTTGGGAAAGTGAAGAGACGATGAGGCAACAGTTCCCTCAACTGTTTGCATCAAGTAAATTTTGAGGACGAAATTTAAATTATAGGGGAAGAGTTGTAACACCCTCCCGGTAGCAACTCCGTACATTCTACTGTTCCGGTGACCGGTGTCGGTCCGGACAGCTAGAACGTCCGGAAAAATATTTAAACTAAAGTCAGGAACCATAATTAACTCAAATATTAATAAGAAAAATTTAGTGAAAATTTTAGAAATAAAATACAACCAAGTCAAATGAGCCGGTGCCCAAGCGATGGGTAACCAGAGGGAAGTTACGGTTCTCGCAACTAGGAGCCCTAGACCTGGGGAAAAATTCATAAAATAATTTTTGGGACTCCAGAGAAGGGTCATTGAGGTTCCTATGGCATTAGAATGCCAAGAAAATATTTAGAAAAATTTTTCAATCGGTACAGACAATTTTGACCCGTTAAGCCAAACGGAGGGCATTTTGGTCATTTCGCCTTCAGAGACGATTTTTGGACGACTTGTCCAGTTGAGTAAATAATTATTATGACATAAAATATGAATTAATGTTGATGAAAAATTAATTTAAAGTTAGTAGAAAAGAAAAAAAAAAGAAAATAGTGGAAATTAGGGATAATGACATCACATGATGTCATTTACTTTCTCCCAACCAATCACCATTCAACAAGCTTTCTTAAATCACTTAAAAGAGTCAAAATAGACCAAAAAAATTCTGGTCTCCTTCTTCATCTTCAGCCAGCCGAAACCCTTCTCCCCTCTCCCTCCATTGATGCTCAACCAAAGCTCCCTTTCTCTCTTTGTTTCACCATAAACCCTCCAACTCCTTTCATTAAAATTCATCCTTGCACCTTGAATAACCCTTAGGCAGCCTAGAAAAGGAAAGAAAGTGAAGTTTGAGCTTGGAAAATTCTGCCCTACAAGAGGTTAGTGCCTATTTACACTTATACCTCTTTTATTCCATGTTAAAGACTTAAAATAAGTAAGAATTTGTGAATCAAATGAATGAAATTTATGTGTATATACCCCATGGAATTCGGCAGCCCTAAGGAAGGAACAAGATGGAGTGTTTTTGATGGACTTGGAGTGAACTAGAAATTATGTTTAAAGTATATAAACATAAGGATAATGAATTAGTTAGTTAACTAAGGTAATTTGTGTAAACCTTGAATATGAACTAGGGTTTGGGAGTGAAAATTGGACTTGGCTTATGAAATTATTAAAGAACATTCTAATGGTCAATTAGTGACCATTTGAGGTAAGTTGACCATAATTTGGAGTGAACTATAGCATGGCAAACTAAAATGGGTATGCTGCCTAGTGAGTGCAGCAGGGTGGCTGTGATTCCAGCCCACTTAGACAGCCATAACTTTGGCTGTGTAGGTTCAATTGGTATTTGGCTAATTGGACATGAAACTAGACATATAATGGCACAATTTTGCTGAAGAAATCATGCCCAAAAGACCAAAGCAAGTGGACCAAAAATTGGCCCCAATCCGGATACCCTGCAATCAAATTCTGCAGAATGACCAAATGAACAGTAACTGTTCATTTGGCCATAACTCACTGTAGAATGGTCCAATTGACCTGAAATTTTTACAGCAACAAGATAAGATATAGACAAACAACTTTAATGAAGAAACCTACCCCAACTTATGACCAGAACCTATCCAACAAGGCAGTGGCAGTTACTATTCACTGCACTGTAGATATGGTCAATTCTGCAGTTTTGCAATCCGGCCAGCTGTGGTTTTTGGACCATATCTGGAGCTACAAAACTCCAAATGGAGTAATTCAAAAAAAGAAATTCAACTAGACAAAATAAGGAACAACTTTCATGTTTACCATTTCCTCAAATTCCCACTGTAACAGTCACTAATGGAACAGTAAAGTTGAGGTACAAAAACTGAAAATTCTGCTCCCTTAGTGCTAAGCTTAGAAATGGTATTGGTGATTAATTCCAACAAGTTTTAAATGCAAAATGTGGTACATTGGGAGTGTTAAAACCAATGCACCTATTTTCTATCCAAAAGTCAACATTTTTGTTGACTAATGAAGTGAATAGTGACACCAAAACTTGAAATTCAAAAATTGAAGAATTCAAAAGTATCAAATGCCCTAGTATACCTAACAAGATTGGTTTGGATAGTTTGGCATGCCAATAGGGTTCAGATTAGCGATCGCACATGGCATTATGCCATTCTGATTTCATGGCTTTTAGCCATTCGACCTTGTGTTGATATTTGGCCTTGTGCCTATTGTCATTACAAATTATTAGCCGCTCGTTGCACACCGGAGATACATATGTGACCGATGGTGTGACGCCCGAGGTACTTGATACCCAAAGGTGCTTACCCGTTTATCCAAATTCGTTCAAGATAGGTTACTTGGGCAACCAAATGAATGAAAGTGGATAAAGTTAACGAAATAAATGATTATAACAAACACAAAACAAGTAAAACATCAATGCATTCAATGCATATTTATTTCTGTTATTTCTTTCTATTTTATTATTTGCACCACTAAGCATTATTGCTTAGCGCGTTGCTTTTGCCACGCGTAGGTTCTGGAGATACTGATCGAGAGCCCAGTAGACCGCAGACTGGGTGAGACCATCCTGCAGCTCTGCATAGTATCCATGTCACCTCACCATCCACAGTGCATTGGTAGGACACTAGGTTTCATTTTGGTATTTTTGTAACTAACTTTTATTTTCACATATGTAATTGAACTTATGTAATGTATTTTGATGTTCATGTAAATAATGAGAATTGTGTTTGTGAATGGAAAAATTTGAATATTTATTTATTGCTTATGTTTGAATACTATGAGAAATGAATGTTTGAGTAATGGAAAGGTTGTTGAAAATCATGTTGAGACTTTGTTGATAAAAATGGAGTTGGGATTATTTGGAAATGATTTTGGAAGTGTTTTTCACAGGTTCCGAAGAACTGTTTTCTCCATTTTTAGCCGGTACTCTGCCGGATTTTCTATAAAATTTTCGGAACCTCAAATAAATTATAATTTCGATAAATGGCTTAAATAAATAATATTTCACAAGTTATATTCAAAACTTTGATAAAAATTAATTAAGGTAAAATAGAGTGTGCCGGTACGCCGTGTGATATAACTTACTCGGATATACTGTACACGGGTAAGGGGTGTCACAGCCAAGGTTAGTTTAATTTACAAACAAGATTAATTTTAATTTACCAAGTATTTATTTAAATTAATTACATATAAAAGTCGATTAAATTAAAAAACAAAGTTACCTTTAATTTACCAAATAAAAATCCTATTATTACTACATTTTCATGCCAACAATTATTTTTGAAATTTAGTGCTACTTACTTGTTGATAATTGCAATTGTCATTAGGGCAAGCTACTTTTAAAAAAGGGTCTTCTCTTCTAGTATGGCGATGATATCTCTGGCTTACTCCCATTTAGCTCCACGTAAATGCCTTCTTTGGTACTTATCTTAGGGCTACTTACCAATTTTATTTGTAATAAAAAAAATAAAAAAAAAACTTAAAGAAAATAAAGGAAGTAAAGAAAATAAGAAAATATTAATAATGATTCAAATTGGATTCTAACTCTAGTCTCCTAAAGGGTTAAGATTCTTAATTAGTTACAACTACCTAAGGGTCCAAGTCTCCTAACATATTCCAAACACTTTATAACACTTCTTAAATTGAAAGAACACAAAAAAAATAGATCAAATATTTATTAGAACTCAAGAACATGCATAAACATTCAATTCCTAGATTTTGACAGATTGACAGTAGTAAGAAATCTAATTTTTAAGAAATAGTTAGACATGCCTAAAAATTATGAAAAAATTACAAAAGACAACCAAAACATCATACAAGATCATAAAATTTATCGACCAAACAAAACCCGAGTAGAATGGTCTACACAAATCGTAACTTTTTTAGTGATAGAATCGCACTATTTTTTTGTAAAATTCATAACTCATCAACCACAATAGATATGAATGTGAAACCAGTTAGAAAAGATTTATAAGATTCTAAAATTAATTTTGGACACCAAATTCGCACAAAAATATTAGTAATCAAGGGAGATATGGGCTTTAAAATTTGGGTATGTTGCAAATCGGGTTTTGCAGAAACCCTAACTTCAAATAGCCATAACTTACAAAATACAAAAGCTTTTTCAGTGATTCTTGATCCTAAAATTAATAAAATTTCATGCAAAATATGAATATAATTTTTCTAAAATTTTTGCAGATTCAGAAGATAATAAAAAATAATAAAAATGTGGAAGATAGAAAATTGAGTATTGCAGAGTTGTGTATCCCCTCAAATTAAACATTATTACATGATCTACATAAACATGCAAGATAAATTAAAAAACAAGGAGCATAGATTCAAATATTACAGGGCATAGATCTTGAAAAGAAAATGACAAAAACCAACCTTCAAGAAATCTTGCAAGAAAATCTTCTTGAAGAAAAGAAAAGAACCAAAAGAGTTTTGAATATCTCTCTAAATCTTCTATAGCTCTAAAATATCTCTAAATGGCTCTAAATTTTCTGAATATTTCTAAATCTCTTTTTTTTTCCTTTCCTTTTTCTTTTTCCTTCTCTTCTCCTTTCTTCCTCTTTTGCTCTTTTCTTCACACCCCCCCCCCCCTTTTTTTCTCTAACCCAGTAAGGTATTTATAGGGTTTTGGGAGAGAGATATGATAGGGTTTGTAGTCCTAGGGTGATAAGGTTCAGATAACTTAAACAACTGGGATTGCAGAATTTGGATGAGACTGGAGTATGGGTGAGGTGTTTCAACCAATAGGAAGAGAGGGAGAGGGGGCAGCACCAATAGGGAGTGAGAAAGAGAGTGGGGCCTAGTAGGAGAAAGAGTTTATATGGGAGAGGGAAAGAGGTATGGTAAAGCCCTAGGGTGATAAGGTTCAGATAACTTAAATAACTGAGATTGGAGAATTTGAGTGAGATTGGGATATGGGTAAGGTGTTTCAACCACTAGGAAGAGAGGGAAAGGGGTCAGAACCAATAGGGAGTGAGGAAGAGAGTGGGCCCGAGTGGGAGAGAGAGTTTGTATGGAAGAGGGAGAGAGAAAAAGTTATTTTCTTATTTTAATTTTTAGAAAATAAATTAAATGAGTTCTATTTAAAATTCTTAACTAGGCTTTCTTAGGCCCATGGGGCCCAATTAAACTTAATTAGGTCCATTTAAAAACTACCCATATTAAATTTAAATAAAATAAAATTTTATTTAAATTTAATTAAATTAATTCCCCCAAAAAAATATATTATTATTCTTTTTTCAAGATCATATCACGGAATTAATAATTTAGCTCTATGCCTCCAATTACATCTTACAGTCATACAATTTTTTATCATCGAGTTCCCCACAGCCTCAATGCACATACTCATAATAAATCACAAAATAAGGGTCTACAATGATATAAATACTTGATTATCTAATTTGATTTGTTTGGCTCTTTTTATAGAAAATAAGTTCCATCAATACTGCTAATGCTTAAAAACAAAAGAATGCACACACTTCGGGTAGAAAAAGTTTTGCTAGATTGAGGAAGGAAATGGCATGTGTTTTACTATAATATATGTTCTTCTAAAGCTCTGGCTTTTTTATATTTTTGAATAATAAACATGAATATAAATATAGGAAAAGGCAAATGGGAAGCCACTAGATATACTTCAATTTTTTGAAGCAACCTATAAGAGAAAAGATGGGACATACATTGATGACAACGGGAGTTGATGGTATTCATTCTTATTTTTTCTTTATTTTTTTAATTTTTTATGAAGTTTATGTTTAGTTTTTAATTGATGTTTAAAAATAAAGAGCTTAGGCTAGTAAATGAAAGCCTTCCATAAATGGTTAGGAAATAGCATTTGGGACATCTGTCTAGGAATAATATTTGCTGGTTTGGTGGGCGTATTATTTTTTTTCTCATTTATTTTTACAAGCAACTTTACTGTGCCATTTTGGTTTATGAATGATATAACCACACAAATTAAACAATATAAATTAGTTACTTGTCAGAATTTATACCTATATTATCAATTGATTTAGGAAGTCTATTTGCTCTCTCTTAATTAGTTACTTGTGTATGGTAAATCAATATTAATCTCCAAGTGTTTATGTTTAATTATTAATTTATATTTAATCTTTCTTAAAATAAATATTTCTAATATTTATAGGAAAAGCTTGTGGTCTTATAGCTGAGCGAAGTGAAAGTTGGGGAACTAATATGGCATAATTACATGAGCAAATTTTTCAAGAACTTATGGGTCCAGAGCATAATGGTCGAGTGCGAGGCATGGGTTTTAGGCCAACTCCTTCAAATTATTTTGGTGTGACAACTCAAAATATAGGATCAAGATGGGAGGCTTACACAGTGTGGAAATCAGTTAAAAGAGGCAGAAGAGTTGAAAGGGAAATTGCAAACAGTGAACAATGACTACACTCAATTAAAAGCAGTATTGAAAATGTTGTATGGATTCATATCTCATAAATATCTTGGACAACTGCAAACACAGTTCTGCAATCTCTTTCAGGTAACTAATTGCCATTTTTTTACTATATTAAATTGATATTATATACTTTACTACAAGAGGGTTAATTACATTTACACAGACATAAAAAGTTGATTATGTCAAGTATATGCATATAATACATATTATTTGATTATTGGGATTAAATGATTTTCAAGTGAATGTTTAACTATGTATTGAGTTTGTGTAATGACGGTTTGAATTTATTGTGCTTTTAATAGGTTAGAGACAATGCAAGTTGGGATGATCATCCTTCTCCAAATAATCATTCTTCTCACTCAAGCCATGAACCCAATCAAGAAAATAATCAGACAACCTAAGAGTTCTTTCAAGCTTCTTAGTTATGTTATTGGTCTTCATTGTTAGGAGTAAACATTGGATAATTATTAGGACATTTTGACTTAAAGTTTCATGATGGTGCAATTTTCATTGCATTATGTTACTGTATTTTTGAATTAAATTCTTGATATTAGTGAACTGAATTTTTAGAAATTAAATGAAAGAATTTTAATTGCAATTATACAGGTTTTTTTTTTATATTAAAGTTAGTATGTACCATTTCTAGTCAAAACATTCAATAAATTAAATTGGCATCAAACTTTATAGAGGCAATTAAAAACGCCCCTATAATTGCATGAAAGAGAAAAAACAGTCTTTGGCGCCAATTAATATCAAGGCGTTATTCTGGTGCAAGGTTTAGTAAGGATGGTTTCATTTGCCCCTACATATCACCCATAATTCATGATTTTGAACAAAATTTTTAAATGGTGTGTTGTAGCCGCCTCTACAAATCGCTCAAAAAGTGGCTGGTAAAATCATTTGTCGAGAATCAAAATACGTTGGGGGCGCCGGGCACGGAGAGGTTAACTGCCCCTATGGATCACCTCTATAGGAGAGAACCTACCCTGGTAGTTTCCAGAACCGCTACTATGAAATAGAGATGCCGTCAATAAAGGTACTCTTAAGGCGCATATTCAAACTGTCAAAACATTGTGTAGGGGCAATTTTTACAAAAGAAAAAAACCATCGAGAAAAGTTGCTTTTCTTGTAGTGTATAGGCTTTGAATGGGCGTTGTGATTGTATGATTATGGCGTGAGGTCATAAATGTGAAAAAATATATATATATATATATTGTGTTTGATGTTTTAGTAGGATGAAAATGTCTTGCTTATAGGGGAGGCATTATTTATTCAGATCATGGGCGGTAACATAAAATATATCATGTGTACATTTAGGTCTTCAAAGCACTCGTTTGATCAAATATCTCAACTATTTATGGTAAGTTTTTTAAATTATTATTATTTATAGTTATATTGCATCTTAATTTATTAGCACTGGAGTGGTTTTAAAACTGTAATATATTCTGTTTGACTTTCAATAAGTGATATATATATATATATATAATGCACACTTTGACTTTTTTTTTTCCCAAAAATAATCAATAACATAATGTCTAAATTGAGCTTTTTCATTGAATAATTACGTTTGAGTGTTGGCTATAAAATAAAAGGCAAGATAATAGATTGGGAGGTAGACCTAATTACCATTCAGCCTACGAGTATGTTGCCTTCTTTATTTCCTCGGCATCTATTTAATGCGATAGCACGTATATGATCAATGGGCAAGTATATATACGCATTATGCACACCCAAGTTTTGATGAGAGACCCTGACTATAGTACCATTTAAAAACATAAAAACATGGGGCAAATTGACCCTGTCGCGTATAGAGCCAGGATGGAGAAGCATCTAATAAATTTCAGGCTCTAATGTATGTAGATTTAGAGTAGCCATAGCCTGTACACATACAGTAGAACAATTATTTCTTGGCTTGGCTATAGCCTATCAATACAACGTAGTATATCAATAATTTTACCATTGAAATCCAGTTATGAGTTTTCTCAAGTTATTGAGATATAAGTTGGTGATGAGTTAAGAGAAGTGGTAGGCATGCGACACTGCGTAGACAGGGCTGAGATGTTGTTAGATCCATATCAAAATCACACAGCCATCAAGATCGAGGATGAGATTCCTCTTGTCTACCCTTCCTGTGCACTCATATAAAGGGCAGCAGATAGCCATGAAGGGCAGACAAGTATTGAAGAGTTTCAAAACTACAGTTTTGGTAGGGCTTCTCGCATCTCTAACAAATTTTTAGAAATGGCTAAAACCTTATTCCATGGTCACTCTGACAGTTTGCCCTCCAGACCACAACTTCTAATGTCCCAGTCGGATGAGCATATCTGCAGCTTAAGGGCTTCTGAAGTTACTTCTCCATCATCAACATCAATAGCCCATAAGCTCAACGGCCTTCCATATCTCCATGATTACGTTGATAAGTTGCTTCTTTTGCCTCTAATTCAATAGGCATTAGCTTAAGAGAAGAATCGCAAGTGCGTTGATGAGTTGCTTGATGGATCTCTTCGACTTCTTCATCTTTGTAACTCTGTTAATGATGCTTGTTGCAGACAAAGGAATATACTCTGGAGCTTCAATCGACTATTCATGGAAGATGAGGAGGTGAAAATGGTCTTGCAACTGAGGTTAGGAAATATCTTACCTCTAGAAAGTTGGCAAAGAAAGCCATCCAAAAGACCTTGATCAATTTGAAGGGTTTAGAGAACAAATACTCTTTCTCATGTACTGATAGTTGCAATGAGATTGCAACCTTGGTTGCTTTGTTAAGAGAGGTTTAAGTAATTACTCTTTCTGTCTTAAAATCCTTTTTGTCCTCCATCTCCGGGCCAAAGACACAGTCCAAGACAACACATTGGTCCTTAGTCTCTAAGCTTATGCTCCAAAGAAGAGTAGCATCTAAGGAAGAAGAAAACGAAGAGAATGAATTTGTAATGGTAGATGATGCATCTCTTATAGGATGCAAGACAGCTTGCAAATATGATAATTTCATGCTTATGGAGAATGTTCAAAGTCATCTTAAGAATTTGGAGCTGTGCATTCAAAATCTTGAAGATGGAACTCAGAACCTTTTTAGGCGAATGATCAAAACAAGAGTTTCCCTTCTCAGTATTTTAAATTTGTACTTGTGAAGAGTTATGATCATTGTACATAAACATTAAATATTGTTGTATAAATCTTTAAATATAAATTAAGTTCATCAACTCCTTGATCGTTGCCAAAAGTTTTCTACTCATATATGCGTGTGTGTGATGCCTTTCTAACTTTTTCCGAACCAAGAGAATTTCTAATTTCACAACTTCAACACATAGTTATGCACTCTTTTGGAAATTAGAAAAATACCATACATGGTTTATTAAGAAAACAGATTCTTCTTTACCGGATAATATAAAGTTTCCAGGTTATTAGGTGTTAATTGACATGATGAATATAATATATCTGAGCTGTTAAGATTCCAGTTGCCTCAAATGAAGTGACTAACACATAAATCGAAGTTACTTATTACAAGAAAAGCACATGTTGGACTAATTAATCGAATATCACACCCTTTGGGCTATGAAAAATGAAAAATGACAGTGTCTCATTGTTAGGGGATCACTGGAAACATCCACTTGCTTACTTATAGCTTGATTAATTTTATATTAGAACATGGCAATGTCAAAAGGAAGCGGATCTTGCCTGTCAATCGCTCAACAATCTTGTCAACTAGTATGAAGATTTTAATTCATTTATCATTTTATAATATCATATTAAATGTTGATTTCACATGTAATTTTTATGAATTTCTTTCCGTGGTCTTCTCCTAATTGTAGCTATTTGCTGAAAGTACTACCAGGTTAAAAATTAAATTTAACTAATTTATAATCGTAGGCCATTGTTTTAAATTTAACAATGTTAGGAGGCTTTAAATTTTAATTAATTAAAAGCCTAATCATATTTGAAAGCCAAACATTTGCGTGTTTTCACAATTTTATCCAAACTTTTTTTCTTGATTGGAATGAAGAATTTTACAAGAATTTAATTTAATTGATTTTTTTTTTTTGTTAATTCTTATGTTTGGAATGACAAAATTCAATATTTTTTAACTTAAATTTTTTTTTTTCATTTTAAATGACATAGAAATCAAACATGATTTTGCAGGAATTCAATTGAATTTTTTTCTCACAAATGATTTATTCTAAAGGGAGCTTTTAATTTTGGCAAAATAAGCCAATTTTAAAAGAGCGCAAAAATTTTATTGAATTGTGAAATCTAATTTGGGGAAAGTATGTCCAGCCCACTTGTCATGCTATGAAGTTTTTTTTTATTATAATAATGTGGGTCCGCAATAACCCATAATAATAATAATAATAATAATAATAATAAATAAATAAAAACTCTCTCGATAAACCATCAGTACTTCTAAAAACAAGGCAAGGAAGCTACAGGCAAGAAAAATGCTCTGATCTAGAGACAAGAAACCGTATTGACTCATTCTATATATGATTTTCAGAACTCCTACTTGCAAACTCCCTTATGGACACTCTTTATTCCTACCAAATATTGCGTCGAAAGTGCCTATTGATGTGACACCCCTTACCCGTCTATTGTATAGCCGAGCAAGAAGTGCCACATTCGGTGCCGGAGCACCCTATCTTGTCTTGTCATATTTATTGCAAATTTTAATGTCATTTAAATCAGGTAATTTATGTGTAGAAAATTTTTTTTCTTTATATATCTTATTTCTGTGGAGACGCTGACAGATCCTCCTCTGTTTTTTTCTTTAGCATTTGGCGGGTTCCACTATCACGTGTTAACATATTCATAGTCATCTCACATATTTCCATATCATATTCTCTTTTATCATATCATTTACAATTATTTATGAGATCTCAAAATGAAGTGTCATCTATTGCATTTATATGGAAATTCATAGATAATAAATTATAAGTTTTCAATTCAAGTCCAAAATAAAATACATCATAAACTAGTAATTACATCATGACTAGACATAATGAACCAAAATACTAGTCTACACATGGGCCCTACCAAAATACAAAAGACTGGTAAGGTGACTCTAGTCGGTGGCAGATCCGGCCTAACTCGTCAATACTACCGTGGCATTCACGATCTTCAGTACCTACGCGATGGAAAACCAACGCGCTAAGCATAACGCTTAGTGGTGCATAATTTATAATAACAATAATTAAACAATTGAATTAATATCTGCAAATCATAATTTCTGGGTCTTTTACATTTTTATTGCTCTTTGGAAACAATTAACATTATTGGGATCTTTCCTGTTTACTTATTGTGTATTCAGTATTAATTAATTATTATCAATGCCCAAGAAACTTATAACAAATTATAAAAGTTGGATACACAGGAGTATACGGGTTAGACAGTCATAGGTCTACCTAGTATACATCTGTCAAGCACGAGGCCAACTGTCGGGCACGAGACCCGCTGTCAGGCTTGTAAAGCCAGAAATAAAGTAGGCATGATGGCCAGTAAGTAGGCATATAGCCTGTAGAATAATCATACCAGACATATATTGTTAGTTCGTGATTTTCTCGGTAGGCAGTACTGCTATCTGTAGTCCCCAATTGGTATACCAATTTATCCA
This sequence comes from Hevea brasiliensis, assembly GCF_030052815.1. Taxonomy (NCBI): domain Eukaryota; kingdom Viridiplantae; phylum Streptophyta; class Magnoliopsida; order Malpighiales; family Euphorbiaceae; genus Hevea; species Hevea brasiliensis. Next base: position 94,651,933 of record NC_079493.1, read on the forward strand.
ACTAAATAAATAAGTCTAGGTATACCATGGGCAATTAAACATTTTTAATTATTTTAGCACTATTCACTGTTACTATTTTCTGGTACTGTTCATTGGTACCATTAATTTCATATTAACGGGACATTAGTCCCAATTTACATATTCATATCATTTTTAATATTTAATTATCCTTATGAGTATTTTAATTATCATATATCACATTTTTCCCATGAACCTTTCTTTAGGTTCATGTTGATGTGTTATTTTTATCTAGGAATTTGACTAGGTTAGGATGTGTATTTAGTCACACTTCCTTCATAACAATTGCTCGTCTATGTTTAAACTTGAATTTCAGTTTTTGAATCACTGAATTTGGGGTTATAGAACTCAACTTATGGTCAAAATACCATAACTGGTCCGTTTGCCTCTAAGCTGTCTAGAATTTATAATTTCTGGTCAATAAACTTTGACCAGTCATTTGATCATTTTATTGTCATTTTTAGACTTACGTTCCTTCACAAGATATGTTCCTCTATGTCTTAGGGACTCCCAGGTACAATTTCATAATTTTTCAAGCTTGGTATGGTGAGTTATAGTCAGTGTATTAACCTGGACTCTCAGTCCTATAAGGGCAATAACCAACTTCAGGGCAGTATGTTTGACCCTCTTTTTAGGGTCTTTACACTTAGAATTTGGCAAAGGTGTCTAAATCAATATTGTAGCCCTAAGTATCATGTTTCCAGATCATATTTGCACATCTCAAATGGAATTTCCTAGTGGGAGTTATGGCCAAATGAACACACGGGTATCAAATGGCATTCTGGGTTCAACTTAACATTTTCTAGATTTCAATTCCTAACTTTGGCTAATAATTTCCCTAGGATGCAATGGTTTCTAGAGCTTGGTCAAAACATAGAAATTGTTGTGCTATGTCTTATAAAACTTTTGGCACTAGTTTCACTCAATTTGCAGCTTTGGAGACCAAGTTATGGCATTTTTGCCAAAACTGGTCAAGCATACCAAAGGAACAGTATTTTTGGATAATTTCTGGGTTGGCATTTTTAGTGACTCAACTTGTGCTAACAATTTGAATTGGTTAAAAGCAAAACTGGGTTACTTAGTCTTCATGAAAAGTGTAGCCCTATGTCTAAACTTTCCATGGGTGAAATTTTAGGTCATTTGGACCAGTATAGAGAGAGTTATGACCAAATGAACACGTACTATTCATTTGGTAATTTTCTGGGTTGGCAGTTTCAGTGACCCAACTTGTGCTACCAATTTGAATTGGTTAAAGGCAAAACTGGGTTAAGTGGTCCTCATGAAAAGTGTAGCCCTATGTCTAAAATTTCCATGGGTGAAATTTTGGGTCATTTGGACCAGTATAGAGAGAGTTATGACCAAATGAACACGTACTATTCATTTGGTCATTTTCTGGGTTGGGTGCAGGGAAATCCGAATTTGGGCAGTATTTAGGTCAAGTTTTGGACAGAATTTGGGCATGGTTTCTTCATGGAAAATGGGCTATTTTGGGTCTAGTTTCACCTCCAATTGGCCTCATACCAATTGGGGTCACACAATTTTATTTATGGCCTAAAATGTACACTGCCCTCAACAAACACAACCTGCAGAAAATTGACACTTCCAAAACTTAATCTCCTCCAACTTCCTTACTTCAATTTACATGCAATACACTTCTATAAGCAACAATCTCATCCCAATTAGGTCAAATTTCAAGCATTTACACAAAATCTCCAAGTCATGTACACAAACCCTAATTTCCAAGTTTCAAACTCAATAAATTCAATCCCTTTTTACTTCTCATACATATAATCATATCAATCATCATCTCTAAAATCATTTACATTATTTGAACACAATAAAGCCCAACACATTTCATGGCTGCCAAAATTTGGGGACATCATGGGTTCATGAATTTCTTGTTAATTTCTTGAAATTTCCACTTATCTCAAGTCACTTTCAAGTATTAAAAGAAGAAGGAAAGGAGAAAAGCACTAACCTCTTGTGACCCAACTTGAAAATTTTCCCAAAAGTTCAACTTTCCTTCTCCCTATGGGTACCTAGAGCTTCCTTATGATGTGGGCTAAATTTTTAATGAAGGAGACCATGGGTTTTGGTGGATAAATGAAGAGAAACTCAAGCTCAAAGCTTGAGCAAAAATGGTGGAGGGGAGAGAACATGGAGACGGCAAGGAGAGAGAGAAGAGGAAATGAAGAAGACTTGTGGTTGGTGAATTTTTGTCTCTTGTGTCTTATATATATATATATATATATATATATATATATATATATATATATATATATATATATATATATTCTATAATTATTGTACTTTATTTATTTATTTATTTATTTTTAAATGCCATAAGTCTATTTCCTTTCTTTTCTTTTCTTTCCTTTTCTTTTCTTTTCTTCTTCTTTCTCTTCTCATTTTCCAAATTCAAATTCATAAATTTAATTTATGTTAATTATTTTATTTCCTAATTTTAATTTGACATTTAAGTCAAAATTCACCTCTAGGGGTAAAATGACCAAAATGCCTTTCATGGTGCTCATCGGGTTATTTTTATTATTTTATACTAATTTATAAATTCTCTAAACTTTAATTTATTTTTCTCAAAATTTTTCCTATATTTTTTTTAATATTTATTTCATTAATTTATGTCTCCTCACTATAGTTTAAGTATAGTTCCAGACATCCTGACTGTCCGAATAGATATTAGTCGTCGGAACAGTAAAATGTACGGACTACTTACGGTGAGGGCGTTACAGTTGACAAATTAGGTTTTGAAGCCAAGTCCTAGTACCATACCTGTATTGAGCATTACACAGTAAAACTTGACAGCATGAGATCACAAAAGTAGTGATAATGTTTTTTTTTTATAAGCATTTATTTATTTATTTATAAGATTCAGGAAAAACATAGCACGCAACGTTCAGCTAAGACCTAGCTATTAGGCCTCCCTAATACAATCCACCTAGAACAAAGCATGCTAAGTGAAAAAATCCTCCCCAAAAGGATTAGGCAGGAAATGAAATTAACCCACCAGACAAACAAAAAGAACTCAAATCAAATAGCAAGACCATAACCAGAAAAAGCGCACAACCTATCATGAAAACAAACACCAAAGCAAATAGATGTAGCCAACTTAGAAACCCACTCTAATGACATACAACAATAAACAAACAAATTCACAACCACTCATGACCATTCTACAAAATCACAGGTTCGAGTAAGCCCCTGTTTTGACAATGAATAAGCCACTCCATTAACTTCCCTTAAAACATGACAAAAGCAATCGGTGAAAGCTTGAGGTAGAAATTAGTAATGGAATTGATAAGGTTGTTAACCATCCATGGCGCTTTATCAGGACTAGTAACCCAAGACACAACATTCTTGGAGTCAGATTTAATAATAATAGCCAATAAACTCGAAGATACACTCAGGGAAGAGATAGATAACTCCAATGCCTTGACTATAGCTTTCACTTCTGCCGCATTTGAATCGCAAATTCCAACGAGGCAAGAAAAAATACCAAGAAACCTCCCATTCGAGTCCCTAAGAACCCCTCCAATAGCGCTGTACCCCAGCTTACAAAGAGAGGACCCATTGACATTCCACTTAAGGCAACTCATAGAAGGAGGAACCCAAGAAACTACTGAGCACTGAGTGTTACAATTGGATCAGAGCTTGATGGAATCTATCGAAGATAATAAATCTCTGCTAGAGTAAGAGAAATTAGGGTGGAGCACCTTTAGCCAAGTGGAAACTCTGAATAGAATGAGTGAACAAATATCCAAGGTTGTAAAAATCTTTGAAGATCTTTTATTTCGAGCAAGCTAAATGGACCAAACGATAGCATAGAAAAGACAAAGCCATCATCCATCTCTTTCTCTCTCCTCTAACCACCTCTCTCTTTCTCTCTCTGATGTGAACCTTCAAGTAATTGGTAACTTGAAAACCCACATTCAAGAATTAAATGAACAATATGGAAAGCACCAAATCAAGATGTATGAATTTGATTCTTTGAACCAGCACAATCAGATTGTTGTGTAATTCAAAGAAAATATCAGAAATGGGATTTTTGACCTAATTCATATGGAGAATGAATAAACCAAGAATATTATGCACATTAAACCTTGCAAGATAGAAATCTCAGCAAGTTAATGAGCTTCACAAGAACAAAGGCAACAGCCAATTTACTCACTAAAGGAGTAGAAACAATCTTTCATTAATATTCAAAAGTGTGTCCTCCACTCTCTCATTACACTTGTATTTATAGCCTCTTGGCTTCAAAGCTAAAGACAAAAATATCCCTACTTTAGTAACAGCTGTAAGGAGCTTTAAGTCCAAACAAAAATTAATCTATCAAAAGACTAAAAACTCCTTACAAAAAGTAAATTTAATACAGCAGCAAATAAGAGCATTTAAGTCCAAAAGAGAGGTGGTTATAACAGCAAGGAATATTCCTTGAAAAAGGTGCCAGCAGATGCATGTACATGGGTTGGATTTGGTGCATGCATGTCCACATGTTATTCCATGTAACCTAATGCTCCACATGACACCTGGTCACTTCTAAGCTTAATTTTCACCAAATTTAATCCTTTATAATTTTCTTCATGCCATTCCAGCTTATAATCCTTGCTCCTTATGATTTCACAAATTAAATTCTGAAGTGATTTAGCTCTAGCTCTTGTAATTGGACCTTGGATGAAATCCTTTGGCGTGGATGTACCTTGATTCTCATCATTCCACTCCGCTTCAAAAGGATTCGTCCTCGAATCTGTTCCTGCATCAACACAAGGAGATAAATCAGCAACATTGAAGGTGGCACTGACATTATACTCACCGGGCAGGTTTATTTTGTAGGCGTTATCATTAATTTTGGCCAGCACTTGGAAAGGTCCATCACATCTTGGTTGTAATTTTGATTTCCTTTGAGAGGGAAACCTTTCTTTGCGCAAGTGAACCCATACCCAATCTCCATGTTGAAATGTGACTTTCTTCCTTCCTTTGTTGGCTTGACTAGCATATTTTTCATTTTTCTTTTCAATTTGAAGCTTGGCTTGTTCATGGATTTTCTTCACCAATTCTGCTTTTCTTTTTCCATCTAAACTAGCAAGCTCGTTCACAGGCAAAGGTAAAAGATCCAAAGGAGTTGAAGGATTGAAACCATACACAATTTCAAATGGAGAATAGCCAGTAGAAGAATGCACATTTCTATTGTATGCAAATTCAATAAGTGGAATGCAATCTTCCCATGACTTCAAATTTTGCTTAACCATAGCACGCAAAAGAGTAGTTAGTGTCCTATTTACTACTTCAGTTTGACCATCGGTTTGTGGGTGACAAGTGGTGGAAAATAACAACTTGGTGCCCAATTTTCCCCACAAAACCTTCCAAAAGTGACTGAGGAATTTAACATCCCTATCACTAACTAAACTCTTAGGTATGCCATGCAACCTAACAATATCTCTAAAGAATAAATTTGCAACATTTGTAGCATCATCGCTTTATGGCATGGAATAAAATGTGCCATTTTTGAAAACTCACAACAACAACAAAAATTGAATCATGGCCTTGTTTAGACCTAGGTAATCCCAACACAAAATCCATAGACAAATGAACCCAAGGATCACTAGGGGTAGGCAAAGGTGTATACAAACCTTGTGGCAAAACTCTAGATTTAGCCTTAGCACACACAACGCACCTAACACATACTCTTTCAACATCTCTTTTCATATTCGGCCAATAAAAATGTTCCTTCAACACATCTAAAGTTTTGGCAACACCAAAATGACCCATTAATCCACCAGCATGAGACTCATTCACAAGTAATTCACGCATGGAACTCTTAGGCACACACAATCTATTTTCTCTAAACAAATATCCATCATGCCTATAAAACTTCTCAAAAGCATTCTTTTCACAAACTGCATACACTCTAGCAAAGTCATCATCTTCAGCATATAATTCTTTCACATATTCGAATCCTAATAACTTTGCATCAAGAAGGGCAAGAAGGTTATACCTTCGAGATAAGGCATCAGCCACCACATTTTATTTCCCATGTTTGTATTGAATTACATATGGGAAGGTCTCAAGGAACTCAACCCATTTTGCATGATGCCTACTCAACTTATTTTGCCCCTTGATATGCTTCAATGACTCATGATCTGTGTGGATGACAAATTGCTTTGGCCAAAGGTAATGTTTCCATGTTTCCAAGGCACATACCAATGCATACAACTCCTTGTCATATGTAGAATAGTTTAAAGCTGCTCCATTAAGCTTCTCACTAAAGTATGCTGTTGGTCTCTTATCCTGCATTAAAACAGCTCCAATACCTATACCTGATGCGTCACACTCAATCTCAAAAGTCTTAGAAAAATCAGGTAAAGCCAACACAGGAGCGGAACATAACATGTCTTTAATTTTGTGAAAAGCATCATCTTGTTTCTGTTCCCAAACAAAATTAACATTCTTTTTGACAAGATCATTCAATGGTGCTGCAATGGTACTGAAATTCTTAATAAATCTTCTATAGAAACTAGCTAGTCCATGGAAACTACGTACTTCAGATGCAAACTTTGGAATGGGCCAGTCTCTAATAGCTCTAATTTTTTCATCATTGACTTCAACACCATTAGCACTAATGACAAATCCTAAAAAGACAACCTTTTCCATGCAAAATGAATATTTCTTCAAGTTAGCATATAATTTTTCCTTTCTTAACACATCGAATACAGCTCTTAAATGATGCATATGTTCATTCATGCCTCTACTATAAACCAATATATCATCAAAATAAACAACAACAAATTTTCCAATAAAAGCACGCAACACATGATTCATCAATCTCATAAACGTGCTAGGAGCATTAGTTAGCCCAAAAGGCATCACTAACCACTCATATAGTCCATGCTTTGTTTTAAATGCAGTCTTCCATTCATCACCTACTTTCATGCGAATTTGATGATATCCGCTTTTCAAGTCAATTTTGGTAAAAACACAAGCACCACAAAGTTCATCCAACATATCATCCAATCTAGGTATAGGGTGGCGATACTTTACAGTGATTTTGTTGACCGCCCTACAATCCACACACATGCGCCATGTGCCATCTTTCTTTGGTACCAAAAGGATGGGTACAGCACAAGGGCTCATACTTTCTCTCACGTAACCCTTAGCTAGCAATTCCTCAACTTGCCTTTGTAATTCTTTGGTTTCTTCAGGATTAGTTCTATAGGCTGGACGATTGGGAATAATCGCCTGTGTACAAAATCAATCTGGTGCTCAATCCCTCGAATAGGTGGTAGTCCAGTTGGCATCTCCTCAGGTAGCACATCCTCATATTCCTGCAAAAGGGATACAACAACACTAGGCAAATTGGGGTCAAGGTCAGATGTGGATAAACAAGAGTCCTTAAACACAATTAATAACATTTGCTTGTTGGTAAACATGGCATTCCTCACATCTCTTCCTTTAGCATACAAGCTTAATTTTCTCCCCTCTTTCCGCATGCCTCTCCTTTGCGCCAAGTTTCACCTTTTTCAAGCACTCTTGGAAAGTTTTCTTTACTATATTTTCTTTCCTCACAACCACCCATCTCTTGCTCACACACAAAAATTACAGACAATTTCTTTTCACTACTTTACTTCTCTCGCTTCTTTTCGCCACTCTTGATTTTACCTCACCCATTGCTTGCTTAAGCCTTGTTTGGTCTTCATAAATCTGTTTTGGTGTCATAGGTGCCAATATGATTTTCCTTCCATTCATTTCAAAAGAATACCTATTTTTATACCCATCGTGGATCACCTTTCTATCAAATTGCCATGGTCGGCCAAGTAATAAATGGCCAGCTTGCATTGGAACCACATCGCACATAACCTCATCTTGATACTTTCCTATTGCGAAGGAAATCAGCACTCGTTTTGTTACTTTCACCTCACCGCATTCATTCAACCACTGCAATTTATAGGGTCTAGGGTGTTTGAAAGTCCTCAACCCTAATCTCCGCACCAAATAAGTACTAGCAACATTGGCACAACTTCCCCCATCAATGATGACACTACAAGCTTTGTCTCGGATAAGACACCTTGTATGGAAAATTGTTTCTCTCTGCAATTCATCACCAACATCCTCCTTCACTTGAGTATTTAATGCTCTCATAATCACTAGAGCACTTCCTTCAGCAGCATATTCCACCTCTGCATCCTCCTCCCCTGAAGATGTGGAATCACTCACAATTTCCTCATCCGTTTCTATCTCACCATTTTCTCTCATGACCATGACTCTCTTGTTAGGGCATTGAGAAGCAATGTGTCCACTGCCTAAACACCTAAAACACTTCACATCTCTATTTCGGGTAGTAGTTGCAACCTCCTTTCCTTTACTTTCTACAAATTTCTTCTCCACCTTCTTTTCCTTTTCCTCATTTTTCTTATATTTGCTAATAGCATTTTCCCTATCCTCCTTCTTCCAGTTAGACTTCCAAGATGAAGAAGTACCTACATTTCCTCCAAATTTTGACTTGCTTTTAAGTTGCCTTTCTACCTTCATAGCCATGTGGACCATATCCTCCAACTCAACATAGTGATGTAACTCAACACTATGAGCAATCTCCTTGTTTAGCCCATTCAAGAATCTAGCCATGGTGGCTTCTCTATCCTCCTCCACATTTGCTCTAATCATAGCAATTTCCATTTCTTTATGATAATCTTCAACACTTTTAGAACCTTGAGTCAATCTTTATAACCTCTGATGTAGCTCTCTATAGTAATGACTAGGAACAAATCTCTTCCTCATTATATTTTTCATCTCACCCCAGGTTGCAATTGATTGCTCATAATTTCTCCTTCTACTAATCAACACTTGATCCCACCATACCAAAGTATAATCAGTAAATTCTACTGCTGCTAACTTTACTTTCTTTTCCTTTGAATAGTGATGACAATCAAATACAGCTTCTACCTTCCTTTCCCATTCAAGATACACATCCGGATCATTTTTCCCTTGGAAAGAAGGGATGCTCATTTTAATACTTTTGATATTGTCATCTACCCTATTCCTCTCTCTTTCCTCTCTTCTTATCCTCCTATCCCCATTCCTCCTATCTTCAGCTCTTCTCTCATACCTACCCCTCCTAGGTCTTTCAACCTCAAAATCATAGTTATCAACCTCATCTTCATCAGATTCAACTACTGGAGGTACAAGATCCCTCCTATTTGGCCTTCTCCCATTTTGCCTATCTCTTTGCTCCAATCTTTCCAACCTATCTATGATTCCATTGCACACAACATTCATTCTTTCAAATTGCTGTCTGATAGCCTGCATGTAGAATGGATTTTCACCTTCCCCCTCACTACCATCACCCCTTCTAGACATGTTTTCAGACCTGCAAGAAAATGGTTAGTGTAAAGAAAACACCTCACTCACTCCCTTACGTGTTTACACTCAACAGGAGACACTCCACTCGTGTTTAACTCAACAAGGCTTTTCCCCTCTTATGAACTCACCACTCTGTGCCTTTTACCTCTCTTGGCTATGTCCACAAGTTCTTATCAAACTCAAGTAACTCAAACCAAGACTGTACTCACAAAAAATTTAACACACAATAAAATTCTTGAACGTGACGGATCAAAACGAGTAATCAAGAAAGCAATAATGTGACTCAAGAAGTCAAGAAAAGAAAAGCTCAAGTATGGAAATGTAATGCAATAAGGAATCAAAAAAGAAGACACCAAAAATAAAAGAGTAGCAAGCTGGAAAAGAGACAACCTAAAGTAGAGATATCAAGCTTACATATCCAAGTTTGCTACCAACTTATCACAATTACCAGCAGTTCACACAATACACCAAGAATTACATAAATTTAGGATCACCAAGCAAACGAGTGTATTTTGATCTGAAATTGAGTAGGCAAATGCAACCCAATACTGACTAATTGCTGCTAGAATTTCAGGCTTTTCTTGACAGGTTTACCTTGTAAACCAAATTTAATCATGTCTGCCGCAAAATTTTTGTTCCCCATCCAAACGGTTAAATTTTGAGCTGAAATTTAATTTGAGAACAGCTCAAATGTGGCAAAAACAACCTGTAAATTTTCAGGAATTTCCGGGCTGATTTGCTATGTGAACTTAATTTGATCGGGTCTACCGCAAAATTTTGGTTCCCCACACAAACGGATGAGTTTTAAGCTGAAATTTAATCTGGGAACTACTGAAATGGGGTATAAACACCCGGTAAATTTTCAGGAATTTCTGGGTACATTTGCTATGTGAACTTATTTTGATCGATTCTGCTGCAAAATTTTGGTTCCCCACACAAATGGTTGAATTTGAAGCTGAAATTTAATTTAGGAACTACTGAAGTGGGGTATAAACACCCTGTAAATTTTCAGGAATTTTTGGGTCTATTTGCTATGTGAACTTGATTTGATCGTGTCTGCCACAAAATTTTGGTTCAGCAGGCAAACAATATCAAACAACCCCAAAAATTTACACCCAATGTCTTAAACACACCCAAATAATACTGGTACAGTTTCAGGCCATATTGGTAAGTCGAACTCAATGACCCAATTAATCTCTTATGCTTGATATCAAAATGAAGGAAGCAAGATGGATGGCTAGAATAATGGCTTTGGCTTGATTAACCCAAAACCCTAAGACAAACTCAACAAAACAAATTTTTAAACAAACAGGTCAAACTAAACCCCAAGAGCCAAACAGCAAATATGAAGAAGGTAAGAAACACAAAGAATAAGAAGCAAATAGAGAATCTACCTTGTTTGGACGTCCCTTTGCTCTGATACCAAAACTGATGTGAACCTTCAAGTAATTGGTAACTTGAAAACCCACATTCAAGAATTAAATGAACAATATGGAAAGCACCAAATCAAGATGTATGAATTTGATTCTTTGAACCAAAGACAATCGATTGTTGTGTAATTCAAAGAAAATATCAGAAATGGGATTCTTGACCTAATTCATATGGAGAATGAATAAACCAAGAATATTATGCACATTAAACCTTGCAAGATAGAAATCTCAGCAAGTTAATGAGCTTCACAAGAACAAAGGCAACAGCCAATTTACTCACTAAAGGAGCAGAAACAATCTTTCATTAATATTCAAAAGTGTGTCCTCCACTCTCTCATTACACTTGTATTTATAGCCTCTTGGCTTCAAAGCTAAAGATAAAAATATCCCTACTTTAGTAACAAATTGTAAGGAGCTTTAAGTCCAAACAAAAATTAATCTATCAAAAGACTAAAAACTCCTTACAAAAAGTAAATTTAATACAGCAGCAAATAAGGGCATTTAAGTCCAAAAGAGAGGTGGTTATAACAGCAAGGAATATTCCTTGAAAAAGGTGCCAGTAGATGCATGTACATGGGTTGGATTTGGTGCATGCATGTCCACATGTTATTCCATGTAACCTAATGCTCCACATGACACCTGGTCACTTCTAAGCTTAATTTTCACCAAATTTAATCCTTTATAATTTTCTTCATGCCATTCCAGCTTATAATCCTTGCTCCTTATGATTTCACAAATTAAATTCTGAAGTGATTTAGCTCTAGCTCTTGTAATTGGACCTTGGATGAAATCCTTTGGCGTGGATGTACCTTGATTCTCATCACTTTCCTTCCTCCAACCATTATCTTTCTCTCCCCCTTCCTCCACCCACTAGCCCTTTTATCTCTTTCTCTCTCCAACCACCACCTCCCATCTTTCTCCTCCTCTCCTAAAGTAATTCTTAATAGATTATAACAATCATAAACATAATGTGAATCATAAACATAAAATTCAACTATCACCCTAATAATGGATCTTAAATAAATAAATTCGGACACATCTAGAAAGCATGCCTAATATAGAGTTTAATTGAGCCATAGTAATAGTTGAGAGAGACCCTTTGATTTAATAAACTGATTTCTCCCTTTAGACCCTTCTTGATTCGCATACAAAATTTTAGTAATGGAAGACTTTCTTGAGATAACTATAATATCATAACTATAATATCTCTAACTTTATGAAAGATAATATGTGTGACTTTATGGGTTGAAAGAGGACCAGCATCTATATATATATATATATATATATATATATATATATATCCAAGATTTAATTTGGTACATCCATCAAGTAATCCACATACGATTAGGATTTGCTTTAATTAAAGTAATCCTTATATAATTAGGATTTGTATTAATTAAAGTAAATATCAATTAATATCGGGTCACATTAAAGAAATTAATTTTGACCCATATGGCAATATTAATTACTAGACAAAATCTTGCATTCTTCCACTTGGCATAATGATTAAGTGATATAAACTTTAATAATATAAACATTAGGCATGCATGGAATAAACAAATCCTTTTCATAATATACTTCATAATTACCTTCCTATAATAAATTACTAAGTGTGGGTTATGGCGATTTTACATTGTTCAATCACATACTTTCTTTCATATACCATAACACTAGCAATTTACCATAGTAGGTTCACAATAGATATATATATATATATATATATATATATATATATATATATATATATATATATATCACATCATGGTCCGTAATAATGTCTCAAAAGACTTTTCCTGTCATCATTCACTCAAAGTATTATGTGTACACAATCATGAGAAATAGAAAATACTTTAATATATATCAGAAACACATCAATAAGCTCAGAGTGTCAAAGCTAATGCATTATACATTAATGCAACCAATACCCATTATAAGAAAATGTTCTTTAAATGCCTTAGATTGTGAACCCTTAATTAACGAATCTGCTATCATGAGATCAATACTATTATGCTCAATACACACTCTTCATTTTTAAACATTCTCCCTAACGACAAAATACTTTAATTCCATATGTTTGATACCTTTGGCATATTTGTCGTTTATGGAGAAAATACTATTATAGAATTATCACAATGAATTCTCAGTAGCTTGCTAATGGTGTCAACTACCTTAAGTTCTAAGATAAAATTCTACATCCATAATTCATAAATTATAACTTCAAAATTTGCTACAAATTCCGCCTTCATAATGGATGAAGTAATGACAGACTATTTTTAGCATTTTTTCATGATACTATTCCTTCAACTAATAGGAACAGGTAGCCAAAATAGACTTTTACTATCAACATATCCAGCAAAATCTGAATCTGAGAATCCAACCACTTTTAAATGATTGGATCTCCTACAAGTGAGCATGAAATCTTTAGTTCATTGCAGGTACCATAAAACTTTCTTTGCAGCTTTCTAGTGATCAATTCCAAGATAAGGAATTGTATAGGTTTGAGCATAAATTAAATCACCCCTAACTGAAGCATAAGGAATTGATTCTATTTCTTTACGTTCCACATCATTCTTTAGATATTGATTGAGACTAAATTTGTCCCCTTTCTGTATGGGAACAATTCTTGCTTAATATTTATGCATATTAAATCTCTCTAGAATTTTATCAATATGGGCTTTTTGAGACAATCCTAACAGTTGTTGTGATCTATCATGAAAAATTTCTATTTCAATCACAAAGGATGCCTCTTCTATATCTTTTATTTTAAAATTCTTTGAAAGAAAATCTTTAGTCTCACATAATATGCCCAAATCATTTGCAGCAAGTAAGATATCATTAACATATAAAATTAAAAAAAATAAATATGCTCCTACTGATCTTAAGATATATACATCAATCAATGACTTTTTCTTTAAATCAAAAGACTTTATGGTATCATTGGATTTAACATACCGCTGGTGGGAAGCTTACTTAAGTATGTATATTGATTTCTTAAGTTTACACGCTATATGGCCTTTTCCTTCAACTGACAAAGCTTTAGATTGGTCCACATAAACTTCTTCTTCAAGTTCTCCATTTCGAAAGGTTGTTTTTACATGCATTTGTTATAACTTTAAATCATAATGAGCCATCAATGCCATAATAATTCTTAATGGGTTTAATTATTTAAAATTGGTGAGAAAGTCTCCTTATAGTTAACACCATACTTCTAATTATAAACCTTGTTAACAAGTCTTACTTTACATCATTCCATTTTGCCATTCGAGTAGCGCTTGGTCTTAAAGACTCATTTACACCCAACTCGTTTAAATCCTTTAGGCAATTTGATGAAATTCCATACATTATTCTATTCCATGAATTTTAATTCATCTTTCATGGCATTTAGCCACTTGTCAGACTCAGCACTTTCCTATGGCTTATAAAAATGAAACTGAATCTTTATTAATTCCTTATATCAAAATCTAACTCTTCCAGGTAAACCATAAAATCATCAATAATTGCTAATCTCTTTTCTCTTTGAGATCTTCATAATGACTTTTTTTTATGGTTCACATTTATTAGTTCTTCATGAGTTAGCTTCTTAAGGGTGTATTTCATCATTATGTTGTGTATCATTATTAGAACATTTAACAACTATTCAAACAACACATGGGGTAGGGGTGGATATAGAAACATTAATAGGCATAAGAAAATCAACTTTAATTTCCTGTATATCCACATCTTGTTTTTCAACACTCCCATTAACTTCATCATTCTTCAAAGAATCTAACATTACCAATTTCCATAATTCTCATACTATGGTTTGTCACATGAAACCTATACCGTTTAGATTTCTTTGGATGACTAACAAAGCATTTGCTTATCATTCAAGAATCTAATATCTTTTTATGTAGATTATAAATTCTTGCTTTCGCTCAACAACCTAAATATACAAGTGCCTTAAATTAAGTTTCCTTCTAGTCCCAATTCATAAGGTGTTTTGAGACTACCTTACTAAGAACCCTATTTAATATGTATATAGCGGTTTTTAATTCATACATCCACAAAGATATAGGTAAAGAAGAGTTACTCATCATATTCCACCATATCCATTAAAGTCTGATTTTGCCTTTAAGACACGAGGATATATTGTCCCAATTCATTATGTTTCCCATAATATTCACCACCTCTATCTAACCTTGTTATTTTTACTTTTTATCTAATTACCTTTCAACCCCAACTTCTAGTACATTTATGATTGAGATTTTTCATTAAATATATCCATAACGTGAAAAATCATCAATAAATGTGATAAAGTATTTTTCTCCACTAAAAGATGGAGCATCAAAAGGTCCTTATAAATTAGTGTGTATTATTTTCAGAAGTTAGCTGCTTCTTGTTGCTCTTTTCTTATTGTGTTTAGTTTGCTTTCCCTTAATGCAATCCACACACACATTAAGATCAATAAAATATACACTCTATAGAATCACATTTTTTACCAATCTCTCTAATCTTTCTTTGGATATGTGACCCAAACGCTTATCAATAAGAAAACAGAATTCTCATTCAGTCTACTACACTTAATTCCAATATTGCTATAAGTGACAGGAAAGGATTCAAAAAAATTATCATCAAGTTTCAGTATATATAGATCATCAGTAACAATTCCATAAACAATAACGAAATTATCATTATTATTAAATAAACTAAAACATCCATGGCCAAACATAACATTGAACCCAAATTCATCAAGTTTTGAAACAAAAAAGGCATTCCTAGAAATTGAAGGCACATAGAGTTGTAATAGGTCTAGTTGATCGCCATTATCTAAGACCAAATGGTAAGTCTCTAGCCTTTAATTGGAACTTTCATACGGTTCCCCATATAGAAACTCTTATTTGAGTTTGCTGCTTAGATCGTAAGGAATCCTTTCATCACATTGGATACATAAATAGTAGTACCAAAATCAAGCCACCAAGTATTATTAGGAACTTCAAATAAGTTTGATTTGAAACATACTTAAGCATGAAGATCACCTTTCTTTTCAAATCAAGCTTTATCTTTCAGGCAATCTTTCTGATAGTGTCCTACTCTCATACAGAAGCAACACTTATCTATCATTTTTTCATTTTTTCATTTTTTCATACTTTTTTTTCTTCTTTTTAAACTTGTAGGCTTTAACTTTAAGTCCTTTAGTAGCTTCTTGACCCATAATGTTGACAAAATGAGTCCCTTGACTTTTCAGTCTTGTTTCCTACTAAACTAGCTTACTAGCTAATTCATTACCATTCCACTTATCCTTGATAGTATTGTAGTTAATTTGAAATGACCCATATTCAGGAGGTAATGAGTTCATAATGAACTGCACTAAGAAGGAATCATTAGCTGTCATCCTTAAGGTTTTGTAGTTTTGCTACAATATCACTCATTTCAATAATGTGCTCTTGCATACTCTTTAACCCATCATACTTTATGGTCATGAGTTATGCCATTAGAGTACCAGTGAGTGGCTTAACTTTAGAATAGAACATATCTTTCGTAAGTTTAAGGTATTCTTTTTCATTTTCAGTCTGTGGAATTATGGTCCTAATGTTATTAATAATAGTCATTCACAAAAAAGCATAAGGCTTAATTTGCCTAATTATTCCCATTGCTTATCGTATAACTTCTCTTCCTCTCTACTTGTATCCACAATAGCAGTGAGTTAGCCAAGTTAAGGTCCAAGACACTAATTGGAACTTGACTTGCTCACACCATTCAAAAAAGTTCAACCCATTAAAATAATAACAGATTAAGCATGCGAATGAAGGGAAACAACTGCAATATGATATTTACATGTTCAAAATAGATTCAGATAACTTTAACAGTTAGAGTATATTCAAGTCCTTCTTTGGGTAGATACTATAATATACTATCCTAAATTAAATGCCTTTAAACTTGATTGGATA
This sequence comes from Hevea brasiliensis, assembly GCF_030052815.1. NCBI lineage: Eukaryota > Viridiplantae > Streptophyta > Magnoliopsida > Malpighiales > Euphorbiaceae > Hevea > Hevea brasiliensis. The sequence continues at coordinate 94,668,677 of NC_079493.1, forward strand.
ATAATTAACTTACATCAAATATACATGTTGTCTTTGGATATCCAATATATATTTGATAAAATATTATTGTCCTCATAATTCTCACTATTCATAGAATAATTTGATAAAATACATACATATATATATATATACATATACATACATATACATACATACATACATATATATATATATATATATGATGTCCCAAAATATGTCCAAGAGGGGGGTGAATTGGACTCTAAAAATAATTTTTCGACTCTTGCTCAAAACCTTTGAAAAATTGCAGAGAGGACCAGCTTATGTATACATACATATATATATATATATATATATATATATATATATATATATATATATATATATATATATATATATATATATACATATATATATATATATACATACATATATGTATGTATATATATATGTATACATATATAATGTCCCAAAATATGTCCAAAAGGGGGGTGAATTGGACTCTAAAAATAATTTTTCGACTCTTGCTCAAAACCTTTGAAAAATTGCAGAGAGGACCAGCTTATATATATATATATATATATATATATACATATACATATACATATACATATATGATGTCCCAAAATATGTCCAAGAGGGGGGTGAATTGGACTCTAAAAATAATTTTTCGGTTCTTGCTCAAAACCTTTGAAAAATTGCAGAGAGGACCAGCTTATATACATATACATATATATATATATATATATATATATATATATATATATATATATATATATATGATCCCAAAATATGTCCAAGAGGGGGGTGAATTGGACTCTAAAAATAATTTTTCGGTTCTTGTTCAAAACCTTTGAAAAATTACAGCTTGGTTCAACCTAATTTTCTAATGTGAAATATGAATAATACAGCTCTATTGATAAGTTGATTCAAAGTTGGGTTATAAGCAATCAGTATATTGATCTAATAGAATATATTGGCATTCAGTAGAAATTTCAGTAATCTGAATAAGTTCACAACACAGCAAACAAAGCAGTACACCAAATATATTAGTTGACAGCAAATAAAACAATGAGCAAATTAAATCAGATATCATCAGATTCAGCAATAAACCAATTTTTTTAGTTTGCAGCAAGGTTAACAATAAACAGTATCAATTTTCATATTAGCAAAAACACTTTAATCAGAAAGTTAAAATGCATAAATGTAAAGAGTAAGGGTTGAAAAAATTAAACGCTGAATTTTTATAGTGGTTCGGCTCAACTAGCCTACATTCACTCTCTCAAAGATCCCACTTTGAGTCTTCACTCTACTAATCTTCTCTTTTAAAGGCAAGAGACAAAAGCCCTTTATAAATCTTCTCATCAAAGCTTTTACAAGTAGCTTCACACTTCTACCAAGTGTTATCCCAAACACTTTTCACAATCAAGCTTCAATAGGTACTTGAATAACGTCTCATGAATGATAAGAAAGTGTTTAAAACTCATTCTCACTCAATACAACAGAATCTATAAAGAAGAGATGAGCAGGTAAGCCAATGATGAGCAATAAAAACAATTTGAGCACTTTGAATGAAAGTTTTAATGATCTTAAATGGTTGGGAATAGTAGAGAGACTTTCATTAAGTGAAAAATGGCCAAGGATAGGTGCATTTATAGCTTTGGAACGTTTTTGATCGTTTGAGAACTCATTTGAACGTTATAATTTCAAATTTCAAGAAAATAGCTGTTATTTTGTCTTTTTCTACGATGTTGTGCAGAGTTGAGACAGTTAGCATACCAGAAAAAGTAGCAAACCAGTTAGTATAGCAGAAAAAGTAGCAAACCAGTTAGCATACCAGGAAAACTTTTCTGCATAACTTTGAAATCTTTAAAACTTTACACCAAATCATAATCAAATGCTTTTAGGCCATTTATGATATTCAAAAGAAAATAATTGAGGGATTAAAAATAAGTATCATTGGCTTCTACTTCTCAATTCTTTTTACAAGTAATCCTAAAAGTTAAAACTAACTTCTATACTACATGTACCTTCAAATTTGATCTTCAATGCAGCTTTGGAAGGTAACCTTTTCTTCCTTTATCTCCTTTGATTCATTCTGTGTTATCTTAAAATGTCATCCTTTCTTTAAAAGAACGAATCCATCATGAATTCCTTGAGTCTTTTTCTTTGTTCTTTGAGAAGCACAATACTTAAAATAAGGTTAGTTTGATTCTAGTTGAGTTTTGGTATCATCAAAATCTATGCTCCTTTGAGCTTATGGGGTCAACAATCTCCCCCTTTTTTATGATGACAAAACTCAATCGAATCACCATGTAAATATTGACAAGTGTGAGTATGTGTATGAATGTATATGTGGGAATAACTCCCCCTATGTATGTGCTTATATCAACATTTAGTCACAAATAACTCCCCCTTATTAATTTCAATGAAATATTCATAAGCATTTTCTGTCTCAAGGAGTTTTAGGCAAGTGTGACTAAAATACTAACTAAATATGCACAATATATTTTGATATCAACAAAATATGCACAACAAAATATGCACAATATATTTTCATATCAACAATATATTAATCACAAGATATATTAATCACAAGTTATACCAACAAGATCACTCAATCATTTCTCTCCCTTTTTGTCAGCATCAAAAGAACATGGGATGCACATGTGGATAAACCAAAAATTCAGTTTAAGTGCAGTGAGCAAAACAGTCAAAACAATAGAAAATATAGCAAACTAATTAAGGTCCAAAAAACTAAAAATAGCAAACGAAGTAGCAAACTAAGAGATAGACTGTCAAACAAAATTAAAATTAGTAAACATCCAATATGGGGATTTATCCTTTCAGCCTAGAGCTTCTTCTGATTTGTTTTGGAGCAGCCATCTTCACCCTTTTTGGCTTGACAGGTTTATCACTCAAGGTTTGAAGGATTTCAGCAGCCACTGCAGTTCCAGGTGTTAAGAGAATAATAGGACCAACAGCTAACTCATATGCAGCAGTAGTATTAGATTCTGCAGTAGTCTTTTTATCAGTTTTAGCCTTTTTGCCAACTGGTTTACCAGTTTCTTCTTTCTGCTTGCTTCTTTATTCCTCTTTAGCTGTTTTTGTCTTTCCTTTTACAGGTGCAGCAGGAGCAGGAGTCTGTGGTTCTGGCTCAGAATCAGTTTCACTCATGTCATCTCCATTTCCTTCTTTGCTGCCTCCTTTTCCATTACCATCATCGGAATTTGCTTCCTCTTTGTTGGGTTCCTCTTCTTCCTCTTCTTCCTCTTTTTCCTCTTCCTCTTCTTCTTATTCTGTTTCCCTTTCTTCCTCTTCTTTTTCAGTTTCTTCTTCTTCTTCCTCTTCTTCTTCTTCTTTCTCTTCTTTTTTTTCTTCCTCTTCTTTTTCTGTTTATGGGATAGAACCAGTAGCAGTAGCCTTACTGGTTTCTCCATCTTCAGTGCTTGAAATACCCAAATGAACTTTGATTTTGAAGAGTTCTTCCACAATTTTATACATCAACATCAAAGTTCCATCAATCTTAGAATCAAGTGCATTCATGAGAACAGTTTGAAAAGATCGAAATTTCTGTATTTCTCCAAATTTAATCTCAACAAATTGCCTTAAATTATTCACTTCTTTCAGAATTTCTTCAACATTAAAAGCACCACTTGCACTATCCTTAGAACTAACACCTTGTTCAAACCTTAGTTTTCTGCCATCATCATCTTTCTACAGACTTGTAATTGGGATCATATTTGTTCTAAGTTTCTTGGTTTCTAGGGGTATCCCAAAGTCTCTAAATAGGCCATTAAGAAGATGGGCATAGGGTAGTTTGTAAAGTGGTTTCCACTTCATAATTTGCTTCAGCATAAAGTAAGCAAGATTAAACTCAATTTTATTCACAATATGCCAAATTATGCAGAGATCAAGTGTGCTTAAATAGTTTGGACTACCAGTTCTAGGATTCAGCACATAGATGATAAAGCTATGAAGGATTTTGATGTGTTGGTAAGCATAGGTAATGCTAGTCTTATCTTTCACTTCTCCTTTAAACACTTCAGCCTCAAAATCTCTTTTATTAAACCCTCCAATAGCAAATACTTCTTTGTGAGAATAGACTCTATTCCCACTGTTTGGGATGCCTAGGGCTTTGGCTAACCTTTCTACTGTCACCTCATAAACTTTTCCTTTTATTTTAACCTTAAAAGATTCATCTCTTTCAGCATCATCAACTATTAAATTTCTATAAAATTCTTGAACTAAATCCACATATACTCCTTTAGTGTTAGAGCATAATCTGTCCCATTTTTTATATTCAAACAAAGACTGTAAAGGAACAGAGACTTCATTAAAAGTAGGCCAGTGAATGTACCTTGGTTCATGAATGGCCCTTTCCATAAACGCAATTGGAAATTTTGAGGTTTTCTTCTTCTTGGAACCTTTTTCTTGGATAGGCTCACTAGTCCTTTTCTTGGAATTTTCTTTTGATATTCCAATTACTAGAGGAACTTCTTTCTGTGGAGGAGGTGATGCAGAGACACTCGCATCGGTAGAGTCTGAAGATGATGAGGGTGTGGTGACCTTTTCTTTGCCTTTTCCTTTTGACCATGCCATGACCAAACCAGAAGAAAATTGGCAGTACAGATAGAGAAAGCTAGGTTCACAAAATGAACAATGTGAGCAGTCAACGTATAACCATTAGAAGCATATCAACACATTTTTAACATAATGTCATGTATTAAAAAAAATTTTAGGACTGACAGTAAGAAATATTCGGTTTTTTTTTTTTTTTTTTTTTGAGAATCAACAACAATAAATTCATGATTTTGTCATATAGCGCATGTTTGCGTAATGTGAATACTAAAAATAAGAAAATCTATCAGCTAATTTCAAGAATGAGAGACGAAAGCGAAATAAACAGAACAACCACAAAAAAAATGTAAAGCACGTCTCTATTAATGTTTTGAATTCAATACCTAAGACTTGTAGAGAGAGAATACGAATCGATGATGACAAAAGAGAATGCGTCGAAAAATTTTAATCTAACAAAAATCACTTTGTGTAATTTCTTTTGCTAGATTGAGAGAGATAACGGAGAATGAATAGGAAGGATTTAGGGATTTTCTAACTTGAAGAATGCGGAACAATCTCTTTGATTTAGAGACAATGGGTTTCGAAAATCTTAAAGAAGACGAAGGAAGATGATGGTTGAGAGGGTTGTGAGTGAAATGGGTTAACAATGGAGAGAGGATGCATTTGATCACGTTTCGGGAGGCGATGCGTTGAAAAAGAGAAGAAATTTTGAATTTTAAACTTGAAAAGACATAAATGGAGATTTTGCAAAGTGATGGATACCGTGTACCAATGGAGAAGCAGAGAAGACCGTTAGTTCTGCAAAAATTTTTTGAGTCCCGCACTGGTTAATATGTAAAAGGTCTATATTACCCTCAAAACACATAATGATGCAATGCTTTAAATAAAGGGGTATTTAAGTAATGTGCCTTTTAAAAATACAGAATAAGCGCTCAGAAAAGAAGAGTAATCTTAGATTTTTAGTACAATTAGACCTGACTACCAGTTTGCCAACGAAAAATTAGGAGCAGTGGTAAAGCACTTAGCAAACAGATTAGTATGCCACTGCAATCAAATTCTGTAGAATACTGTTCATATCAGATCAGACCTAGAATTTTTCAAATCACACCAGAAATATCAGAACACATTTTTAACACCACAAACCAACATACATCACTTCATTTTCATATAGAAACATGAGAATGCATAAAAAATTAAGCAAGAGCATCAGTCATACCAAGTTCTCTTCTTATTTTGCAAAAAGTTTCCTCATTAAGTGGCTTTGTAAAAATGTCAGCAAGCTGTTTTTCATAAGGGACAAATTCAATTTGAATATCACCATTTTGAACATGATCCCTAATAAAATGATGTCTAATTTCAATGTGCTTGCTTCTAGAGTGTTGGACAGGATTTTTTGACAAGTTTATAGCACTAGTGTAACGTTCGGGCTCTAATACCAATAAATGTAACACCCCTCACCCGACTACAGTGTAGCTAAGTGAAGTGTGCTACATTCGGTGCCGGAGCACCCTATATTGTCTTACTTTATTATTTTGATAATTTGATCTCATTATATTTTAATATCAATTATTTTTCTAGAGAGAAACCAGCGAAGTTTCCTCTATTTTATTATTAGTTGACATATTCCACTATTCACCTGCTTGAAATTTTCAATAACATTTTACAATAAAAATCTCATCAATTATTCTCATAACCATATCATAATTCACATCTCATTCATATATCTCAATTCCATATTCATTTCCATGCATTTCCATTCATGTACAATTTATATATATAAATTCTTAAGTTTCATTAATTTACATGATTTACAGACTGATTACATAAATTCATAATTTACATGATCTACAAATTAATTATAGTTCCATAATCTATATTTCAACACCAAAATCATGTTCAATGGCAGCCATACACAAAATTTTTAGAAGAAATTGGCACTAACCTTGACTTAGGCACTTTCCAAGGCTTCAAAACTTCACTTTCTTCCCTTCATTTCGCTGTCCAAAGCTTGCTCTAGGTGTGAGGATGAGTTTTTGTGAAGGGAGGCTAGGGTTTTGAGGTAGTTTGATGGGTGAACCAAAGCTTGGAAAAGCTTTAATGGAGGAAGAGGATGGAGGTGCTGGTTCGGCCAAAGGAAGAAGATAAGGGAATTCTGATTTTTTTTCTTTCATTTGCTACCCATTTATTTATTTTAAGTGAGTGCTAGCCATGTGTCATCATGTGATTGGTTAAAATTGTTTTAATGACATCATAATGATGTCAAAATTCCCATTTTCTTTCATTTTCTTTCCTTTTATTTTCTACTCATTTTCAATTAAATTTTTAGCAATATTTATTCACATTTTATGTCAAAATAATTATTTACTTAATTGGACAAGTCGGCCAAAAATTGTCTCTGAAGGCGAAATGACCAAAATGCCCTCCGTTTGGCTTATCGAGCCAAAATCGTCTGTACCGATCTAAAAATTTTTCTAAACTTTTTCTTGGCATTCTAATGCCATAGAAACCTCAATGACTCTTCTCTAGAGTCCCAAAAATTATTTCACAAATTTTCTCTCAGGTTTAGGGCTCCTAGCTGCGAAGACCGCAACTTCCAACTAGGTTACCCATCGCTAGGGTATTGACTCATCTAACTTGGTTGTATTTTATTTCTAAAATTTTTCCTTAATTATTATTATTATTATTTGAGTTATTTATGACTCCTCACTCTAATCTAAATATTTTTCCAAACGTTCTAGCTGTCTGGACCGACACCAATCACCGAAACAGTAGAATGTACTGAATTGCTATTGTGAGGGTGTTACAACTAGTGTTGTCACATCTTATAGGAATGTGATCAAATTTAGCTTCAAAATCTTCAAGCTGTTGTTTCATCCACAAAATTTGTGCAACACAACTTCCAGCTGTAATATATTTAGCTTCTGCTGTAGAAAGTGCAACAGAAGTTTGCTTTTACTATGCCATGAAACTAATGCATGACCTAGAAATTGACAAGTTCCAGAAGTGCTTTTTCTATCCAATCTACTACTAGCAAAATCTGAATCACTATAACCAATAAGATCAAATGATTCACATTTTGGATACCACAAGCCAATGTTGTGTGTGCCAATGAGGTACTTAAAAATTCTTTTAACTGCTACAAGATGAGATTCTTTTGGACATGATTGAAATCTTGCACATAAACATACACTGAAATGAATGTCTAGTCTGGATGCTATCAAGTAGAGTAAAGAACCAATAATACCTCTATAGAGTTTATTATCTATCTCCTTACCTTTTTCATCTTTCTCCAATTTAACAATTGAGCTCATGGGGGTTCCAATGCTTTTCATATTTTCCATTTTGAACTTCTTTAGCATATCCTTTATGTACTTGGACTGATTTATAAAAATTCCATCTTTCATTTGTTTGATTTGCAATCCAAGGAAGAAAGTAAGTTCACCCATCATACTCATTTCAAATTCACTTTTCATCATATTGGAAAATTTCTTACAAAGGGAATGGTTAGTAGCACCAAAAATAATATCATCTACATAGATTTACACAATAAGCATGTCTTTTCCTAGTTTCTTAATGAAAAGAGTAGTATCCACTTTTCCTCTTTTAAAATCATTTTGAAGCAAAAATTTACTAAGTCTCTCATACCATGCTCTAGGAGCTTGCTTTAAACCATAGAGAGCTTTAGTAAGCTTGTAAACATGATTTGGAAAATGAGGGTTTTCAAAACGAGGAGGTTGAGCCACATAAACTTCTTCATCAATAAATCCATTTAAGAAAGCACTTTTAACATCCATTTGATAAAGCATGAAATTCTTAAAACATGCAAATGCACACAACATTCTAATAGCTTCAATTCTAGCAACCGGAGCAAAGGTTTCATCAAAATCAATACCCTCCTCTTGGTTGTATCCTTGAGCTACTAGTCTAGCTTTATTTCTAATTACATGTCCTTTTTCATCCATCTTATTCCTAAATACCCATTTAGTTCCAATAATAGAATGCTTTTTAGGTTTAGGAATAAGTGTCCAAACTTTATTTCTTTCAAATTATTTAATTCCTTTTGCATAGCAAAAAGCCAATTTCATCATTTTGAGCATCATCATATGTTTTGGTTTCAAATTGAGAAACAAAAGCAACATTACCAAAATATCTTCTAAGTTTAGCTCTTATCATCATTCTTTGTGATGGACTATCAAGAATGTCATCTTTGGAATGATTTCTATGGTACCTCCATTCTTATGGAATGTCTTGATGTTGAGGTTCCTCAATTTGTAATTCTTCCACATTTGGTTGGGAGTTTTCTTGAATTTCAACATTTGTGGAGCAAGGAAGTTCTTCTTCTTTGTCATTTTGATCATCCTCTACTAGTTGTTTTGAATCAAGCTCATCTTTATTTGAATTCTTTGAATTTAGAATCTGCTCAATTTCATCATCACAAGAATCTTTCCTTTGCAAGAAAGTGTTAGCATCATCAAAAAGTATATGCATTAATTCTTCCATGGTCAAGGTTTTTCTATTGAAAATTCTATATGCTTTGCTATTTATTAAATAACCTAGAAATATTCCTTCACAAGATTTAGCATCAAATTTCTTGAGATTGTTGTCTTTGTTATTCAAAATGTAACATTTGCAACCAAAGACATGAAAATATGCAATATTAGGTTTTCTTCCTTTCCAAATTTCATAAGGAGTTTTCTTTAAAATAGCTCCAATGAAAACTCTGTTCAAAATGTAGTATGCTGTATTTACAGCTTCTGCCTAGAAATATTTTGGTAAACTATTTTCATTCAGCATTATTCTTGCCATTTCTTGCAAAGATCTGTTTTTCCTTTCAACAACTCTATTTTGTTGTGGAGTTCTAAGAGCTGAAAATGTATGATAAATACCATTTTGGGAGCAGAAATTTTCAAACAAACTATTTTCAAATTCTTTTCTATGATCACTCCTTAAAAATGTAATGCAATAAACTTTTTCATTTTGAGTTCTTTTGGAAAAAGCTTCAAATATATCCAAGGTTTCATCTTTATGAGCAAGCAAGAAAGTCCATGTGAATCTTGAAAAATCATCAATAATTACAAAAGTATATTCCTTGCCCCCTAGACTTCTAGGTGTTATTGGACCAAAAAGATCAAGATGTAATAACTCCAATGGTCTAGTGTAGTTACAACATTTTTTGATTTAAAAGATGATTTTGTATGCTTACCAAGTGCACATACTTTGCATTGGAACTCTTTTTCAAATCTTAACTTTGGAAGCCCTCTAACAAGATTCCTTCTAGAAAGTTTAGCAAGTGTACTCATGCTAGCATGTCCTAATTTTCTATGCCACAACCATGCACTATTATCTGAAGTCATAAAGCATGTTTCACAATTTTCTTCAAGACTTATTAAATCAAGTAGGTAAATATTATCTATTCTAGTATCAGCAAACATAACATTATTTCCATGAATCTCACAATGTGTAGAAGTAAAAATGACTTTAAAACCATTATCACACAGTTGACTAACACTTGAAAGATTATATTTTAATCCTTGTACTAATGCAACATTCTCAATGCAAGGATTTTTACTAATAGTTCCACATCCACTAATTTTAGCTTTACTTTTATCACCAAATTTGACATAACCTTCTTCTTTCAAAGTAAGAGAGGAGAATTTGCCTTTATTTCCTATCATGTGCCTAGAGCAGCCACTATCTATGTACTAGTGTTCTATTTCCAGCATACTCCTTAGGCAGACCTGAAATCAGTTAACTGTCCTTAGGTACCCAAGCAACTTTGGGTCCTTTCAGGTTAGTAATATTAGGTAGGGTTCCTTTTGGCACCCATACTTTCTTTGCCTTAAAGGTTCCTTTCCTAATAGGACAAGCATTAATCATATGACCTTTATGATTATAATAAAAGCAAGTAATATTTGGTTGAGAAGAATATGAAGCTTTAACAAAATAATGTTTGTATTTTCCATATTTCATAAATCCATTATAACTAATTCCAAATTTTTTATTTGTGGATCTTTGATTTCCAAGAAGTATATCAAGTGTTTCTTTTCCTTTTGTAAAATTCGTTAAATCTCTTATCAAAGATTCAACCTTTGCTTCAAGAATTCTGTTTTTTTCAAGAAGTTGTTCACACACTTCTTTTGATCTTTGAAGCTCATCATTAACTTCCTTGAATAATTTCATTTGAGATTTGTAAAATTCATTTTTCTTTGAAGCCATACTCAAAGAAATATTTTTTGATCTTAAAGCACAATTTTCATAAATCAAAATTTTGCATTTCTTTTTAAAAGATCTATATTTATCATATGTCTTTACAAATGCAAGTTCTAATTTATCAACATTAGAAAGTTCAAGATTTACCTCATTTTCACCATCTTCAATGTGCGAGCTTTCACCTTTTTCTTCAATTTCCATCATACAAGCATTTGCAACATCTTTGTCACTTATTTCAGCATTTGATGAAGAGTCACTATCACTCCATGTTGCCGCCATTGCCTTTTTACATTTATCCTTTCTAAACTTGTTTTTCTTCTTCAATGTAGGACACTTTGGCTTAATGTGGCCTGGTTTGTTACACTCATAACAAACTATTTCACTTGAATGATTTGGAGTCTTTGGGGCATATTTCTTTATGAACTTCTTGTATTTGCTTCCACCTTTTCTAAATGCTCTTTTGAATCTCTTGACTATCATAGCCATATCTTCATCATCATCACTTAATGTGGCCTGGTTTGTTACACTCATAACAAACTATTTCACTTGAATGATTTGGAGTCTTTGGGGCATATTTCTTTATGAACTTCTTGTATTTGCTTCCACCTTTTCTAAATGCTCTTTTGAATCTCTTGACTATCATAGCCATATCTTCATCATCATCACTTGAAGCACTTGAATCGTTACTTGAACTAGCTTTGAAAGCAACACTTTTCTTTTTCTCATCTACCTTTTCGGATATGAAGGCTATACCTTTCTTTTTCTTTTGATCACCTTCTTTCTCATCTTTCTTGTAGATCATCTCATGTGCAATGAGAGAACCAATTAGCTCATCATAGGTGTATTTTCTGAAATCCTTGGTGTCTTGAATAACAGTGGTCTTTGCTTCCCATGACTTTGGAAGAGATCTCAAAATTTTCTTTACAAGTTCTTATTCCTCAAATCTCTTTCCAAGAGCTTTAAGAAGATTAAAAAGATCTGTGAATCTGGTACTCATTTCAGCAATAGTTTCACCAAGTTTCATCTAAAATAACTCATAATCACGGATGAGGAGATTTGCCTTTGACTCTTTCACCACATCGGTTCCTTCATATGAGACTTCTAGTTTGTCCCATATTTCTTTTGCAGTTTGACACCCTGAAATACGATTATACTCATTAATATCAAGAGCACAATGAAGAATATTAATGGCTTTGGATTGTAGAAATTTTCTTCCAATCATTATCATAAAATTCAATTTCAGCTTTAGGAATTTGCATAGTTCCTTCACTGGTTTTATAAGCAATATAAGGACCATCTTTAATTATTCTCCAAGCATCAATATCAACAGATTGTATAAAGTTTCTCATTCTAGTTTTCCAAAAAGAGTAATTTGTGCCATTAAAAAATGGTGGTTTAGTGATTGAATAACCTTCAGCTAAGGGGGCAGGTATACCAGCCGAGTTTCTAGACGAACCAGCCATGTGAATGGATCACTCTAAGGAGTTTAATCCTCAAGCAAGAGAGACAAGCTCTGATACCAAATTGATGTCCCAAAATATGTCCAAGAGGGGGGTGAATTGGACTCTAAAAATAATTTTTCGGTTCTTGCTCAAAACCTTTGAAAAATTGCAGCTTGGTTTAACCTAAATTTCTAATGTGAAATATGAACAATACAGCTCTATTGATAAGTTGATTCAAAGTTGGATCCTAAGCAATCAGTATACTGATCTAACAGAATATATTAGCATTCAGTAGAAATTTCAGTAATCTGAATAAGTTCACAATACAGGAAACAGAGTAGTACACCAAATATATTAGTTGACAACAAATAAAATAATGAGCAAATTAAATCAGATATCAGCAAATTCAGCAGTAAACCAATTTTCTCAATATGCAGTAAGGTTAACAATAAACAGTATCAATTTTCATATCAGCAAAAACACTTCAATTAGAAAGTTAAAATGCATAAATGTAAAGAGTAAAGGTTGAGAAAATTGAACACTGAATTTTTATAGTGGTTCGGCTCAACTAGCCTACATCCACTCTCTCAAAGATCCCACTTTGAGTCTTCACTCCATTAATCTTCTCTTTTAAAGGCAAGAGACAAAAGCCCTTTACAAATCTTCTCACCAAAGCTTTTACAAGTAGCTTCACACTTCTACCAAGTGTTATCCCAAACACTTTTCACAATCAAGCTTCAATAGGTGCTTGAATGACCTCTCATAAATGATAAGAAAGTGTTTAAAACTCAATCTCACTCAATACAATAGAATCTATAAAGAAGAGATGAGTAGGTACGCCAATGATGAGTAATAAAAACAATTTGAGCACTTTGAATGAAAGTTTTAATGGCCTTAAATGGTTAGGAACAGTAGAGAGACTTTCATTAAGTGCAAAATGGCCAAGGATAGGTGTATTTATAGCATTGGTACGTTTTTTACTGTTTGAGAACTCATTTGAATGTTATAATTTCAAATTTCAAGAAAATAGCTGTTATTTTATCTTTTTCTGCAATGTTGTGTAGAGTTGAGACAGTTAGCATACCAAAAAAAGTAGCAAACCAGTTAGCATACCAGAAAAAGTATCAAACCAGTTAGCATACTAGGAAAACTTTCTGCATAACTTTGAAAACTTTAAAACTTTACGCCAAATCATAATCAAATGCTTTTAGGCCATTTATGATATTCAAAAGAAAATAATTGAGGGATTAAAAAAAAGTATCATTGGCTGTCACACCCTACCCCTCTGTAAGGCATAACATGATCCCGTAGTATACCTAATGAATTACCAACTCCGTCTACTAATAACCCATTAAATACACTACAAGGGATTTTAAAAACTTTTCTTACTTCTTTTACAGTGGTGAGCACTATTTACAGGTGTTGAAAACCTTTTTGAACTGAAGTGATAGAATTAACCCATTTGAATTATTTGGAATTTCTGTAAAAGTTTTGGCAGAATGCCATCTGTATTTTGGATAAAACCGTTCTTCAGAAAACCTGTAAAAAGCACTTCAATAATTTTCCAAATCTCAACTCCAACATTTTTCTCAATACAACATATTTCTCAACTCAAATCCACAGTGATTTTTCAAAAGCTGAGATATAGGAAATATAATACAATTTTTACAAGTCAAAATAACTCATAATTATTTTACAACCTCAAGTTACAATTTGAATTTACAACTGCTCAAACCCAAACAATATGTACATACAGTGGTCATACATTACAGTACAAAATGCAAAAAGCGGTATACTCATTATACCCGGAAAATCTCTCGCTGGAGGTACTAGCAGCCTAGTCTGCTGCCCTGTCTGACTGTCTACCTGCGACAGCAATAAAAAGCTATTACTGAGACAATGTCTCAGTGGTGCACAACATTAACCAAATACAACTTTAAATCACAACTCATAAACCATATAAATAGTGGATACGTAAAACCATAGTTAAATTCAAGACAATGAATGTCATAAGGAATTTAAATTCCAATTCACAAATTATCAAAATTCATAATAACACAATTTAGTCTAATAATTTAAGAATACCGTATTGCCAATTCATACACAATTTGATCAAATTACTGAATAACACAGTTTTTTTCCAATCAATAACACAATTTGATCAAATAACTGAATAATACCATTTTGCAAATCGATAACACAATTCGATCAAATAACTGAAGAATACAGTGTTGTCAATCTATAACACAATTTAGGTCATGACACAATTTTTCCACACATGCCGTGTTGTACACCACGACAAGACATACTCACCCCAATAATCGAAATCAATGAGGGAGGAAGCTAGCTATATAATGAGTACTCATCCACACTCACCTCTGACTGACAAGTCAAAGAGGGAGGAACATAATCACACTCACCCCAGACTGATAAGTCAAAAAGGGAGGAATATATCACACTCACCCCATTAATGGAGGAGGAACATAGTATCAGTGTCATGCCAATTGTGAGTCAAAACAATTCCAAACATTTTATTCAAATGATCCGTAAGAATCCAATAAATTTCCAAAGTTATAATTTCATTCACAAAATGGCAACACAATTCGTAATTCACTTCAATTTCCACAAAAACCATTTACAGTGCTTTTCAATCAATAAGTATCCATCAAATACCATTCAAACAGTTTCTCACAGTTTCAAATCATTTACAATGCTTTTCAAGCAATAAATATCCATTCAAGTACATTTCCACAATTTAAAACAATAATATACAAGTAGTCATAATTTATTTCAATTGAAAATAATTCAAAAGAAATAAATATTGTGCACAAACACAATTTAAAACAATAATATACAATTAATCATATGAAATATTATTCAGAACAAAATCAGTTGAAAACTAGTTGTGCACAAACACAATTTAAAACAATAATGTACAATAGTCATAATTCATTTCAATTTGAAAAATTCAAAAGAAATAGCCGTTGTGCACAAACCTCTGATGACTGTCTCCTGGTCTGGACTCAGTGTTTCCTTCCCTTTCCCTGAGTCTTTAGTAACTGAGAAACACAATTTGAAGTGTTTGATTAAATTAAACTGTCTCTAACGATAATGTTCGATAAACAATTCACTGGATACCTTTATTTGCTTAATCAACCCATATATCGACCCTCGATGTTTTCTAGGTAAATTAGGTCTTAACGTTATTAATATGTCATATTCGATAGGGTTTTAGGTTTGGTACACGCTATCAATTTCATTTCTTTGTTTAGTGCATTTTATTGCAACTTGCTGGATTCCGGGATACTAGTTTGACCTAGCCGGACGGCCTAGTTCCCTCGATTTTCGGGTTTCGGTCAAAACTACAAACTTGTAGATCTAGGTCTTATGGAACGTGGGGCAAAATTTTAGGTCATTCTGAGTTAAGTAGACCGAGTTATGGTCATTATACTATTGCTGGTCAAATGGTATCAAATTAGGTCAATTTTAGGTCAATTTGGTCAACTCTGGTTCGGCCAGTTTTTGGACCCGAACTTGTGCAAGCTTTTTGACTTGCTTCTGGTCATTTCTGGGCTTTGGTGTCTTCATAAGACTTGTAGGTATGGGTCTTAACTATTCATGGTTAAAATTTCAGGTCAATTGGACCTGTTTTGAGTGAGTTATGGCCTAAACACTCACTGCTGTCCAATTGGTCATTTTTCAGGTCCTAATTGTACCTAATCCGAATTGGTCATTTTCTTAGGTCACCTTGCAAGCAGAATTTTGGTATGCTTTCTCAATGAAAGTTGGCACATTTTGTGCCTAGTTTCACCTCCAATTGGTCTCATACCAATTGAGGTTACACATTTAAAGTTATAGGCTAAAATGTACACTGCCCTTAGTTACCTTGCTTAACACACATCAATTACACACTTACATTACTACATGTCCACTTCCCCTTACCATTTCTGTTTTGGTTCATTACCAAAACCATATTCCACTTTACACTAAAATCACTTTGGGCAGATTACAAACATCCTTAATACACCAATTAAAACTCACATTTACAAGTTCTAAGTACAATCACATACACACCTAACCATTATAAATTTTTACATATACTTACACAATCAATCTATACACATATCCATCAACTCTCAAGGTCAATATTCTGCCAATACTTTCATGAACATATACATTTATTCAAGAATCTAAAGGCTGCCGCAAACTTCCTCAACACCAAAGTATTCCACAATTCATCAATTTCCATCCAAATGCAAAAATCACCATATATATATATGGAATAATTTACTAGGATATTACATCACCATAACCAACATAATTCTCATCAAATATATGTACAAATACTTCATCAATACATGACTACATGGCTGCCCAAAAATGGATATCTCAATAACTCTTCAAACTTAAAAATTTCCTTCACAAAACCAACACCCATAACATGTACACAAAGTTTAACAAAGAAATCTTCAAAAATGTAAACTTACCTTATGGTTGGAACTTGCCAAACCTTGATTAAACTTCTTAATATTGGTATCTACTTCTTCCTTGTGATGTGGAGATAAATTTTAATGAAGATAGGTGTGGGAAAAGGAGGCTTGATCATGGGATTGTTATGGTTTGAAGGTGGGCGGCCATGGGAGCTTTTTTGGAGAATTTCTTCACTTTGGCAATGGTGAGACGTGAGGTTGAAGATGAAGCTTTTAAGTGCTGCCCACTTTGTCCACTTAATCCATTTTATAATTCTTAGTGGTCCACTCACATTAATTAAACCATTTTATAAGCTTAATTCTCATTTATTCCACATTAAACCCTTAATTCTTACTATTTACTTTAGGTACCACCAATTTAATCTTTTATTTCATTTTCTAAGTGTAATATTATTTATTTTTAATGGACATTTAGGTCAAAAGACAATTCAGGATGTCAAATGACCATAATGCCCCTGTTCGGGTTACATTCCCGATTTTTCGGTAACACCGGGTTTTGTCCGATTTTCGATTTCTCACTTTTCTTTGTACTAATTATTTAATTTTTCTTTGATATTTCTAATGATATTTAAACTTCAATAAATATTTATTGGAGTCCAAAAAATATTTTTCAGGGTTCCCCGCAGTCCAGGGCTAGTCAACGGTCCACGCCGTGACTTCCCGGTGCGGTCACCCATCGCTAGGTTTCCCGGCTCACTTAACTTGGTTACATTTCTTTGCTATTATTTTTCCTTTGTTTTTCTTATATTTCCTTTTCTTGTATTTCATTATTTTATGTCTCCTCACTCATATTGAAGTGTGGTTCTAGGCATCCTAGCTGTCCGGACAGCACTGGTCACCGGGACAGCAGAACGCACTACCGAACATAGGGGTGTTACATTGGCTTCTACTTCTCAATTCTTTTCACAAGTAATCCTAAAAGTTAAAATTAACTTCTATACTACATGTACCTTCAAATTTGATTTTCAATGCAGATTTGGAAGGTAACATTTTCTTCTTTTATCTCCTTTGATTCGTCCTGTGTTATCTTAAAATGTCATCCTTTCTTTAAAAGAACAAATCCATCATGAATTCCTCAAGTCTTTTTCTTTGTTCTTTGAGAAGCACAATACTTAAAATAAGGTTAGTTTGATTCTAGTTGAGTTTTGGCATCATCAAAATCTATGCTCCTTCAAGCTTATGGGGTCAACAATATATATATATATATATATATATATATATATATATATATATATATATATATATATATATATATATATATCCGAGATTTAATCTAGTACGCCCATTAAGTAATTTATATACGATTAGGATTTACTTAATTAAAGTAATTCTTATATAATTAGGATTTGTATTAATTAAAGTAAATATCAATTAATATCAAACTACATTAAACGAATTGATTTTAACTCGTACAGTAATATTAATTACTAGACAAAATCTTAAACCTCTCTCTCTCTCTCTCTCTCTCTCTCTCTCCATTGTCACCCAATTATAGATATATACATTCATCCATATGTTAATTATTAATTGTATGTGCTAAAATGATGATTATCGTTACTTTTGAAATTTTTACATGAATTTCTAATTTTAAAAAAAAAATTATCTATTTTCATAAATAAGTTCCACAAATACATTTTTAAAAATGAGGGGAGAGAGAGGAGAAATTATTTTTATTACACTAAGCAAGACAAATTTTTGTTTTGTTTAGCACTAAAATATCAATTTTGACTAAAGGATGTCAAAAATAATCAACTGGCTATAATTGAAACAAGCCTTTAAAATTGAACTAAAATTGACAAAACTCATAAAGATTTGGCTTTTTTTATTATTATTATTCAAGTTTAGTCCACATCAGCAAGCCTACATAAAATAATAATTTTTTAGACATCCATGTTAGCAGCCATAATTTCAATTTTGACCATGGGCCATGATAACACAAACCTTTGAAATTGGGCTAAAAATGACAAAAAAAAAAGGCTAATTTACAAAACAAGTAAATAATTGGCTTTTTTTTTTATAGTTAGTCTCATAAAAAAATCATTTTCAAAGAAATAAATATTATGCCATAAATGAAATAATTGTGTGAAAATTAAATTGTATTCTTCTCTTTAAAATGGATTTTTGTTTTTCCAAATGAAGCTGCAGTTCTTATTATTTAGGATTAAGGAGATATTTAGTTTAACTGTTGAATGTTGCTGATTGCTGATAGGTATTTGTTGTCCCAAAATAGTCCAAGAGGGGGGTGAATTGGATTTAAATAATTTTTCAGCACTTGCTTATAGCCTAATGAAAAATTATGGCTTTGTTCAACTAGGTGCTCCTATATATAGTGAAAATGATATGTGTTTCAAGAATGTATCCCTAATTTGCAATTCAAGCCTCAATCAATATTTATAGCAAATTTTGACATGACATGCATCACAAAATATTCAACTAATTTCTCAATCTACTTAATGTATCTTCAAGTATATCAACTCAATCTATTCAATCAACATTCAATATCATGCATAGATAATAAGTTACACAAAAGTAAAGAGATTAAGGTTAGAGAAATTAAACACAATGATTTTTATAGTAGTTCGGCTTAACTAGCCAACATCCACTCTCACAAAGAACCCTCTTTGAGCCTTCACTCCACTATTTGCACTTTTGAAGGCAAGAGACCAAAAGCCTTTTACAAATTCTTCAACACTAAGGTTTTACCAAGGTAGCTTGAACCCTTAACAAGTGCTATCTCAAGTAGTCACACTCACAAGCTTCAATAGGTGCTTGTATAACCTCTCTTAAATGAAATTTAATGTTTTAACACTCACTCTTACTCAATACAAATCAAACTATAAAGAAGAGATGAGTTGATTTGTCAATGGTAGCTCAAACACTTTAAAGCTCTTGAATGAAAAATCAAGATTGGAGTGCAATTGTAAGCTTTCATCAAGTGTAAATGAAGTAAAGAAGGTGTATTCATGGTCCCAAATTATTTTAGACTGTTTGAAACTTTTTTGGAATGTTATACACTCTGTTCTAGGCAAAATAGCCGTTATTTTGTCTTTTTGTACGAAGTAGAGCACTCTGATCATTTAGCAAACTAATAAAATTTTTGGCAATAGTAGTAAACTAGTTAGCAAACTATAATTTTAGCAAAAACATTAGCAAACTAATATTTTAGCAAACAAGTTAGCAAACTAATTTACCAGATGCCTGTTTCAAATTGTAATCTTTAAAAATCTAATTTAGACCTTAAGAGAAATATATATTCCAATAGCAATATCCAAGGTCATGATGAGAGAAAATTTTATAAAGTAATTGAAAGAAAAATTAATTTTGAGCTCCAATTGACTAAAACTTTCATCTATTCTTTTTACACAATTCCTAAGACTCAATTCCTAACTCTATGACTTTCATACCTTTACTTCGAGTCTTAGCTTTTATAATCTTGTTGTTTCTCAACTTAGATTCATCTTGAGATGGCCTTGAGTGCCCTTCCTCCTTAGATGCAACCTTAAAGATTCTTCATGAATAAGGGAAAGAATCTACACATTACTTGAAATTAAGTTAGATAGATTCTAGTTGAGTTTTATTATCATCAAAATCAATGCTCATTTTAAGCTACACGGGGTCAGCAATCTCCCCCTTTTTGATGATGACAAAACTCAATTTAATCATCAATCAAGAATAAATAAAAGTGTGCATAAATTTATTTATAACCAAGCATGTTAGTATGTGAAAATTACTCCCCCTAAATGTATGCACACAAGTTTAAAAAATAAAAGTATTAATAGCTATACAAGACTCCCCCTGAATTTATGCTACAAAACATATTCATAAGATATCCACAATTTCAATATGCAAAGTGTTGAACTTAATAGTTTGCACACATAAGCCACAATAGTTTGCATACACATTTCTAAAACATAAGCATACATCCATTTTCAAAATATAAGCACACATCCATTTTCCCAAAACAAAAGCACACATCCATTCTCTCTCTTTTTTTCATCAGCCAAAAAGGAAACAGGAGATATTAATCCAAAAAGAACCAAGTAAGCACAAATTGAAAAATAGTAAGGTAAACAGTAACAAACTAAAAAACCATTCAACAACAGTAGTAAACATATTAGTAAACTCAAAAAAAGCATATCATTTTCTAAACATTAAGCCTTTTTCTCCTTCGAACAGCTTTGGAAGGCACTATCTTCTTCTTGGAGGGTTTGGCAGTAGGTGGCTGAGAGACATGGACAACTAAAGTATCATGAGAATCATGCTCCTGTGATTCATCCTCATCAAATGGGCTTTGAAGAGCAACAGCCAGAGACTGATGTGGATTGGACACCATAGACTTAACTCTTTTCTTACTTTTCTTAGCCTGAGAAGCTTCAGCTGCAAAAAGCGTAGGTGAAGCACTCTTCTCCTGATCCTTTAGAGAATCTTCCTTCTTCTGTGTAGACTCAACTACAGGTTCTACAATTTATTCACTCTCAAGTTTAACAGTAGGTTAAACTGTAGGTTCTACAACCTATTTACTATCATGCTCAGCAGTAGGTTCAACTGCAGGTTCTACAACCTGTTCACTATCATGCTCTACAGCAACAGTAGACTCACCAAGCCCAGTGCCTCCACACTCAACATTACCATGATTAAATTCACTACCATCATGAGTAGAAGGATCACCTGCATGTGCATCAGTCTCAACTCTAGTTGCAAAATTAGTTCCCTGTGCCTGCTTAAAATCTGCAATCTGTTTCTTTAACTCCTCATTTTGAGTACGTAAATGACTTACTTTGTAATCAACAATATCCATAAATTTCCTCAGAAGTTCAATAGACTAATTTGGTGTACTGAATTTCTCATTAATAAATGTTCTTAGTCCTTGAAGCTCACTCATAATCTCACTTTTGAAATCTGAATCAACTTTGGCTTTAGAAGATCCACCTTTTTCAAAATGTTTCTTTCTACCATCATTATCAGAATGAATTTCTCTAAGCACAATTAAATCTGCCCTAGAACTCTCCTTAGAGACATTTATATCCAATTCTCTAAACAAGGCAGTTAAGAGGTGTGCATAAGGTAATTTACCAATTCCATAAGCTTTATACATATTTTTGAAAATCAGATAGGCCAAATTCATTCTTACATTGTTAACAATATGCCACATGATGCACATATCCAAGTAACTCAAATATCGATAGCTGCCAGATTTAGGACAAAATATATAATTCAGCATACTGTGAATATTCTTAATGTGTTGAAGGGCTTTAATGCTAGTGGATTTTTCACTAGTGGCAGTGTTGGTAGGAAAAACTTCACTTTCAAATTCAGCCAAATTAGAACCTGTAACTCTAGCAACATCTCTATGAGCAGAAATTCTATTTCCATCATTCGGCAGTTTTAAGGCTTTGGCAATCAACTCAACAGAAACCACATACAATTTGTCATTCAAAGAAACCTTAAATATGTCTTCTTCATCGACAACTTTTAAAGTTCTATAAAATTCTTGGACTAGTCTAGGATAATAAACATCAGTGCATTCACACACAGTCAGCCATTCTTGAAATTCAAAGAGTTCCTTAAATTGAAAATCAACCTGATCAAAATTGTCCCATTTTATGAACTTATAGTCTAGAAGAGCTTTGTCAACAAGAGAACCCGATGATTTTGAAGCACCCTGTTCAAGCTGAATGTTAATCCCACGCACTTTCCTTCCCCTTTTCTTTTTTGATGCCATCACCGCAGGTTTAACATCCTTAGATGGGTCAGAGGATACACTGTTGGAATCAGTTTCTAGTGTTTTCCTCTTTTCCTTCAATTTCTTCTTTAAGGCAGCAACTGGGAGTTCTTTAGATGAAGAGGAGGACGACGAGGCTGCGGCTGGGGTTTTTCTTTCGGTGAGAGCCATGGATGGCAAATCAGGAGCAGTGAGGAATCGGGAATTTAAAATGGGTTCCGGCGCAATGAGGAATGAATGAGGGATAAGAGAGTGAGAGAAGTGCTTGATGAAGATGGGTCGGTATAATGAAGAAAAATTTGATAAAGAAAAGAAATGGGTAAGATTGGTACCTTGAACCAATAAGAAGGTGAGAAAGTAGTCAGGTATGGAAAAAAAATACTAATGGGCTGAGGTTTCGTGTAGCAGTGGACGTAAAATTGATTTTTCTTGAGTCCCTCGCTTTTCCTCTTCTAGTTTACTTTATTTTTTTTTTTTTAATTTTAATGTATATATATATATATATATATATATATATATATAATGTAAATGAGTAAGTGCATTAATTGGCGTGCAGACAGTTCTAAGCACAGACACTTTTAGGCTTAAAATTTGAACAGTACAAGATACAACAAACTAATTTTAGGCACACAACAGTAGCATACAACTTAGTAAACTAATTTTCACAAGTACAAAAATAAGTTAGCTACTGTTATATAGAGTTTTCTTGGCAAATTGATATCACAGCAAATTACTCACAAATTAGACAATATGCAAATATATTAAATCTATACGAATTGAATTTTAAGCAAGTGGTTCACTCATGCCAATTTCCCTTCTAATTTTGCAAAAGGTTTCCTCATTGAGTGGTTTTGTAAAAATATCTGCAAGTTGATTTTCAGAAGCAACAAATTCAATCTTGATATCTCCATTTAGAATATGATCTCTAATAAAATGGTGTCTGATCTCAATACGTTTTGTTCTTGAATGTTGGACTGGATTTTTGATCAAGTTTATGGAACTTGTGTTGTCACACCTAATTGAAGCAAGATTATATTTTAAACCAAAATCATCCAATTGTTGTTTCATCCATAAAATTTGAGCAACACAACTATCAGCAGCTATATATTCAGCCTCAGCTGTAAACAGAGCCACTGAAGTTTGTTTCTTACTATTGTTAGTAATATGTCCTAGAGCATATCATTTAATATATATCTTGTACATATTTTATTAATAAAAGGCATTTTCACTTTTCCGTTTACATAATGTATTTATGTGTAATAGAAAAGGTCCATTGATATTTTGTTAGAAATTCTATTCTTAAGTTGTTAAGAATATGAGTGACAGTATTTCTAGCACAAAGTATGATAAATAGGTTCACAATCGATGATACTTCACAATAAGGACATGACTTATCCAGAAAGATTGTAATCATGTTTGTTCCCAAGTTATTTATATGAGATATAAATAAGATGGAACGGTGAGTCTCATGCCATATAACAAACATGATAGGCACTTATACATGATAAGTAGGTCGAACTAGTGACACTTATGACAAGCACATGGAGTTTACTCTTGTCAATGCATTGTCATAAATCATATCACTGCATATAATCTTTAGACTTGAGATAGCACAGTTATCTTGTATATAGGTGGTTTGAGTTTGATACACCTTTCATACTTGTACTATGTATGGGTATATGGGCATGTGTTGGCTCCTACTAGTTATATATGGAGGTAGGTGTTGATCAAGATGGAATCTGTTACCCTAAGTAAATAGGGATAAAATCCTATGTTCATTTAATTGTTCTTAATGTTTCAAGTTCCTAGCCAGGATAGATAGATTTAATCAGAAAAAGGTTTCTGGTAAGAAAATCTTTTTAATCAAGAGCTAAAATTAAAAGAGAACATAATATTCATAGGAAATGGGGTTTGACATAAACCATGACTCCAGCTCGAATTGAGATTTTGTAACAGAGAGATTCTAGTGCATGGTAACATACGATTATAGGTTCATTTAAGGTAAACCTTATTACTGATTGGGTGGTCATGGCATGCTATGCTAGGTGTTAACCATGGTTTATGAGGTGCATAAAATGATTTAGAGAAATCATTTATGGTAAGAAAGAGTTCTGATGATATTAAGAGTTGATATCATGTCTCATTGCCAATTAGTGATGAGCCTAGTAAGTCACACACATACACAAGTAATCACCAAATTAAATATGATTTAATTAATTAATTAAAGAGTTTAATTGATTAATTAAATAGGTTTGATTTGCAATTAGATTGCAAAGTTCCTAGCATAGCTTGAAATCAAATCTAGGTTATTGGATGTATAGTATAAGTTAAATTTATATTTAAAGTGTTTAAATGTGAATTTAATTAATGAGAAATTAATTAATAGAGATTAATTAATTAATTTATATTTGATATAAATTGATTAGAAGAAGAGAAATAATTATTTTGGGTTGAGAACTCAAAATTAAGACACAGGGGTATTTTGGTCATTTCACAAGGTGACATGTGGCACCATGAGATGGTGACACATGGCATTACACATAAGCTTGCCATATGTCTTTTAATCATATAAGATGATCAAAGTCAAGATTAAATATAGGTTTGACACTTGGCACAATGTGATTGGGTCAATTAAACCTAGAGCCAATCAGAAGTTGACATGTGGCAAGGGTTTTAAGTGATGACCTAGCTATATAATGTGTTGTTATGAATAGAAAAATAACATGGGCTGCTGTTCCTCTTTGGTGCCGCCACCCAAAGAACATCTCCCTCTCTTCTTCTTCATCTCTCATCAATTCAAAGAGATTTGCCAATAATCTCTTGAATTAAAAATACTAGAAATCGTTTCTAGTTTCCTGTATACATCTGTAATCTCTCAAAAGGCAAAACCTGATTTTCTAATTGATTAGAAAGGCTTGAGAAGCTGTTCAAGGGGCTGCCAGTGGTGATCTTGGTGTGGACAAGCTAGAGGGACAACATCTGGTGTCCTAGGCACATCCAAAGGTGCACAACACACCACAAATCAATCAAAAGTGCACTTGTTCTTGATCTAATATAGCTTCTAATATATTAAATAATTTAAATAAAAAAAAAAAAAAAAAAAAAAAAAATAAAAAAAAAAAAAAAAAAAAATTAATTTAATGTGTATATCATCAAAAATCAAAAAAATAAAATGAATGATGCATGATGCATGTGAAGAAAGAAAAAAAAAAAATTTTGAATTCAATGATTTAAACTTATTTTTTTTGCTTCTCCTTGGTATCTTGGGTATATATTTGCCATTATATTTGATTATTTGATGATTTTGTGATTTAATTGTGTGATTTGGATGATTGATTGTTTTGTTTCATTTGCAAGCAAAGCAAAAAGCATGGTTGTATGCATGGTTGCATTGTGCCATGGTGCACATTATGGTGGGTATGATGTGGATGGGTGATGGATATGTTGTGTTTGTGTGTAAATTTTTGTTTATGTCTAATTAATTTTTAATTAATTAATTAAATTACATAATTATATTTATAATAAATTTAATCTTGGTTGAATGAGATTCAAATCTGAATTTTTTAAGTTTGTTTGAATGTGATTCAAATATGAATTTTTAAATTTGTTTGAATGTGATTCAAATATGAATTTTTAAATTTGTTTGAATCATATTCAAATCTGGATTTTTAAGTTGAATATGGGATATTCAATTTAATTTAAGTGTGTACGTTTTATTTAATTGTTAAATAGTGATATGCATGATGGATGATTATGGACAATAAAAGATCAATGTGATTGGATTTATTTCTTTTATATTTCTTTGGGTTGTAAATTAATTAATTTATTTTAATTTATTTTGGTGGCATGTATTATAAAGGTTGTAATATTTTTGTGTTGTAATTTCATTTATTTAGTTCTTGTAAATTCGCCTTGGTATGCCAAGGATTACTATGTAATTGGATTGCAAGAAGATCAAGGAGGTCAAGAGCATTGGTGGGACCAGTGGGAGGAATTCAAAATCAAGTGTTGATTATGTACTCCTTCAGCAACTCTTGTAATATGAATGAATGAAATACACCTAGGAATGCCCTGATTCAATTCTTGGTGGCTCAGAATTGAATCCCTTGGAAAGTCTATGATCATACCATATTTATTTATTATCCATGAATGCATGAGATGTATGGGAATGTATGCAAGTATATGATATATGCATGCTAATTGGATAATGTGCAAAGTGAGACCTTAATAGTAATTAGGACGACCACAAAATCTTCCAAATAAAAGATTAAGTTGGAAATGCTATAATTAAAGTAATTATAACATGGGCCCTCCATTGAGGCAGTTATTTTAAGAAATTTTAAATACTTGCATAATATGCAATTAATTTAAGAGATTTTCTTAAGAATAATTATTAAGCATGAGATGTTGTAAATATGTAAATGATTTAGTGGCCAATATTGGATGTACCTGAGGACATTAAAATTATTTGCATGTTTACTGGCTCAATGGGATCAACTTAACCAATGCAAGATTAGTCAATAATGAATGTACCTGAGATTTTGAGCATTAGGGGCTAGGTAAAGGATTGAACCTCACATGAGATGTGATGGGCAAGGAGTTGCTCACTTATAGTTTATTGTAATTCCAATAATGGATGTACCTGAGGATGATTAATAGGATTATAAGAATTCAATCACCTACTAGAAATCCATCCAATTAGGATTTCTGTTTTCTACTTTGGAAGTGTAGGATTCGCTAAGTTAGTGGGAGGACCAATTTGATTAAAAGACCATAATCATTTTGGTTAATTACATGATACATTTACTAATTAATCTGGTTATTTTCTGATAATAATGAGCATAGAACAACCACCACCATCCAATATTCTTGCAAGCATACTTGATCACAATAGGTTGACAGGACCTAATCTATCTGATTGGCTAATAAATTTGAAACTTGTCCTGAACCTTGAATATATAGGATATGTTCTAGACTCAAATGTTCCTGGTCCCTTACCTCTAGAGGCCACACAAGAGGAACATGAAACTTTGGACAAGTGGAAAGAGCATGATATGAGAGCCAAATGTTACATGTTTGCTTTTATGAGTAATAAGTTACAGAAGCAGCATGAGAACATGCAGAGTGCGAGTGAGATCCTCCTTCACCTACAAGAGTTGTATGGTGAGCACAGCAGGAATGCTAGGTATGAGATATCTAGAGAGCTGTTCTGCATGAGGATGTCTGAGGGACAGAATGTTAGGGATCATGTCCATAAGATGATTCGGCTGATTGAGCAGCTGGAACATCTTGACTTTAACATAGATTTCCAACTACAAACAGATTTGATCCTTCAGTCCCTTCCTGAGTCTTTTGGGAATTTTGTGACAAATTTCCATATGACTAAACAGGAATGCACCTTGGCTGGTTTACTCAACATGATGGTTATTGCCCAAAAGAATATGCCGAGCAATAAAGGAAAAGAGGTAGCTTTGATTGCATCTTCTTCTGCTGGAAAGTCCAACAAGAAGAAGGGCAATAAGAAAAAGAAACCTCAAATTCCTGGTCATTCTAAGAAAATAGCTAAACAGAAAGGGAAGACTAAAACTGATGGAGATAAAGGAAAGTGTTTCCACTGCCAGCAGGATGGGCACTAGAAAAGGAACTGCCCAGAGTATAGCAATCTAAAAGAATTCAATGCCATGGTGAAAATCAACTCAAGTTCAAAATATATTTGGCACTTAAGGTTAGGTCATGTTGCAGAAGATAGGATTGCAAAGTTGGAGAAAATGAGGATTTTATCTTCATTAGGTTTTGGACCTACTCCAACTTGTGAATCTTGCCTTCATGGCAAAATGACCAAATCATCCTTTATAGGACAAGGGCTAAGAGCTGAAAATATTTTGGAGTTAATATATAGTGATGTATATGGTCCATTTAAAGAAATGGCTAGAGGTGGTTTTCATCACTTTATTATCTTTACTAATGATAAATCATGGTTTGGGTATTTGTATTTGATGAAATACAAACATGAATCCTTTAAAAAGTTCAAAGAATTTAAATCTGAAGTAGAAAATCAAACAGGAAATAGTATTAAAGCTCTTCGATCAGATCGTGGAGGTGAATACTTGATGAATACTTGAAAGAGCATGGCATTGTTTCCCAGCTGACTCCTCCAGGAATACCACAGCTGAATGGTGTATCTGAAAGGAGAAATCGTACCCTATTGGATATGGTACGTAGTATGATGAGCTATACTGATATGCCAATCTCCTTTTGGGGATTTGCATTAGAATCAACTTTGCTTATTCTAAATAGGATTCCATCAAAATCAGTATCTTCCACACCTTATGATATATGGCATGGAAGAAAACCAAGTCTTAAGCATGTTAAGATTTGGGGTTGTCCAGCTTATATCAAAACGCTGAACACTGATAAATTGAAAACCAGATCAGAAAAGTGTCGATTTGTTGGATATCCAAAAGATAGTTTTGGATATTATTTTTATTTGCCTACATCACAAAAGGTTGTGGTAAGTAGAGATGCCACATTTCTTGAACAACAGTTTGTTCAAGAAGGAGGCAAAGGAAGGCAAATAGAGTTAGAATTGGAGAATTCTGACCAACTAACAGATCATATGGATATAGATCCATCTAGTCAACCTACACCTATTGATGAAACATCTACAGCTATTCCTCGTAGAACAACCAGGGTATCTCACCCACCAGTGAGATATGATTTCCTTCATGAAGAAGAACAAGAGTTGTCTACTCATGAAAAAAGTTAATCATGGAGATGATTCACTTACCTATGAACAAGCTATATCAGATATAGACTCTTCAAAATGGATTGATGCTATGAAATCCGAGATTAATTCCATGTACAAGAATCAAGTTTGGGATCTTGTTGACCCACCTGAAGGTATTGTACCTATAGGGAACAAATGGGTTTTCAAGAAGAAAATTGGTTCTGATGGAAAGGTAGAGACCTATAAGACAAGGCTAGTAGTGAAAGGGTTTTTTCGAAGGCAAGGAAACAACTATGAGGAGGCTTTCTCACTTGTTGCCAAACTTAAATTAATTAGGATTCTATTAGCAATAGCTGCATACTATGATTATGAGATTTGGTAGATGGATGTCAAAACAGTTTTTCTCAATGGATACATTGAAGAAAACATTTTCATGGAACAACCTAGGGGTTTTGAATCCCAAGATGGTTCCAAAGTATGCAAGCTAAAGCGATCCATTTATGGGTTGAAACAAGCTTCGAGGAGTTGGAACATCCGTTTTGATGAAGCCATTAAGTCATTTGGTTTTATAAAAAATGAGGATGAGTCATGTGTATATAAGAAGGTTAGTGATAGTGCTATCACTTTCCTTGTCTTATATGTGGATGATATTCTGTTGATAGGTAATGACACAGGTATGTTGACAACTGTAAAGGTATGATTGTCAAATACAGTCTCCATGAAAAGACTTAGGGGAGGCAACCTATATTCTTGGGATTGGGATTCGCATCTATAGAGATAGAGCGAAAAGAATAATTTGTTTATCCCAAAGTTTATACTTGGAAAAGGTGTTAAAAAGGTTTAACATGCTTGATTCCAAGAGAGGATTGTTACCAGTGAGACATGGTATCCACCTTTCTAAAGAGATGTCTCCAAAGACACCTGAAGAAAGAGATAAAATGGCCAGGATTCCATATGCTTCGGCTATTGGAAGTTTGATGTATGCAATGTTGTGTACTAGGCCAAATATCGCATATGCTGTTAGTTTGACTAGCAGTTATCAATCCAATCCAGGTTTGGAACACTGGATATCTATCAAGAATATCCTTAAGTACTTGAGAAGAACTAAGGATTTATTCTTGATATATGAAGGTGGTGACTTGCAATTGGATGTTATACTGATTCTGATTTCCTATCAGATATCGATGATAGAAAGTCTACCTCTGGATATGTGTTCATTTGTAATGGAGGCGCAGTCAGTTGGAAGAGTTTCAAACAGAGTACGACTGCTGATTCCACTACAGAGGTCAAGTACATTGCTGCATCAGATGCTGCAAAAAGAGGCTATTTGGATATAAGGAACCCCGGTCTCACCAGAAATCCAAACACATAGAAAGGCACTACCACATTATCAGAGAAGTAGTTGGGCAAGGCAATATAGCCATGTAGAAAATAGCATCAGCTGAAAATCCAGCTGATCCATTCATTAAGCCTATGTCACAAACTCAGCTAAACCGACATCTTGAGAAGATGGGTCAAAGATATTGTAATGAATGGCTCTAGTGCTAGTGGGAGATTGTTAGTAGTATACCCTAGAGCATATCATTTAGTATGTATCTTGTACATATTTTATTAATAAAAGGCATTTTCACTTTTTCGTTTACATAATATATTTATGTATAATAGAAAAGGTCCATTGATATTTTGTTAGAAATTCTATTCTTAAGTTGTTAAGAATATGAGTGACAGTATGTCTAGCACAAAGTATCATAAATAGGTTCACAATCGAGGATACTTCACAATAAGGACATGACTTATCTAGAAAGATTGTAATCATGTTTGTTCCCAAGTTATTTATAGGAGATGTAAATAA
Source organism: Hevea brasiliensis (assembly GCF_030052815.1). Classification (NCBI taxonomy): domain Eukaryota; kingdom Viridiplantae; phylum Streptophyta; class Magnoliopsida; order Malpighiales; family Euphorbiaceae; genus Hevea; species Hevea brasiliensis. The sequence continues at coordinate 94,699,659 of NC_079493.1, forward strand.
GATGGAATGGTGAGTCTCATGCCATATAACAAACATGATGGCACTTATACATGATAAGTAGGTCGAACTAGTGACACTTATGACAAGCACATGGAGTTTACTCTTGTCAATGCATTGTCATAAATCATATCAGTGCATATAATCTTTAGACCTGAGATAGCACAGTTATCTTGTATATAGGTGGTTTGAGTTTGATACTCCTTTTATACTTGTACTATGTATGGGTATATGGGCATGTGTTGGCTCCTACTAGTTATATATGGAGGTAGGTGTTGATCAAGATGGAATCTGTTACCCTAAGTAAATAGGAATAAAATCCTATGTTCATTTAATTGTTCTTGATGTTTCAAGTTCCTGGCCAGGACAGATAGATTTAATCAGAAAAGGATTTCTGATGAGAAAATCTTTTTAATCAAGAACTGGAATTAAAAGAGAACATAATATTCATAGCAAATGAGGCCTGACATAAACCATTACTCCAGCTCGAATTAGGATTTTGTAACAGAGAGATTCTAGTGCATGGTAACATATGATTATAGGTTCATTTAAGGTAAACCTTATTACTGATTGGGTGGCCATGGCATGCTATGCTAGGTGTTAACCATGGTCTATGAGGTGCATAAAATGATTTAGAGAAATCATTTATAGTAAGAAAGAGTTCTGATGATATTAAGAGTTGATATCATGTCTCATTGCTAATTAGTAATGAGCCTAGTAAGTAACACATATACACAAGTAATCACCAAATTAAATATGATTTAATTAATTAATTAAAGAGTTTAATTGATTAATTAAATAGGTTTGATTTGCAATTAGATTGCAAAGTCCCTAGCATGGCTTGAAACCAAATCTAGGTTATTGGATATATAGTATAAGTTAAATTTATATTTAAAGTATTTAAATATGAATTTAATTAATGAGAAATTAATTAATAGAGATTAATTAATTAATTTATATTTGATATAAATTGATTAGAAGAAGAGAAATAATTATTTTGGGTTGAGAACTCAAAATTAAGATACAGGGGTATTTTGGTTATTTCACAAGGTGACATGTGGCACCATGAGATGGTGACACATGGCATTACACATAAGCTTGCCATATGTCTTTTAATCATGTAAGATGATCAAAGTCAAGATTAAATATAGGTTTGATACTTGGCACAATGTGATTGGGTCAATTAAACCTAGAGCCAATCAGAAGGTGACATGTGGCAAGGGTTTTAAGTGGTGACCTAGCTATATAATGTGTTGTTATGAAAAGAAAAATAACATGGCCTGCTGTTCCTCTTTAGTGCTGCCACCCAAAGAACATCTCCCTCTCTTCTTCTTCATCTCTCATCAATTCAAAGAGATTTGCCAACAATCTCTTGAATTAAAAATACTAGAAATCGTTTCTAGTGTCCCGTATACATCTGTAATCTCTCAATAGGCAAAATCTGATTTTCTAATTGATTGGAAATGCTTGAGAAGCTATTCAAGAAGATGCAATGGTGATCTTGGTGTGGACAAGCTAGAAAGACAACATCTGGTGTCATAGACGCATCCCAAAGGTGCCAAACACACTGCAGTGCATCAAAAAGGTTAGTGCACTTGTTCTTGATCTAATCTAGGGTTCTAATGAATTAATCTGTTAATTCTAAAATCTTAAATGGCAAATGTAGATCTAAAATACATATTAAAAGAGCTTTAATATGATGTTTATCATTGAAAGCAAATAGATAAAAATGAATCTTGCATGATGTATGTGACCCTAGAAGAAAAATTTTTGAATTCAATGATCTAAACTTATGTTTTTCATGCTTCCACTCTTTTAACTGTGCCAAGAAACTAGTGCAAAACCAAGAAATTGACAAGTACCTAAAGTACTTTTTCTATCCAATCTACTTCCAGTAAAATATGAATCACTATAACCAATAAGATAGAATGATTTACATTTTGGGTACCATAAACCAATTGAGTGTGTACCAATGAGGTATTTGAAAATTCTTTTAACAGCAGTTAGATGGGATTCTTTTGGACATGATTGAAATCTTGCACACAAGCAAACACTAAAATGTATGTCTGGTCTAGATGCAGTAAGGTACAAGAGAGAGCTAATCATACCTCTATAAAACTTTGTATCTACTTCTTTACCTTTTTCATCATTGTCCATTTTAATTGTTGAACTCATAAGAGTGCCAATGCTCTTCAAATCTTCCATTTTAAATTTCTTCAACATATCCTTGATATACTTTGATTGATTTATGAAGATGCCATCTTTCATTTGCTTAATTTGAAGTCCAAGGAAGAATATGAGCTCCCTTATCATGCTCATCTCAAATTCATTTTGCATCATTTTAGAAAATTTCTTGCAAAGAGATTCTTTAGTAGCACCAAAAATTATATCATCAACATATATTTGCACAATGAGCATATCATTATGATGCTTTTTAACAAAAAGTGTTGTGTCCACTTTGCCTTTTTGGAAATCATTTTGTAAAAGGAATTTACTAAGCCTTTCATACCATGCTCTGGGAGCTTGTTTTAAACCATATAAGGCTTTAGTAAGTTTATAAACATAATTTGGATGCTCATGATTTTCAAAGCCTGGAGGTTGTGCAACATACACTTCCTCATCAATATAACCATTTAAAAATACACTCTTGACATCCATTTGATAAAGCATAAAGTCCTTGTAACATGCAAAGGCACACAACATTCTAATAGCTTCAATTCTAGCAACAGGAGCAAAAGTTTCATCAAAATCAATACCTTCCTCTTAGTTGTAGCCTTAAGCCACTAATCTAGCTTTGTTTCTAACAATATTCCCTTTTCATCCATTTTGTTTCTAAAAACCCATTTAGTACCAATAATTGAATGATTTTTAGGTTTAGGAACTAAATTCCAAACCTTGTTTCTCTCAAATTGATTGAGTTCTTCTTGCATGGCAAGAATCCAACTTTCATCATTTTGAGCCTCTTCAAAACATTTAGGTTCAATTTGTGAAACAAAGGCAACAGTACCGAAATATTTTCTGAATTGTGCTCTAGTCATCATCCTTTGAGATGGATCATCAATGATGTCTTCTTGGGGATGATTTTTATGGAATCTCCATTCTTTAGGTAAATCTTCATGTTGGGGTTCATTCACTTGTAATTCTTCCAAATTTGGCATTTCTTCATTGATTTGATTATTGTTGGCATTATGGACATCTATTGTGGTATCTCCTTGAGTTTCTTCAACTTTGTCATTATTTTGTTCCATTTCTTGATTTGATTTTACATTTTATTTTCCAAACACCTGCTCATTATTATCATGAAAAACATCTTTCCTTCTAATAGAAAGGTTAGCCTCATTAAACAAAACATGAATAGTTTCCTCAATAACTAATGTTCTTCTATTAAACACTCTATATGCTTTACTCTTTATTGAGTACCCAAGAAAGATTCCTTCATCGGATTTAGCATCAAATTTCTTTAAGTTATCCTTCTTGTTGTTTAAGATATAGCACTTACATCCAAATGCTCTAAAATATGAAATATTTAGTTTTCTTCCTTTCCAAAGCTCATAGGGGGTCTTTTTCAAAATTGGTCTAATCAAAATTCTATTCAACACATAGCAAAAGTATTGATAGCTTCAGCCCAAAAATACTTTGACAAATTATTTTCATTCAACATGGTTCTAGTCATCTCTTGCAAAGTCCTATTTTTCCTTTCTATACATTTTGTTGTGGAGTTCTAGGAGCTGAAAAGTTATAGTTGATTCCATGTTTATCACAATATTTCTCAAATAAATGATTTTCAAATTCAATTCCATGATCACTCCTTATAGATGTGATGCAAAAACCATTTTTCATTTTGAACCATTTTACTAAAAGAGGTGAATTTCTCAAAAGTTTCATCTTTATGAGCAAGGAAGAATGTCCATGTATATCTTGAATAGTCATTAATAATAACTAAAGCATATGCCTTCCCACCAAGACTAGCAGGAGACAGGGGTCCAAACAAATCAAGATGAAGCAATTCTAATGGCTTAGTAGTAGAAACAATATTTTTAGATTTAAAAGATACTCTAGTATGCTTTCCTAGTGCACATGCCCTACATTGAAATTCATTTTCATAGTGAATCTTAGGAAAACCTTTAATAAGTTCTTTCTTAGACAATTTTGAGAGTGTGTGCATGCTTGCATGTCCTAGTCTTCTATGCCATAAATAACTAAAAATATCAAAAGATACTAGACATGTACCATGATTAGTTTCAAAGTTATTCATGTCAAGCAAGTAAACATTATTATATCTATTGGTAATAAACAATGTGTCATTATTGAAGTTATTGGTTGTACAATGAGAAGAAGTGAACTTTACCTCAAAACCTTTATCACAAAGTTGGCTTACACTCAGCAAGTTGTATTTCAAACTTTCAACAAATAATACATCTTCAATGCAAGGTTTGGTTCCAATTGTGCCATTTCCAATTATTTTTCCTTTTCCTTTATCTCCAAATTTCACATGTCCTCCATCTACCATTGTGATTTTTGAAAACTTGTCCTTTTCACTGGTCATGTGTTTTGAACAACCACTATCTATATTCCATTTTTCACTTTCCTTCATCTCTTTGAAACAAACCTGAAATTTAATCATTTAGCTTTAGGTAACCAAGCAACTTTGGGTCCTTGGGGGTTAGTGACTTTAGGTAAGGCTCCTTTTGGCACCCATACCTTCTTTACCTTAAGGAAACCCTTCCTAAGTGCACAAGAACTAATCATATGACCTCTTTCATTGCAATAATAACATGTGACATTAGGCAAGGAGGATGTAGATGCTTTAATGAAATGATTCTTGTATTTATCATAGTTCATGAAACCGTCAAAACCAATTCCATATTTTTCATTTGAAATTCTTTAGTTTCCAAGAAGTACATCTAGAGTTTCTTTTCCTTTTGTAAATTTTGCCAAATCATTTGTCAAGGATTCTATTTTAGGTTCAAGAACTTTATTTTTCTCAATAAGCTTTTCACAAGTTTCTTTTGAGTTTTTCAACTCCAAATCTAGCTCCTTAAACAAAGTTGTCCTTTATAAAATTCATTTTCTTTATACACGTTGGACATAGCAATATTTTGTGATCTCAATGATTCAATTTCTAAATTCATTTTAGTGAATTTTCTCTTATCGTTTCTATACTCATCATACACTTTAGCAAATGCAAGTTCAAGTTCCTCTACATTAGGGGTTTTAAGAGAATTTACCTCATTATCACTTTCTTCTTCCTCTTGTGAACTTTCAACTTTCTCTTCAAATGCCATCATACAAAGATGAGTAGTCTCTTTATCACTTGATTCATCATTTGAAAATTCCTCACTGTTGCTCTATATAACTTTCATAGCTTTCTTGCTCTTGTTTTCTTTTCCTTTCTTCTTTTTGAGCAATGGACATTTGGGCTTGATATGTCCTAGTTTGTGACATTTATAACATACAATTTCTTCTTTTGATTCCTTGAAACGTTTATCCTTGGGAGTATACTTTTTCAAGAATTTCTTGTATTTACTTCCTCCCTTCTTGAATGTTATTTTGAATTTTCTTGCAAGCATAGCCATTTTATCATCATCATCACTTGAAGCACTTGAGTTGTCACTTGAGTCAACTTTAAGTACAACCCCTTTCTTCTTCTCTTCATCCTTGTTGGACTTAAGAGCAATGTTTTTCTTCTTCTTTTTCTCATTTTCAACTTCATCTTTCTTATATACCATCTCATGTGTAATAAGAGATCCTATAAGCTCATCATAGGTAAATGTTCGAAAATCCTTAGTATCTTGGATAACTGTAGTCTTTGCTTCCCAAGACTTTGGAAGTGATCTAAGGATTTTCTTCACAAGTTCGGCTTCCTCAAATCTTTTACCAAGTGCTTTGAGGAGATTAACAAGATCTGTAAACCTTGTACTCATATCCGCAATTGATTCACCTGATTTCATCTCAAATAGCTCATAATCTTGGATAAGGAGGTTTGCTTTGGATTCATTAACAACATCCGTTCCTTCATAAGTGACCTTAAACTTATCCCAAATTTCCTTAGCAGTTTGACATCCTGAAACACGATTGTATTCATTAAGGTCAAGTGAGCAATGCAAAATATTAATAGCCTTAGCATTTATAGAAATTTTCTTCCAATCATTGTCATCATATTCATCTTCATTTTTAGGAACTTTAGTGTTTCCTTGACCATTTTTTTGAGGAACATATGGACCATTTTTAATAATTCTCCATGCATCAATATCCACAGATTGTATGAAATTTCTCATTCTAACTTTCCAAAATGAGTAATTAGTGCCATTGAAGAGTGGTGGTCTAGTAATTGAGTAGCCTTCAGCTAGTGGTGCGGATATACCGACAGTGTTGCTAGATGAACCAGCCATTGGGGATCACTCCAAGGTTGTGACACCTTAAGCAAGAGAGACAAGCTCTGATACCAATTTGTTGTCCCAAAATAGTCCAAAAGGGGGGTGAATTGGACTTAAACAATTTTTTGGCCCTTGCTTGTAGCTTAATGAAAAATTATGGCTTTGTTCAACTAGGTGCTCCTATATATAGTAAAAATGATATCTGTTTCAAGAATATGTCCCTAATTTGTAATTCAAGCCTCAATCAATATTTATAGCAATTTTTGACATGATATGCATCACAAAATATTCAACTAATTTCTCAACCTACTCAATGTATCTTCAAGTATATCAATTCAATCTATTCAATCAACAATCAATATCATGCATAAATATTAAGTTACACAAAAGTAAAGAGATTAAGGTTAGAGAAATCAAACACAATGATTTTTATAGTGGTTCTGTAACACCCTCCCGGTATCAACTCCGTACATTCTACTGTTCCGGTGGCCGGTGTCTGTCCGGACAGCTAGAACGTCCGGAAAAATATTTAAACTAAAGTCAGGAACCATAATTAACTCAAATATTAATAAGAAAAATTTAGTAAAAATTTTAGAAATAAAATACAATCAAGTCCAACGAGCCGGTGCCCAAGCGATGGGTAACCGGAGGGAAGTTGCGGTTCTCGCAACTAGGAGGCCTAGACCCGGGGGAAAAATTATAAAATAATTTTTGGGACTCCAGAGAAGGGTTACTGAGGTTCCTATGGCATTAGAATGCCAAGAAAATACCTAGAAAAATTTTTCAATCGGTACAGACAATTTTGACCCGTTCAGCCAAACGGAGGGCATTTTGGTCATTTCGCCTTCAGAGGTGATTTTTGGCCGACTTGTCCAGTTGAGTAAATAATTAATATGACATAAAATATGGATAAACATTACTAGAAATTAAATTGAAGATGAGTAGTGGAGGAAAGAAAAGAAAGTGAGGAAAAAGCTTATTTATGACATCATGGTGATGTCATTAAGAAAACTATGACCAATCACAATTAAGTAACCATTTGACTAACTAATAAAAGAGATAATTGAGACTAAGAAATAAAAGAAAAACCAGCAGCCACCTCTTTCCCATTCCAGCCGAAATCCCTTCCCTTCTCCCTCCATTAATCTTCAATCAAAAAGCTTGATTCTTCCTTTGTTTCACCACAAAACCCTAACCTCTCTTCATTAAAATTTTACCCCACACCTTAAACAAGCTTTTGGCAGCCAAGAAGAGGAAAGAAAGTGAAGTTTAGAGTTGGGAAAAATCTGCCCTATTCAAGGTTAGTGCATTAGATACTTAAAACTCTTTATTTTTATGATTTGTAACTTGAATTGAGTAAGAATTGTAACTAAAATGAACAAGAATTATGTGTATACATACTATGAATTTTCAGCAGCCCTTGTGAAGGAATTATTTTGATTGTTTTGATGGACTTAGAGTGAACTAGAGCTTATGTTTAAAGTGTATACATATACATATACAAAGAATGAAAGAGTTAAATAAGGAATTTGTGAAAACTCATATGGGAATTAGGGTTTTGAGAAGTGAAAAATTGACTTGGCTTAGGAAATTGTTAGAGAACATTTTAATGGTCAATTAGTGACCATTTTAGGTAAGTTGACCACAATTTGGACTGAAAAATAGTATGGCAAAGTGAAGATGTAGGCTGCCCTAGGACAACAGCAGAGGGACTAAAATTTCAGTCCACTTGGACTGCCATAACTTGGACTGTGTTGGTCCAATTGGTGTTTGGCCAATTGGACATGAAACTAGGCTTATAATGGCACATTTTTGCTGAAGAAACCATGCCCAAAAGACCAAAGCAAGAGGACCAAAAGTTGGCCCCAATCCGGATACCCTGCAACTGATTCTGCAGAATGACCAAATGAACAGTAACTGTTCATTTGGCCATAACTCACTGTAGATTTGGTCAATTGACCTGAAATTTTTACAGCAACAAGTTAAGACATAGAAAAACAACTTTCATGAAGGAACCTACCCCAAATTATGGCTAGAACCTATTCAAATATGCAGTCACAGTCACTATTCATGTTACTATAGATATGGTCAATTTTGCAGATTGGCAATCCGGCCAGCTGTGGTTTTTGGACCATATCTGGAGCTACAAAACTCCAAATGGAGTGATTCAAAAAAGGAAATTCAACTAGACAAAATAAGGAACAACTTTCATGTTTGCCATTTCTTCAAATTTCCACTGTAACAGTGTTTAATGGAACAGTAAAATTAGGCTCAAAAACTGAAATTTTCTGCCCTCTTGGTTTTAAGTTAGAAATGGTAATGGTGACCAATTCTAACAAGTTTTAAATGTAAAATGTGGTATGTTGGGAGTGCCAAAGTCAATGTACATATTTTCTATCCAAAAGTCAACATTTTTGTTGACCAATGAGGTGAATAGTGACACCAAAACTTGAAATGCACAAATTGAAGAATTTAAAAGTTTCAAATGCCCTAGTATACCTAACATGATTGGTTTGGATAGTTTGGCATGCCAATAGAGTTCAGTTAGCAGTACTACACATGGCAATATGCCATTCTGTGATTTCATGGCTTTTAGCCATTCTGACTTTGCATTGAGATTTGGCCTTGTGCCTGAGATTATTTACAGCTTGTTAGCTGTTACATTTGCACTGGGAGATGCATATGTGACCGATGGTGTGACTGCCGAGGTATTAGATACCCAGTGCGGTTACGTTATCGATCCGATCGTCTAGTGTAGGTTACTTGGGGCAACCAAATGAATAAAAGTGGACAAAGTAAATGATATACAAATACCAAACAAATAAAACATATACATTCACTACACATTTAATTTCTTGCTATTTTCTTTTATTATATTATTGCACCACTAAGCATTATTGCTTAGCGCGTTGCTTTTGCCACGCGTAGGTACTGGAGATACAGATCGTGAGCCCAGTAGACCACAGACTGGGTGAGTCCATCCTGCAGCTCTGCACAGTGTCTGTGTCACCTCAACTTCTGCAGTGCATTGGTAGGACACTAGGTGTCATTTTGACATTTTGTAACTTAATTTTGATTTTCTCATATGTAATTAAACTTGTGTAATGTATATTGAGGTTTACGTAAATTATGAAAATTGTATTTGTGAATGGAAAAGTAAATGGTTATTTATGATTTATATGTGATCATCACATGTGATGGATGATTGATAATTGAAATTGAAATATTGAGATCTTGATATTGAGTTTTGTGATGATATTGGAGTTGAGAATGAATGAATTTGTTTATTGGAAGTGTTTTTCACAGGTTCCGAAGAACTGTTTTCTTCATTTTTAGCCGGTACTCTGCCGGATTTTCTTTAAAATTTTTGGAACCTCAAATAAATAAAAATTTTGATAAATGGCTTGAATAAATTATATTTCATAAATTATATTCAAAAGCATGATATAAATTAATTAAGGTATATTAGAGTGTGCCAGTACACCGTGTGGCATTACTTATTCGGGTATACTGTACACGGGTAAGGGGTGTCACATTTAGTGGTATCAGAGCACGGTTTAGGCATTTCTGGGCCTAGATTGAGTCCATACCATGCATTGCATTTGTAAGAGTCGAGGTGACACTAATGCAGATCTGTTTGTCTTTTCTTATTTTGAATAGGATATGGACCCTTCATCTCAGAGCAGTCGAGGAGGAAGTGGAGAGTCATGCTCCACCTGCAGCAGCTGAGACTGGGGGTATGAGAGAATCTGCTCCGCCAGCTCAAGCAAAGCCTGCTCAGCCTCCACAGGCCATGTTCCAACAAATGGCCAACTTCTTTAGACAAATGGCTGGGGTAATGCCGGCACCACCACCACCACCACCAGCTCCACAGCAGAAATCACACCTGGAAAGACTAAGAAAGTTTGGGGCAGTGGATTTCTATGGCAAGAGAGAAGATGACTCATTGCGGTAGAATTGGTTGAGCAGAGCAGCGAGTCCTAAAACAACTCCACTGCACTCCAGAGCAAAACCTGGAAGCTGCCATATCTCTGTTGCAAGATGATGCTTATGAGTGGTGGGACACGGTGTCCAGTGAAGTGCAGCCAGAAGCTGTAACTTGGGACTTCTTCCTCTCTAAATTCAAGAAGAAATATGTGGGTACTGTATACCTGGAAGAGAGAAGAAGAGAGTTTATTAACCTGAGGCAGAGACAGCTGTCAGTGGCCGAATATGAGAAGGAATTCGTAAGATTGAGCCGCTATTGAAGGGAGATAGTCCCTAATGAAGCTGAAAGGTGCAAGAGATTTGAAGAGGGACTAAATGACAACATCAAGATCCAGCTCACTACCTTGGGAATCACAGAATTTACCAAGTTAGTGGAAGCTGCAATAAAGGTTGAAAAAGTAAGAATCAGTGAGCAGACTAGAAGGGAAAGACAGCAAAAGAGGGGCCCAGGTCAGTCTAGTTCAGCTCCTGCATTTGGGAAGAAGTTCAAGGGTCCTCACACGAGTTTAGCTCACCACAAGGTCGAGTCGGTCTCGGGGCCTGTGCCATAGTTCACTCCTAGGAGAGGTCAGTCCACACCATCAGTGGGCAGCTCTCCAGGGATGGGGTTCAAGGGACCAGCCCCAGCATCTTCTGCATGTCCACACCGCACGAAGTGGCATAAGGAGTGTTGGAGAGTAATCGGTGCCTGCTTGAGGTGTGGGTTATGAGCATCGATTAAAGGCTGTCCCACGCAGAACTACTACAGCTGCTCCAACACAAGCAGACAGACCTGCTCCTGCACCACAGAGAGGTAGAAAATCTGGAAAATCTGAGGCTGTTGGACCATCACAGAGGCTTGCATCTGGGCCAGCAGAGAGGCCTGACAGTAGACCACCAGCAAGGGCTTATGCTATTAGAGCTCATGAGTAGCAAGATGCCCCACGTCATCGAGTGCGTTCTCCTCTACAACACACTGTGCATGCATTGGTGGATCCAGATCCACTCATTCCTACATTTGCATCAACCTACCCGTAGAAAGGGGATCTGGTAGGGAGAGTGACCAAGACATTACGGTCACTAATCCATTGGGCCACGATGTGGTAGTGAACAAAGTATACAAGGGTTGCCCTTTAAGAATTCAGGTATGAATTCTTGGCGGAATTGATTGAGTTGCCCTTCCATGAGTTTGGCGTGATTTTGGGAATGGGTGGTTGTCACGTCATCGTGCAATAGTTGATTGCAAATTGAAGAGAATTTCTTTGAAAACCCACGAGGGTAATGAGATCACGATTGTGGGTGAAAGGACAGATTTCTTGTCCAATGTTATCTCACCACGATTGCAAGAAGAATGATGAGAAAAGGTCGTGAAGCCTACCTAGCACATGTGGTGGATACTAGGCGAGCTAAGCCAAACACGAGTGACATACCCACAGTGAGAGACTTCCCAGGTATTTCTGAAGAGTTGCACTGGTTTGCCACGAGAAAGGGAAGTTGAATTTGCTATTGAGACAACTGCAGATGCAGACCCATTTCCATTGCTCCTTATAGGATGGCACCCACTGAATTGAGGGAGTTGAAAACTCAGTTGCAAGAGTTGCTATATAAGGGGTTCATACGCCCCAGTGTGTCACCATGGGGAGCTCCAGTGCTGTTTGTGAAAAAGAAGGATGGGACTTTGAGGCTTTGCATTGATTACCGGCAGTTGAATAAAGTGACTGTGAAGAACAAATATCCGTTGCCTAGAATTGATTATCTGTTTGATCAGTTGAAGGGAGCAGGAGTATTTTCCAAGATTGATCTCAGATCAGGGTATCATCAGTTGAGGGTGAAGGATGCAGATGTGCTAAAGACTGCATTCAGGACCCGATATGGGCATTATGAGTTTCTAGTGATGCCCTTTGGCCTAACAAATGCACCAGCGGCATTCATGGACCTCATGAACCGTATCTTCCATCCACACTTAGATCGGTTCGTAGTGGTCTTTATTGATGATATTTTGGTGTATTCCAAGACTAGGGAAGAACATGATGAGCATTTGAGGATTGTTCTGCAAACCCTGAGAGAAAAGAAGCTGTATGCTAAGTTGTCCAAATGTGACTTTTGGCTGAATGAGATTGCATTCCTTGGACACATAGTGTCGGTGATGGGATACAGTGGATCCCAAGAAAATAGAAGCGATGATGGAATGGAAGCCTCCCGAAACACAATCGAGGTCAAGCCTCTTGGGGCTAGCTGGGTATTACAGAGATTTGTGAAGGGATTTTCCTAATAGCCGCTCCAATGACCAAGTTGTTACACAAGAATGTCGATTTGTTGGAATGACAAGTGTCGCACCAGTTTTGAGAAGTCAAGGCTATGTTGTGAAGCACCAGTGTTAACACGGCCGAGGTCGAGAAAGGATTTTGTGGTCTACAGTGATGCCTCACATAATGGGCTAGGGTGTGTATTGATGCAAGAGGGGAAGGTGGTCGCTTATGCTTCCAGGCAGCTAAGGCCACATGAACAGAATTACCCTACCCATGATTTAGAGCTTGCAGCAATTATCTTCGCACTGAAGATATGGAGGCACTACTTATATGGTGAAAAGTGTTACATTTACACGGACCACAAAAGCCTGAAATACTTGCCAACCCAAAAGGAGCTCAACCTTAGACAGAGGCGATGGATTGAGTTCCTGAAGGATTATGACTGTGTAAATGACTACCATCCTGGGAAAGCAAATGTAGTTGCTGATGCTTTGAGCAGAAAATCCATGACAGCCTTGAGATCATTGAATGCCCGTCTATCTTTGATTCGAGATGGAGCTATTTTGGCTGAGTTGCAAGTGAGGCCAAACCTGCTACAACAGATACTAGATGGGCAAAAGGCAGATGAGAAGTTAATGGCTATTATGAGCAAGATCTCAGAGGGAAAAGCAACTGACTATGAGGTGAAGACAGATGGGTGTCTGTATTACAAAGGAAGACTGTGTGTACCAAATGATGGGGAATTGAAAGCCAATATTCTGAAAGAGGCACACACCAGTGTATATGCTATGCACCCAGGAAGTACAAAGATGTATCATGATCTGAAGCTTCAGTATTGGTGGCCTGGTATGAAGAGGGATATAGGTGACTATGTGACTAAATGCTTGACATGTCAGCAAGTCAAGGCAGAACATCAAGTTCCATCAGGTTTGCTACAGCCTATACGCATACCTAAATGGAAATGGGATCGGTTCACCATGGATTTTGTAAGTGGTCTACCTCTCACTCGGAAGAAACATGATGCAGCATGGGTGATAGTTGATAGATTGAAGTCGACACACTTCTGCCAGATTAGGGTGACTACTCACTAGAGAAGTTAGCGGTGTATATCGATGAGATAGTTATGCATGGAATTCCACTTTCCATCATATCGATCGAGACCCAAGGTTTACATCTAGATTTTGGAAGAAGTTGCATGAATCCTTGGGTACACAACTCCACTTCAAGACCTGACTTTCCATCCTCAGACGGATGGGCAATCGAAAGAGTAATCTGTAAACAATTGAAACCAATGAAATTGATACAAATATTGAATTGAAATGATAACAATAACATGAAATATATGTCAGTCCTTGAGGATATCTTTGAGGAGTTGTGTCATTGAGTTTGAGGAAGTTGGGATAGATACCTCCCACCGCGAGTTTGCATACAACAATAGCTACCAAGCTAGCATTCAAATGGCCCCATATGAAGCCTTGTATGGGAGAAAATGTAGAACTCAGTCTTTGGACTGAATTGGGCGAAGACAAACCGTGGGGCGGACACAGTGAAATAGACTGAGGAGAAAGTGAAACAAATCAAAGCAAATCTGAAGGTTGCCTCAGACAGACAGAAATCTTATGCCGACCTGAAGAGAAAAGAAATAGAATATGTGGTTGGCGACAAAGTGTTCCTCAAGGTGTCACCATGGAAGAAAGTGTTGAGGTTTGGAAGAAAAGGTAAGTAGAGCCCTAGGTTCATTGGCCCATATGAAGTCATTGAACGTGTGGGTCTAGTGGCCTATAGGCTAGCTTTACCACCAGAGCTAGACAAGATCCACAATGTGTTCCATGTGTCCATGCTCAGAAGATACCGCTCAGATCCTTCACATGTCATCTCCAGGGAAGAAATTAAAATATTGCCGGATTTGACATATGAAGAGGAACCTCTACGGATCCTGGCTCGGGAAGTAAAAGAGTTGAGGAACAAGCAGATTCCACTGGTGAAAGTGCTTTGGAGGCACCACAACACCGAGGAGGCAACTTGGGAAAGTGAAGAAACGATGAGGCAACAGTTCCCTCAACTGTTTGCATCAGGTAAATTTCGAGGACGAAATTTAAATTAGAGGGGAAGAGTTGTAACACCCTCCCGGTAGCAACTCCGTACATTCTACTGTTCCGGTGACCGGTGTCGGTCCGGACAGCTAGAACGTCCAGAAAAATATTTAAACTAAAGTTAGGAACCATAATTAACTCAAATATTAATAAGAAAAATTTAGTAAAAATTTTAGAAATAAAATACAACCAAGTCCAACGAGCCGGTGCCCAAGCGATGGGTAACCGGAGGGAAGTTGCGGTTCTCACAACAAAGAGCCCTAGACCCGGGGGAAAAATTATAAAATAATTTTTGAGACTCCAGAGAAGGGTTACTGAGGTTCCTATGGCATTAGAATGCCAAGAAAATACCTAGAAAAATTTTTCAATCGGTACAGACAATTTTGACCCGTTCAGCCAAACGGAGGGCATTTTGGTCATTTCGCCTTCAGAGGTGATTTTTGGCTGACTTGTCCAGTTGAGTAAATAATTAATATGACATAAAATATGGATAAACATTACTAGAAATTAAATTGAAGATGAGTAGTGGAGGAAAGAAAAGAAAGTGAGGAAAAAGCTTATTTATGACATCATGGTGATGTCATTAAGAAAACTATGACCAATCACAATTAAGTAACCATTTGACTAACTAATAAAAGAGATAATTGAGACTAAGAAATAAAAGAAAAACCAGCAGCCACCTCTTTCCCATTCCAGCCGAAATCCCTTCCCTTCTCCCTCCATTAATCTTCAATCAAAAAGCTTGATTCTTCCTTTGTTTCACCACAAAACCCTAACCTCTCTTCATTAAAATTTTACCCCACACCTTAAACAAGCTTTTGGCAGCCAAGAAGAGGAAAGAAAGTGAAGTTTAGAGTTGGGAAAAATCTGCCCTATTCAAGGTTAGTGCATTAGATACTTAAAACTCTTTATTTTTATGATTTGTAACTTGAATTGAGTAAGAATTGTAACTAAAATGAACAAGAATTATGTGTATACATACTATGAATTTTCGGCAGCCCTTGTGAAGGAATTATTTTGATTGTTTTGATGGACTTAGAGTGAACTAGAGCTTATGTTTAAAGTGTATACATATACATATACAAAGAATGAAAGAGTTAAATAAGGAATTTGTGAAAACTCATATGGGAATTAGGGTTTTGAGAAG
This sequence comes from Hevea brasiliensis, assembly GCF_030052815.1. Taxonomy (NCBI): domain Eukaryota; kingdom Viridiplantae; phylum Streptophyta; class Magnoliopsida; order Malpighiales; family Euphorbiaceae; genus Hevea; species Hevea brasiliensis. Next base: position 94,715,488 of record NC_079493.1, read on the forward strand.
TGAAAAATTGACTTGGCTTAGGAAATTGTTAGAGAACATTTTAATGGTCAATTAGTGACCATTTTAGATAAGTTGACCACAATTTGGACTGAAAAATAGTATGGCAAAGTGAAGATGTAGGCTGCCCTAGGACAACAGCAGAGGGACTGAAATTTCAGTCCACTTGGACTGCCATAACTTGGACTGTGTTGGTCCAATTGGTGTTTGGCCAATTGGACATGAAACTAGGCTTATAATGGCACATTTTTGCTGAAGAAACCATGCCCAAAAGACCAAAGCAAGAGGACCAAAAGTTGGCCCCAATCCGGATACCCTGCAACTGATTCTGCAGAATGACCAAATGAACAGTAACTGTTCATTTGGCCATAACTCACTGTAGATTTGGTCAATTGACCTGAAATTTTTACAGCAACAAGTTAAGACATAGACAAACAACTTTCATGAAGGAACCTACCCCAAATTATGGCTAGAACCTATTCAAATATGCAGTCACAGTCACTGTTCATGTTACTGTAGATATGGTTAATTCTGCAGATTGGCAATCCGGCCAGCTGTGGTTTTTGGACCATATCTAGAGCTACAAAACTCCAAATGGAGTGATTCAAAAAAGGAAATTTAACGAGACAAAATAAGGAACAACTTTCATGTTTGCCATTTCTTCAAATTTCCACTGTAACAGTGTTTAATGGAACAGTAAAATTAGGCTCAAAAACTGAAATTTTCTGCCCTCTTGGTTTTAAGTTAGAAATGGTAATGGTGACCAATTCTAACAAGTTTTAAATGTAAAATGTGGTATGTTGGGAGTGCCAAAGTCAATGTACATATTTTCTATCCAAAAGTCAACATTTTTGTTAACCAATGAGGTGAATAGTGACACCAAAACTTGAAATGCACAAATTGAAGAATTTAAAAGTTTCAAATGCCCTAGTATACCTAACATGATTGGTTTGGATAGTTTGGCATGCCAATAGAGTTCGATTAAGCGATTACACATGGCAATATGCCATTCTGTGATTTCATGGCTTTTAGCCATTCTGACTTTGCATTGAGATTTGGCCTTGTGCCTGAGATTATTTACAGCTTGTTAGCTATTCTGTTGCACACCGGGAGATGCATATGTGACCGATGGTGTGACGGCCCGAGGTACTAGATACCCAGTGCCAGTTTACCCGTTATCCAGTCCAATCGTCTAGTGTAGGTTACTTGGGCAACCAAATGAATAAAAGTGGACAAAGTAAATGATATACAAATACCAAACAAATAAAACATATACATTCACTACACATTTAATTTCTTGCTATTTTCTTTTATTATATTATTGCACCACTAAGCATTATTGCTTAGCGCGTTGCTTTTGCCACGCGTCGGTACTGGAGATACAGATCGTGAGCCCAGTAGACCCACGGTGGGTGAGTCCATCCTGCACTCTGCACGATGTCCGTGTCACCTCAACCTGCGATTGCATTGGTAGGACACTAGGTGTCATTTTGACATTTTGTAACTTAATTTTGATTTTCTCATATGTAATTAAACTTGTGTAATGTATATTGAGGTTTATGTAAATTATCAAAATTGTATTTGTGAATGGAAAAGTAAATGGTTATTTATGATTTATATGTGATCATCACATGTGATGGATGATTGAGAATTGAAATTGAAATATTGAGATCTTGATATTGAGTTTTGTGATGATATTGGAGTTGAGAATGAATGAATTTGTTTATTGGAAGTGTTTTTCACAGGTTCCGAAGAACTGTTTTCTTCATTTTTAGCCGGTACTCTGCCGGATTTTCTTTAAAATTTTTGGAACCTCAAATAAATAAAAATTTTGATAAATGGCTTGAATAAATTATATTTCATAAATTATATTCAAAAGCATGATATAAATTAATTAAGGTATATTAGAGTGTGCCGGTACACCGTGTGGCATTACTTATTCGGGTATACTGTACACGGGTAAGGGGTGTCACATTTAGTGGTATCAGAGCACGGTTTAGGCGTTTCTGGGCCTAGATTGAGTCCATACCGTGCATTGCATTTGTAAGAGTCGAGGTGACACTAATGCAGATCTGTTTGTCTTTTCTTATTTTGAATAGGATATGGACCCTTCATCTCAGAGCAGTCGAGGAGGAAGTGGAGAGTCATGCTCCACCTGCAGCAGCTGAGACTGGGGGTATGAGAGAATCTGCTCCGCCAGCTCAAGCAGGGCCTGCTCAGCCTCCACAGGCCATGTTCCAACAAATGGCCAACTTCTTTAGACAAATGGCTGGGGTAATGCCGGCACCACCACCACCACCACCCGGCTCCAGAAATCACACCTGGAAAGACTAAGAAAGTTTGGGGCAGTGGATTTCTATGGCAAGAGAGAAGATGACTCTGTTGCAGCCGAGAATTGGTTGAACAGAACAGGCAGAGTCCTAAAACAACTCCACTGCACTCCAGAGCAAAACCTGGAAGCTGCCATATCTCTGTTGCAAGATGATGCTTATGAGTGGTGGGACACGGTGTCCAGTGAAGTGCAGCCAGAAGCTGTAACTTGGGACTTCTTCCTCTCTGAATTCAAGAAGAAATATGTGGGTACTGTATACCTGGAAGAGAGAAGAAGAGAGTTTATTAACTCGAGGCAGACGGTGTCAGTGGCCGAATATGAGAAGGAATTCGTAAGATTGAGCCGCTATTGAAGGGAGATAGTCCCTAATGAAGCTGAAAGGTGCAAGAGATTTGAAGAGGGACTAAATGACAACATCAAGATCCAGCTCACTACCTTGGGAATCACAGAATTTACCAAGTTAGTGGAAGCTGCAATAAAGGTTGAAAAAGTAAGAATCAGTGAGCAGACTAGAAGGGAAAGACAGCAAAAGAGGGGCCCAGGTCAGTCTAGTTCAGCTCCTGCATTTGGGAAGAAGTTCAAGGGTCCTCCTGCACAGAGTTCAGCTCAGCCACAGGGTCAGGGTCAGTCTCAGGGGCCCAGGCCATAGTTCACTCCTAGGAGAGGTCAGTCCACACCATCAGTGGGCAGCTCTCCAGGGATGGGGTTCAAGGGACCAGCCCCAGCATCTTCTGCATGTCCACACTGCCTGAAGTGGCATAAGGGGGAGTGTTGGAGAGTAACTGGTGCCTGCTTGAGGTGTGGGTTAACAGAGCATCAGTTAAGGAACTGTCCACGCAGAACTACTATAGCTGCTCCAACACAAGCAGACAGACCTGCTCCTGCACCACAGAGAGGTAGAAAATCTGGTAAATCTGAGGCTGTTGGACCATCACAGAGGCCTGCATCTGAGCCAGCAGAGAGGCCTGACAGTAGACCACCAGCAAGGGCTTATGCTATTAGAGCTCATGAGGAGCAAGATGCCCCAGACGTCATCAGGGGTACGTTCTCCCTCTACAACACACCTGTGCATGCATTGGTGGATCCAGGATCCACTCATTCCTACATTTGCATCAACCTACCCGTAGAAAGGGGGATACTGGTAGGGGAGAGTGACCAAGACATTCTGGTCACTAATCCATTGGGCCACAGTGTGGTAGTGAACAAAGTATACAAGGGTTGCCCTTTAAGAATTCAGGGGTATGAATTCTTGGCAGACTTGATTGAGTTGCCCTTCCATGAGTTTGACGTGATTTTGGGAATGGACTGGTTGTCACGTCATCAGGCAATAGTTGATTGCAAATTGAAGAGAATTTCTTTGAAAACCCCTGAGGGTAATGAGATCACAGTTGTGGGTGAAAGGACAGATTTCTTGTCCAATGTTATCTCAGCCACAGTTGCAAGAAGAATGATGAGAAAAGGCTGTGAAGCCTACCTAGCACATGTGGTGGATACTAGGCAGGCTAAGCCAAACCTGAGTGACATACCCACAGTGAGAGACTTCCCAGAGGTATTTCCTGAAGAGTTGCCTGGTTTGCCACCAGAAAGGGAAGTTGAATTTGCTATTGAGACAACTGCAGTGCAAAGACCCATTTCCATTGCTCCTTATAGGATGGCACCCACTGAATTGAGGGAGTTGAAAACTCAGTTGCAAGAGTTGCTATATAAGGGGTTCATACGCCCCAGTGTGTCACCATGGGGAGCTCCAGTGCTGTTTGTGAAAAAGAAGGATGGGACTTTGAGGCTTTGCATTGATTACCGCGATTGAATAAAGTGATGTGAAGAACAAATATCCGTTGCCTAGAATTGATGATCTGTTTGATCGGTTGAAGGAAGCGAGTATTTTCCAAGATTGATCTCGGTCGGGTATCATCGATTGAGGGTGAAGGATGCAGATGTGCTAAAGACTGCATTCAGGACCCGATATGGGCATTATGAGTTTCTAGTGATGCCCTTTGGCCTAACAAATGCACCAGCGGCATTCATGGACCTCATGAACCGTATCTTCCATCCACACTTAGATCGGTTCGTAGTGGTCTTTATTGATGATATTTTGGTGTATTCCAAGACCAGGGAAGAACATGATGAGCATTTGAGGATTGTTACGCAAACCACGAGAGAAAAGAAGGTATGCTAAGTTGTCCAAGTGTGACTTTTGGTGAATGAGATTGCATTCCTTGGACACATAGTGTCACCGATGGGATTAGGTGGATCCCAAGAAAATAGAAGCAGTGATGGAATGGAAGCCTCCCAGAAACACAACTGAGGTCAGAAGCCTCTTGGGGCTAGCTGGGTATTACAGGAGATTTGTGAAGGGATTTTCCCTAATAGCTGCTCCAATGACCAAGTTGTTACACAAGAATGTCAGATTTGACTGGAATGACAAGTGTCAGACCAGTTTTGAGAAGCTGAAGGCTATGTTGACAGAGGCACCAGTGTTAACACAGCCAGTGTCAGGAAAGGACTTTGTGGTCTACAGTGATGCCTCACATAATGGGCTAGGGTGTGTATTGATGCAAGAGGGGAAGGTGGTCGCTTATGCTTCCAGGCAGCTAAGGCCACATGAACAGAATTACCCTACCCATGATTTAGAGCTTGCAGCAATTATCTTCGCACTGAAGATATGGAGGCACTACTTGTATGGTGAAAAGTGTTACATTTACATGGACCACAAAAGCCTGAAATACTTGCCAACCCAAAAGGAGCTCAACCTTAGACAGAGGCGATGGATTGAGTTCCTGAAGGATTATGACTGTGTAATTGACTATCATCCTAGGAAAGCAAATGTAGTTGCTGATGCTTTGAGCAGAAAATCCATGACAGCCTTGAGATCATTGAATACCCGTCTATCTTTGATTCGAAATGGAGCTATTTTGGCTGAGTTGCAAGTGAGGCCAAACCTGCTACAACAGATACTAGATGGGCAAAAGGCAGATGAGAAGTTAATGGCTATTATGAGTAAGATCTCAGAGGGAAAAGCAACTGACTATGAGGTGAAGACAGATGGGTGTCTGTATTACAAAGGAAGACTGTGTGTACCAAATGATGGGGAATTGAAAGCCAATATTCTGAAAGAGGCACACACCAGTTAGAAATTTTCTGCCCTCTTGGTTTTAAGTTAGAAAAGGTAATGGTGACCAATTCTAACAAGTTTTAAATGTAAAATTTGGTATGTTGGGAGTGCCAAAGTCAATGTACATATTTTCTATCCAAAAGTCAACATTTTTGTTGACCAATGAGGTGAATAGTGACACCAAAACTTGAAATGCACAAATTGAAGAATTTAAAAGTTTCAAATGCCCTAGTATACCTAACATGATTGGTTTGGATAGTTTGGCATGCCAATAGGGTTCAGTTAGCAGTACTGCACATGGCAATATGCCATTCTGTGATTTCATGGCTTTTAGCCATTCTGACTTTGCATTGAGATTTGGCCTTGTGCCTGAGATTATTTACAGCTTGGTAGCTGTTCTGTTGCACACCGGGAGATGCATATGTGACCGATGGTGTGACGGCCCGAGGTACTAGATACCCAGTGCGGTTACCCGTTATCCATCCGATGCCTAGTGTAGGTTACTTGGGGCAACCAAATGAATAAAAGTGGACAAAGTAAATGATATACAAATACCAAACAAATAAAACATATACATTCACTACACATTTAATTTCTTGCTATTTTCTTTTATTATATTATTGCACCACTAAGCATTATTGCTTAGCGCGTTGCTTTTGCCACGCGTAGGTACTGGAGATACAGATCGTGAGCCCAGTAGATCACAGACTGGGTGAGTCCATCCTGCAGCTCTGCACAGTGTCCGTGTCACCTCAACTTCTGCAGTGCATTGGTAGGACACTAGGTGTCATTTTCACATTTTGTAACTTAATTTTGATTTTCTCATATGTAATTAAACTTGTGTAATGTATATTGAGGTTTATGTAAATTATGAAAATTGTATTTGTGAATGGAAAAGTAAATGGTTATTTATGATTTATATGTGATCATCACATGTGATGGATGATTGAGAATTAAAATTGAAATGTTGAGATCTTGATATTGAGTTTTGTGATGATATTAGAGTTGAGAATGAATGAATTTGTTTATTGGAAGTGTTTTTCACAGGTTCCGAAGAACTGTTTTCTTCATTTTTAGCCGGTACTCTGCCGAATTTTCTTTAAAATTTTTGGAACCTCAAATAAATAAAAATTTTGATAAATGGCTTGAATAAATTATATTTCATAAATTATATTCAAAAGCATGATATAAATTAATTAAGGTATATTAGAGTGTGCCGGTACACCGTGTGGCATTACTTATTCGGGTATACTGTACACGGGTAAGGGGTGTCACAGGTTCAGCTTAACTAGCCTACATCCACTCTCTCAAAGAACCCTCTTTGAGCCTTTGCTCGACTATTTGCTCTTATGAAGGCAAGAAACTAAAAGCCTTTTACAAATTCTTCAACACTAAGCTTTTACCAAGGTAGCTTGAACCCTTAACAAGTGCTATCTCAAGCACTCACACTCACAAGCTTCAATAGGTGCTTGTACAACCTCTCTTAAATGAAATTTAATGTTTTAACACTCACTCTCACTCAATACAAATCAAACTATAAAGAAGAGATGAGTTGATTTGCCAATGGTAGCTCAAACACTTCAAAGCTCTTGAATGAAAGAAATAAATGAAAAATCAAGATTGGAGTACAATTATAAGCTTTCATCAAGTGTAAAATGAAGTAAAGAAGGTGTATTTATAGTCCCAAATCATTTTAGACTGTTTGAAACTTTTTTGGAACATTATACACTCTGTTCTAGGCAAGATAGCCGTTATTTTGTCTTTTTATATGAAGTAGAGCAACTCTGATCATTTAGCAAACTAATGAAATTTTTGGCAACAGTAGTAAACTAGTTAGCAAACTATAAATTTAGCAAAAACATTAGCAAACTAATATTTTAGCAAATAAGTTAGCAAACTAATTTACCAGATGCTTGTTTCAAATTGTAATCTTTAAAAATCTAATTTAGACCTTAAGAGAAATATATATTCCAGTAGTAATATCCAAGGTCATGATGAGAGAAAAATTTATAAAGTAATTGAAAGAAAAATTAATTTTAAGCTCCAATTGACTAAAACATTCATCTATTCTTTTTACACAAGTCTTAAGACTCAATTCCTAACTCTATGACTTTCATACCTTTACTTCGAGTCTTAGCTTTTATAATCTTATTCTTTCTCAACTTGGATTCCTCTTGAGATACCTTTGAATGCCCTTCCTCCTTAGATGCAACATCAAAGATTCTTTATGAATAAGAGAAAGAATCTACACATTACTTGAAATTAAGTTAGATAGATTCTAGTTGAGTTTTGTTATCATCAAAATCAATATTCATTTTGACCTACACGGGGTCAACAGTATCCAAACAGCTAAATCAAAGTATTTGGTAAACTTAAAAGAAAAAAAGTTGATAGATAGTTAGGCTTTGTTCGACAATATTAGCAGTTTAGTAGCTATTAGCTATTTTATTAGCTGTCAGCTATTTTACTGGCTATTATATCACACCTTACCTGTGACACCCCTTACCCGTCTACAGTGCAGCCGAGTAAGATATGCCACACAGTGTAGCGGAATACCATATTTTATCTCAATTATTTTTATCCTTCCTTAATTTATCTCTTTATGGTGATGAAATGCAATTTGTGAAATTTGACTTATTTAAGTCATTTATTGAAATTATAAATTCATTTGAGGTTCCGAAAATTTTATAGAAAATCCGGCAGAGTACCGACTGAAAATAGAGAAAATAGTTCTTCGGAACCTGTGAAAAGCACTTCCAATACATTTTCAATCACTCTCAAACTCCATTATATCAATATAATCTCAATATTTCTCAACCAATTCTCAAGAATTCTTCTATTTGTTATTCATTCATTTCACATGATAATCATGTACAAATCATAAATAAATACTCAATTTTCATTTATAAACACAAATTACAAATATTTACATTAATACCAAAATATATTACATGAGTCTGCACTATACATGAGAGAATAAAAGTTTAATTACAAAATACCAAAATATATTACAAAATACCAAAATGGGACCTAGTGTCCTACCAATGTATTGAAGTCTGTGAGGTGACATGGATACTATGCAGAGCCGTGGATGGCCTCACCCAGTCGGTGGTCTACTGGGCTCTCTGTCAGTCTCTTCAGAACCTACGCGTAGCAAAAAGCAACACGCTAAGCAATAATGCTTAGTGGTGCCAATAGTAAAATAAAAAGAACTAAAGGAAAATAAATATGCAGTGTGTATATTGATGTCTCATGCAGACAAATTTTTGGTAATTATTTGTAGTCTTATTTATTTGGTACTTGTTATATCCATTATTTCATTAAATTTATCAACTTCCATTTTTGGTTGCCCAAGTAACCTATATTGGATGACTGGACTGGATAAACAAGTAAACTGGCACTGGGTACCAAGTACCTCAGGTAGTCACACCATCGGTCACATATGTATCTCCCGGTGTGCAACAGAATAGCTAGTAAGCTGTAATAATTATTAGGCACAAGGCCAAGTATCACCATAATATCAGAATGGCTAAAAGCCATAAAATCACATAATGGCATAATGCCATGTGCAGTACTGCTAATTGAACCTGATTGGCATGCCAACCTATCCAAACCAATCTTACTAGGTGTACTAGGGCACATTACAAAGTTATTGATTTAATTTTCATGTTTTACAAGTAAGGTTACTATTTATTTTACTATTTAGGTCAAATTATTGACTTTCCAATGCATAATAGCTACATGAGTACTAATGACATAAATTTACCACATTTTGGTTCCCAAAAGTGTTGGCATTAGTTGCCAATCCATACTTCTAACCAATGGAGAATAAATCAAAATTTTCAGTTTTTGGGTGCTAGAGTTCACTGTTCCATTAGGCCATTCTACAGTAAGAATTTGGCCAAGTGTTCTTAATCAGAGTTGTTCTTTATTGTGTTTAGCTACATTTGGAGTTTTCTAGCTTAAGTTATGGCCTAAATACCAATACTGGCCGGACTGTAATTTTTTCAGAATTTCTTAGCAGAATTAATTCTGGCAGTTTTGATGTCCTGACTTTGATGGACAATTTCATTTAGTTCTGGTCAAAACTTAGAGTTATGGTCTTCATGAAAGTTGTCCTAAATTGTCTAAGATTTCCATTGATATAAATTTCAGGTTAATTGGACATTTCTACAATGAGTTATGACCAAATGAATGAATATTGTTTATTTGGTCATTTTCCAGGGATAGCATATTGGTCACCCAGATTAGGTCAATTTTTAGAGCCACTTAGGTTGGTTTTCTGGGCAGGGTTCCTTCACTAAAATTGTGGCATTATGTATCTAGTTTCACCTCTAATTGGCCTTGCACCAATTGGAGCTACTCAAGTTCAGTTATGGCTCTCCAAACACATTGGACTCCAGGAGTTAAGACTGCAGCACACAAGGCAGCCTACCCTTTCCAACATTTAATGGCTCAATTCACTTCATATTAAGTTTAAAACTTACCAAATGGTCACTAATTGACCATTAAAATGTAACTACACCATTATAGGAGCAAAATCTCAATTTGCTCAAAACCCTAAGTCCCTAATTTCTCAAATCTTGCATTCTACATACAAGTAAAGTTTTTATCTCACTTATATATATCAAGAGACATCCCTACATCATTTTAAGTCCATCAAAAGCCATCAAACTCATGGAAGTTCATGGCTGCCGAATTTTAAAGAAACCCTAACATGTATAGTTTGCTTCAAATTTTTTTTCAATTCATTACTTAATTTGTTGTTCTAACAAGAAATAAAGATGTAAGAGAGAAAAATAAGGCACTAACCTTGTTGGAGCTAACTCCCAAGCTTGCAAAACCTTCCTTTTCCTTCTTCTTTTTGCTGCCTAGTGGTGATTTAAGGTGCAAGGAAGACTTTTAGTGAAGGGATTGAGTGGGTTTATGGTGAAATTAAGTGGGATGTAAAGCTTGGTGAAGCTTTAATGGAGGTTTGGGTTAAGGGGAGGAGTTCGGCTAGTTTGAGAAGAAGATAAGGCTGCTGACTTTTTTTTTTTTTTTATCTCATTTTTTTGTTTCATTTTTATCCCTTTAGTTATTTTGTTAAATTGTGATTGGGTGGAGATTTTAGTTACATCATGCTTATGTCATAAATATGACTTTTATTTTATTTTTCTTGTCTTTTCTTTTCTACTCATTTTTAATTAAATTTTTAGCAATATTTATTCACATTTTATTTCATAATAATTATTTACTTAACTGGACAAGTCGACCAAAAATCATCTCTGAAGACGAAATGACCAAAATGCCCTCCGTTTGGCTTAAAGAGCCAAAATCATCTGTACTAATCTAAAAATTTTTCTAAGTCTTTTCTTGGCATTCTAATACCATAGAAACCTCAATAACTCTTCTCTGGAGTCCCAAAAATTATTTCATGAATTTTCCCTTGGGTTTAGGGCTCCTAGCTGTGAGGACCGCAACTTCCCACTTGGTTACCCATCGCTAAGGCACCGGCTCATTTAACTTGGTTGTATTTTATTTCTAAAATTTTTTCTTAATTTTTCTTATTAATATTTGAGTTCATTATGGCTCCTCACTTTAGTCTAAATATTTTTTCAGATGTTCTAGCTGTCCGGACTGACACTGGTCACCTGAACAGTAGAATGTACGGAATTGCTACAGTGAGGGTGTTACAACTCTTTCTCTCTAATTTAAATTTTGTCCTCGAAATTTACCTGATGCAAACAGCTGAGGGAACTGTTGCCTCATCGTCTCTTCACTTTCCCAAGTTGCCTCCTTAGTGTTGTGGTGCCTCCAAAGCACTTTCACCAGTGGAATCTGCTTGTTCCTCAATTCTTTCACTTCCCGAGCTAGGATCCGTATGGGTTCTTCTTCATATGTCAAATCCAATTGTACTTCAATTTCTTCCATGGAGATAACATGTGAAGGATCTGAGCGGTATCTTCTTAGCATAGATACGTGGAACACACTGCGGATCTTGTCCAGCTCTGGTGGTAAAGCTAGCCTGTAGGCCACTGGACCCACACGTTCTATGACTTCATATGTACCACTGAACCTAGGGCTTAACTTACCTTTTCTTCCAAACCTTAGTACCTTCTTCCACAGTGACACCTTGAGGAACACTTTGTCGCCAACTGCATATTCTATTTCTTTTCTCTTCAGGTCGGCATAGGATTTTTGTCTGTCTGAGGCAACGTTCAGATTTGCTTTGATTAACTTTACTTTCTCCTCAGTCTGTTTCACCAGGTCTGGCCCTGCCAGTTTGTCTTCGCCCAATTCAGTCCAACACACTGGAGTTCTACATTTCCTCCCATACAATGCTTCATGCGGGGCCATTTGGATGCTAGTTTGGTAGCTATTGTTGTATGCAAATTCTACCAGTGGGAGATATCTATCCCAACTTCCCTCAAACTTGATGACACAACTCCTCAGCATATCCTCAAGGACCTAACATATATTTTATGTTATTATTATCATTTCAGTTCAATATTTGTATTAATTCTATTGGTTTCAATGTTTACTTAGATTACTCTTTCTGATTGCCCATCCGTCTAAGGATGGAAAGCTATTGTGTACCCAAGGATTCATGCAACTTCTTCCAAAATCTAGATGTAAACCTTGGGTCTCGATCAGATATGATGGAAAGTGGAATTCCATGCAGTCTAACTATCTCACTGATATACAATTTTGCTAACTTCTCCAGTGAGTAGTCACTCCTAACCGGCAGAAAGTGTGCTGACTTTGTCAATCTATCCACTATCACTCATACTCCGTCATGCTTATTCTGGTTGAGAGGTAGACCACTTACAAAATCCATGGTGACCCGATCCCATTTCCATTCAGGTATGCGTATTAGCTGTAGCAAACCCAATGGAACTTGATGTTCTGCCTTGACTTGCTGACATGTCAAACATTTAGTCACATAGTCAGCTATGTCCTTTTTCATACCAGGCCACCAATAATGAAGCTTCAGGTTAAGATACATTTTTGTACTTCCTGGGTGCATAGCATAAACACTGGTGTGTGCCTCTTTTAGAATACTGCCTTTCAATTCCCCATCATCTGGTACAGACACTCTTCCTTTGTAGTACAGACACCCATCTACTTTCACATCATAGTCAGTTATTTTACTGGCTATTATGTCACACCTTACCTGTGACACCCCTTACCCGTCTATAATGTAGCCGAGTAAGATATGCCACACAGTGTACCGGAACACTATATTTTATCTCAATTATTTTTATCCTTCCTTAATTTATTTCTTTATGGTGATGAAATGCAATTTGTGAAATTTGACTTATTTAAGTCATTTATTAAAATTATAAATTCATTTGAGGTTCCGAAAATTTTATAGAAAATCCGATAGAGTACCGGCTAAAAATGGAGAAAATAGTTCTTCGAAACCTGTGAAAAGCACTTCCAATACATTTTCAATCATTCTCAAACTCTATTATATCAATATAATCTCAATATTTCTCAACCATTTCTAAAAAATTCTTCTATTTGTCATTCATTCATTTCACATGATAATCATGTACAAATCATAAATAAATACTCAATTTTCATTTATAAACACAAATTACAAATATTTACATTAATACCAAAATATATTACATGAGTCTCCACTATAAATGAGAGAATAAAAGTTTAATTACAAAATACTAAAATATATTACAAAATACCAAAATGGGACCTAGTGTCCTACCAATGCACTGACGTCTGTGAGGTGACACAGACACTTTGCAGAGCTTTGGACAGCCTCACCCAGTCTATGGTCTATTGGGCTCTCTGTCAGTCTCTCCAGAACCTACGTGTAGCAAAAAGCAACGCGCTAAGCAATAATGCTTAGTGGTGCCAATACTAAAATAAAAAGAACTAAAAGAAAATAAATATGCAGTGTGTATATTGATGTCTCATGCAGACAAATTTTTGGTAATTATTTGTAGTCTTATTTATTTGGTACTTGTTATATCCATTATTTCATTAAATTTATCAACTTCCATTTTTGGTTGCCCAAGTAACCTATACTATATGACTAGACTGGATAAACGGGTAAACTGGCACTGGTTACCAAGTACCTTGGGCCATCACACCATCAATCACATATGTATCTTCGGGTGTGCAATAGAACAACTAATAAGTTGTAATAATTATTAGGCACAAGGCCAAGTATCACCATAATATCAGAATGGCTAAAAGCCATAAAATCACATAATGGCATAATGTCATGTGCAATACTGCTAACTGAACCCTATTGGCATGCCAACCTATCCAAACTAATCTTACTAGGTGTACTAGGGCACATTACAAAGTTATTGATGTAATTTTCATGTTTTACAAGTAAGGTTACTATTTATTTTACTATTTAGGTCAAATTATTGACTTTCCAATGCATAATAGCTACATGAGTCCTAATGACATAAATTTACCACATTTTGGTTCCCAAAAGTGTTGGCATTAGTTGCCAATCCATACTTCTAACCAATGGAAAATAAATCAGAAATTTCAGTTTTTGGGTGCTAGAGTTTACTATTCTATTAGGCCATTCTACAGTGAGAATTTGGCCAAGTGTTCTTAATCAAAGTTGTTCTTTACTGTGTCTAGTTACATTTCACTTTTTGAATCACTCCATTTGGAGTTTTGCTAGCTTAAGTTATGGCCTAAATACCATAACTGACAGGACTGTAATTTTTCCAGAATTTCTGGGCAGAATTAATTCTGGCAGTTTTGATGTCCTGACTTTGATGGATAATTTCATTTAGTTCTGGTCAGAACATAGAGTTATGGTCTTCATGAAAGTTGTCCTAAATTGTCTAAGCTTTCCATTGATATAAATTGCAGGTTAATTGGACATTTCTATAGTGACTTATGACCAAATGAATAAACACTGTTCATTTGGTCATTTTCCAGGGATAGCATATTGGTTACCCGGATTAGGTCAATTTTTAGAGCCACTTAGGTTGGTTTTCTGGGCAGGGTTCCTTCACCAAAATTGTGACATTATGTATCTAGTTTCACTTCCAATTAGCCTTGCACCAATTGGAGCTACTCAAATTTAGTTAAGGCTCTCCAAACACACTGGACTCCAAGAGTCCAAACTGCAGCACACATGGCAGCCTACCTTTCCAACATTCAATGACTCAATTCACTTCATATTAAGTTTAAAACTTACCAAATGGTCACTAATTGACCATTAAAATGTTCCTACACCATTATAGGAGTAAAACCTCAATTTTCTCAAAACCCTAAGTCCCTAATTTCTCAAATCTTGCATTATACATACAACTAAAGTTTTTATCTCACTTATATATATCAAGAGACATCCCTAAATCATTTTAAGTCCATCAAAAGCCATCAAACTCATGGAAGTTCATGGCTGCCAAATTTTAAAGAAACCCTAACATGTATAGTTTGCTTCAAATTTTTTTCAATTCATTACTTAATTTGTTATTCTAACAAGAAATAATGATGTAAGAGAGAAAAATAAGGCACTAACCTTGTTGGAGCTAACTCCCAAGCTTGCAAAACCTTCCTTTTCCATCTTCTTTTTGCTGCCTAGTGGTGATAACATGATCCCGTAGTATACCTAATGAATTACCGAACTTCACCTACCGATAACCCATTAAATACACTACAAGGGATTTTAAAACAATTTTCTTACTTTTCGAAGGTGGCGAGCACTTTTGATAGGAATTAAAAACTTTTATTTGAAGATAAACCACATATCAAATTTTCAATCAGCTTAAAGTTTCTACAAATTTTATAAAAATTTCGGCAAAGTGTCGTCTATAATTGAGAAAAACCAGTTCTTCAAAACCTGTGAAAACACTCCTAATAATTTCATTTCTCAACCCTAACTGCCAATATATCTTCAGATCAATAAAATTCAACCAAATTTCAATTGAAAATTAACAACTCAAAAATTTTTCAAAATAATTCGATAAACTCATAAACATTGCATTAAATTAAATTTACATACACAAATCTTAATTTACAAAAGAAAAATATAAAATAATATTATTACAACTTTAATGTACAACTGCTCATCTACTACTTAGATACATATGAACAAAAGATTATTTACATCAAGTCAAATTTACAAGGGTATAAATAAATACCCATACAAAAAGTCAGTGTAGTCTTATCAACAGCAGCGCACTCTGCTGCTTTTTCCTTGCTTCTATCTGCGACAACAAAAGAAGCTATCGTTGAGTATAAAAATACACAGTGGTACACAATAAAGTATAAAAGGCATAATATAAAATATTTTGTTATCAATTCACAGTTCAAATATTTCACAATCACATTTCAATTTTCAAATTACATTTATAACAAATCACAATTTAAATATTTGACAATTTTCGAAGCTTAATATAACACAAATTTGATCAAACAATTTGATAAACACAGTGTTTCCAATCAATAACACAACTTAGGCCATGTCATAAAATTTCCAAACATGCCATGTTGTACACCACGACAAGGCAAACTCACCCCACTAATTGAAATCAATGAGGGAGGTGGCTAGCTAGCTAATGAGTACTCATCCAAACTCACCTCAGACTGGCAAGCCAGAGAGGGAGGAATATAGTCAAACTCACCCCATAAATAGAGGAGGAACATAGTGATATTGTCATGCGAAGTGTGAATCAAAAATAATTTCAAATCACAATATTTAAATATTTCACACAAAACACAAATCAATTTCCAATTCAAATTTCCATTCATAAAATGGTAACACAGCATTTTTCGAAACCCATAATTAGTACAACTAATTCACAATGCATAGCTAAATAAGTTTTCAATTAGAAAACGATAAATTAAAGTTTATTGTGCACAAACCTGATGTGAGTAGCCTCTAGGCCTTGACTCAGTTTGCCCTATCCTTTTCCAGGTCTTTTTCAGCTGAAACACGCAATTTATAGTGTTTCAATATCTTATCTCACAATAAATCCAATAATTAATTCATATATACTTAATTCTAGCCCCAATATGCTTAAACTAACGTTCTTGGAAATTTTCATTTTGGGGTTACTATTCACGACACTAATCAATTCAATTTGTTGACTTTCTTAAGCTTAATAGGTATATGGATTTCAATTTCACCCACATACAACATTTTGGTAACCAATTTTATTGATTTTAGTTGCTCCTTAGATTTTTAGGTTTCCTTGGCACAATTTCAAATTTTCTAGATTTGGTATCCTGTTTTGTAATGTTCCATTGGTCATGTTGCTATTAGAATTTGGCAAATGTTTCTTCATAGAAGTTGTTCCTTATTGTCTTAACTTTATTTCCCTTTTTGAATCACTCAATTTGGAGTTTTGTAGCCCAAGTTGTGGCCATTTGAACATGGCTGGCCAGATTTGGTGTTACCCAGAATTCTAGGCATTTTCTGGATATTGGCAATTTTTGAATACTGATTGCAAGTGACTTTTTGGATAGGTTATGGTCAAAATTTGGATTTTTTTTCTTCATGAAAGTTGTAGGGCTATGTCCCAGCTTTCTATCGCTATAAAATTCAGGTCATTTGGACCTTCCTAGACCAAGTTATGGTCATTTACGTAACTACTGTTCATTTGGTCATTTTTGTACAGGGCAATATGCCCTAATCCGGATTTGGCCTAATTGTTTACTAAGTTATGGTCATTTTCTGGGTAGGATTCCTGAATGAAAAATGGTCCATTTTGTGTCTAGTTTCATTCCCAATTAGCCTCATACCAATTGGGTTGGTAAATTTTCAGTTTTGGTTCCTCAAAGGGACCTAGGTCAAGCTGGCTGCATATTGACCCTAATCAATCTGAATTGAAACTTATTTCTAACAATTCACACACACCACAAATGGTCACAATTGACCATTTCTCAACTCAAATAAGGTCATTTACATCAATTGACCAATTCTCAACTTCTTTTCCAATTTTTCACATGCTCAAAACTCTAATTACATAGAGTTCAAATCTAATACATTCAAAGTGCACATTCAATGTTTACATACTTCATTCAACCTCAACAACCAATTAAACACATCAAATTCATTCATTTCAAACCCTAACTAAGGCTGGCCTAAATTCTCTTTTGGTCCCCCAACAATTATTTTCTTTTGATTTTAAGTTAAGATCTAAGTTACTTACACTAAAAACATAAGTATTAAACATAAATTTTCAATTCAAACCACTAACCTTAAACTTTGAAGTTCAACTCTTCAATTTCTTCCTTTTCTTCTTTTCTTTCCTTCTTCTAAAGCTTTCTCAAGTTGATCTAACAAGTTTTTATGGTTTAGTTTGGGGTCAAAGTAGGGTTAAGTGGTTGGAAGAAAGCTTGGATTCAAGCTTTCATGGAGTTTCTTCAATGGTGGTGAGGGAGAGGTGGGCAGCACACTTGGGAAGAAGAAGAAGAGTGATTTGTTTTCTTTTCTTTTTTGTTATTTTATGTCTATTTAACTTTATTTGACTTAGTAAAAAATTGTAGGAAAATTAAAATGAGTTTTGACATCGTGATGATGTCATCCAATGATGTAAGCATAATGTAATAAACTTTTTCCTTTTTCTTTTTCTTTTGCATTTATTTTTTCCATTAGTTCTTTAATTTAATTCTTGATCCCGAAATTTTCTTTTCTCTGATTTAATTTGAAATTTAGATCAGGAGTCAGCTCTAGGGGTGAATTGACCAAATTGCCCCTCGCTGGTTCAATCCGATTTGCAAGTTATTCGGTATTTCTTCCGGATCCCTGACCTAATTATTTGACTTGCTTAACAACTCTTTTTCATGATTTTCTCTTTTCCACCGTGTTCGCAATAGTCCTAAGGACCGCAGCGTCACATTTTTTGGTTCAAAATTTGTGTTTAAACTAACCTCGCAGTCATTTCCCTATAAGGTCACCCATTGCTGTGACTCCCAGCTCATTTAACTTCTTGTGCTTTGTTTTTCTTATTTATACTTAACTATCAGGTAGTCACTATTTATTTGCATTCAAGGCTTATCTAGGTATCTCAAATGTGGTTTTAATCCCATTTATTGTCCGGACCAACACCGGTCACCGGAACAGTAACATATACTAGGCTATGCAAATAGGGGTGTTACAATTCTCCCCCCCTTAAAATAAATTTTGTCCTCGAAATTGTGTCCACTATCTGTCCTCAAATAGTCATAAGTGTTGTTTTCTCAAGTTTTTCTCACATTTCTACGTAGCTTCATAGTCTAAATAATAGTCCATAGCACTTTAGCCAATACTATTTACCTAATCATTGGTCTTCTGACCATTCTAGTCAATAATCTTGATATTATTCGTAATATTTCTTTATTATATCTAAACTAACTATTCAACTTTTTACTTCCATAACTCTTTTATCTATCGATATTCAATAATTTATCGTATTCTAGGTGATGTCTTTCGCTAACAAACTCTTCCAAACTGATTCTAAAAAGACTAATCACTAACATATCAAAATTGATTTTTATACATATACATATCTTAGTTAAGAATTGAGAAAATAACAGCAACAATGTCAGAAGTCTCATTCTCGTCCCTCTGTCGCATAGTGTATACTCTAGCTGGAGCATCACCTTATCCTGGCTGATTCACAGTTAGGGTGAGCAATCGGTTTAAACCGAACCGAACCGAACCGAACCGAATTAAATTATAGAAACCGAACCGAACCGAACCGAACCGTCAATTTTAGAAACCGAACCGAACCGAAATTGGTGAAAAACTGAATCGAACCGAACCACTTTATTTCGATTCAATTCGGTTTAAACTGATCGGTTTGATTTTTGATTGATTTTTTAATTTAGACTTGATTTTCAAGTTATTTGGTCTAATTTTATCTTTAGTTTGAACCTAATAACCATTAATCAATGAAATTAAATAATTAATATATATAAAATTAAATATAATTCATAAATTTTCCATAAAAATAAATTAATTCAAAAATCGATTCGGTTCGATTTGACTATATAAATCACTATTCGGTTCGGTTCGGTTTAACCGATTTTTTTCTCTTCAAAACCGAACCAAACCGAAATAATCGAAATTTTTATAAATTAAAACCGAACCGAACCGATTAAAATTTAAAACTGAACCGATTGAACTGAATTGACTAGGTTCGGTTCGGTTTTTCGGTTTGAACCGAATTCTGCTCAGCCCTATTCATAGTACTCTGACTTCCAGGTGTACTACCCGTACCTCTGCCTCTACCTCTACCAATTGCTGGTGAACTCTTTGGGGTAGAAACTTGGGCTGATCCTTCTGACGTGGTAAATGATCCATAACAGCGTGGACTTACGCAATCCTTAGCAAAATGACCAGTCCCTCCACAATTAAAACATGTTCCTATGGCTCTATAACATACTCCACTATGTGGTTTACCACAAGTCTCACAAAGTCGATCCGACAGCGTATTTTTGTGTGTCTGCTGAGTTTGCTGATCAGATTGGGGTGGTTTCTGTCCAGAAGATCTACCTCTACCCGATTCACGCGAGCTAGATCCTCCAAAATGTTTTCTTTTCCCAGAACCACTCTCAGTAACTTGGCCAGTAACATTTTTAGTTTTCTCTTTCTCTTGTGTACTCTTCTTCACTGCCCCTTCTGATTCTATCCTTTCCAGTTCTAGGGCCAGTGAAATCAATTCGGAAAAATTCTGGTGTCGGAACCCCACCACTTGCATTCTCAAACTAGGCCTCAACCCAGCCTCAAACCTCTTACACCAGTCTCTGGGGGTGGTGACCAAGCTTCCGGTATAGTGGCTTAATCGAGAGAAATCCCGCTCATACTCTGCTACAGTTCTGTCCCCTTGCTTCAGACTTAAAAACTCTTGCAGCTTCATGTCTACATAAATATCGAGGACCCATTTCTGTCTGAATTCTCTCAAAAAGTCTGTCCAAGTGAGAATTGGTGGCTCTACTAGGCTATGGGGGATGGTCTTCCACCATTCATATGCATCCCCTTGCAGAAGAGATACTTAGTATTCAAATTTTAATTCCTCGGCACATTGCAGCTTTTTGAATACCCTTTCCATTCGTTCTAGCCACTGTTCTGCTTCCAGTGGGTCCACGGTGCCCTTGAACTCGGTAGCCCCAAATTTCATTAATTTTTCATATTATCGAGCTAGGTGTAACACCCCTAAGTTCGGTAGTGCGTTCTACTGTTTCAGTGACCAGTGTTATCCGGACAGCTAGGATGCCTAGAACTACACTTAGATATGAGTGAGGAGACATAAAATAATGAAATACAAGAAAATAAAATACAAGAAAATAAAATACAAGAAAAACAAAGGAAAAATAATAACAATGAAATGTAACTAAGTTAAACGAGCCGAGAACCCTAGCGATGGGTGACCGAACCGGGAAGTCGCAGCGTGGACCGTTGACTAGCCCTGGACTGTGAGGAACCCTGAAAAATATTTTTAGGACTTAAATAAATGTCTATTGAAGTATAAATACCATTAAAAATATCAAATAAAAATTAATTAATTAGTACAAAGAAAAGTGAGAAATCGAAAAAACGGATAAAACCCGGTGTTATCAAAAAATCGAGAATACAACCCGAATAGGGGCATTGTGGTCATTTGACATCTCGAGTTGTCTTTTGACCTAAATTTCCATTAAAAATAAATGATATTATACTTGGAAAATGTCATGAAAAATTAAATTGATGGTACCTAATGTAAATAGCAAAAATTGGGAGTGCAATGTGGGAAAATGAAACTTTAGATTAAACTAACATTTAATTTTAACATAGTGCTCCACTAACTCACCTAAGTGGACCACTAAAGCTTCACTTTGGACAGATTTCATCTTCTTCCTCACCTCTCAAAGAACCAGCCAAAATTGCTCCCAAGGAAGAACTCTATTGCCGTCCACCTTGGAGATTCATGCAAGCTTGATCCAAGCCTCTTTCCTTGCACTTCCCTTCACTAAAAGTTGTCCATACACCTTGGGCAGTAGATAGGCAGCAAGAAAATCAAGTTTTGGTGAAGTTTTGAAGAGTTTCCAAAGTGGTAAGTAGGTATTTTTGAGGCTTGCTTCATTAAAGTTTGTGTGGATGTTATAGGTACTTGAATTGTGGAAAGATTTTTGGAGTTTGATGTTTGAAGGGAGATGTATATTTTTGGCAGCCATGGAAACTCCATAAGAACAGTTTATCCTTGCTTGTAAATGGTAGATTAAAGGGTTGATTAAGTGTTTATGTGTGTAGGAATAAATTGGGTGATGTATATTAGATGTATATGTGAATGTTCACTTGACTTTGGAAGCTTGGAAAGCAAATTGATGAAGACTACAATTCGGCAACTTGAAGTGTATATCAAAAAAATGTTATTTCATGGTTTGGTTTATGGAATTGTATGGTTGAATTATGGTACTTATTATGGCAGCTTGTGTATATGTATAAGGGTTTGAGTTTGGGCATGTAAATGAGCTAGGTTATGTGATTAAATTGTTGTAATTTGGACTTTGATAAATTCTGTACTATAAGGTGCATATTGAGTGTAGTTATAAGCTGCCTAAATAACCAAAAATGTGTTGTGAAATGTGTTTAGGTTATGGTACAAAACAGAAATGGCATGAATGTGTAACTTGGTAAGCATAGGATGTGTATTTGATGAGTGATGAACAATGTGCAATAGGACAGTGTGTGTTTTGGGCTTAGAACCTTAAGTGTGTGACTCCAATTGGTATGAGACCAATTGGAGGTGAAAGTAGGCACAAAATGTGCCAACTTTCATGAAGGAAGCTTACCAAAATTCTGCTTAGAAGGTGACTTGAAAAATGACTAAATCCGGATTAGTGCATTAAAAGCCTGAAAATTGACCATTTGGGCAGCAGTTAGTGTTTTGGCCATAACTCACTCAAAACAGGTCTAATTGACCTGAAATTTTTACCATGAATAGTTGAGACATATATCTACAAGTCTTATGAAGACACCAAAGCCCAGAAATGACCATAAGCAAGTCAAATAGCTTGCACAAATTCGCGTCCAAAAACTGGCCGAACCTAAAATGACCTAAAATGACCTAAAGTGACCAATTTTGGTACATTCTGACCAGCAATAGTAAAATGACCATAACTTGGTCTAGTAAACTCAGAATGACCTGAAATTTTTCCCCGCGTGCAATAAGACATAGATCTACAAGTTTGTAGTTTCGACCGAAACCCGAAAACTAAGGGAACTAGGTCATCCGGTTAGGTCAAATTAGTATACCGGAATCCGACAAATTGCAATAAAATGCACTATATATGGAAATGAATTGGGTAACATGTACCAACACTAAAAGGCTATAAAATATGGCACATTGGTAACATGAAAACCTAATTCACCTAGATTGCATCGAGGGATAACATCTTAAGTTGACTAAGGAAATAATAGAATTCAATGAATTAATTATTAAGCATTATTGTTAGAGACAGTTTAAATGAGTACTGAAACACTTCAAATTGTGTGTTTCAGTTAGCAAAGACTCAGGGAAGGGGAAGAAAACACTGAGTCAGAGCCAAGAGACAGTTATCAGAGGTTTGTGCATAATAGTTATTTCTTTTGAATTTTTCAATTGAAATAAATTATGATTATTTGTATGTTATTATTTTAAATTGTGTTTGTGCACAATAGTTATTTCTTTTGAATTTTTCAATTGAAATAAATTATGATTATTTGTATGTTATTGTTTTAAATTGTGTTTGTGCACAATATTTATTTCTTTTGAATTTTTCAATTGAAATAAATTATGATTATTTGTATGTTATTGTTTTAAATTGTGTTTGTGCACAATAATTTTGATTTCTCATTTTCTACTTAAAAATTTATTTGAACATTATAGTTTTAAATTGTGTTTGTACACAATAGTTATTTCTTTTGAATTTTTCAATTGAAATAAATTATGATTATTTGTATGTTATTGTTTTAAATTGTGTTTGTGCATAATAATTTTGATTTCTTATTTTCTACTTAAAAATTTATTTGAACATTATAGTTTTAAATTGTGTCTGTGCACAATACTTTTTATATTCACTGCTTTTACCAGAAAATTTATTTGGAGAATTGAGTTATGAATAATTTTTTATTGTTTTAACCTTGGGAATTTTATTTGAAAATTATTGTGTTGCCTACTTTGCAAATGGAAATTTTGAGATAAAATGTGATTTGGGAATTGTATGAAATATTGTGATTTGGAATTGTTTTGATTCACACTTGGCATGACACTATTATTATATTCCTCCCTCTTTGACTTATCAGTCTGGGGTGAGTGTGATTATGTTCCTCCCTCTTTGACTTGCCAGTCTGAGGTGAGTGTGGATGAGTACTCATTATTTAGCTAGCTTCCTCCCTCATTGATTTCGATTATTGGGGTGAGTGTGTCTTGTCGTGGTGTACAACACGGCATGTGCGGAAAAATTATGTCATGGCCTAAATTGTGTTATCAATTGGCAACACTGTATTATTCAATTATTTGATCAAATGGTGTTATTGATTGGCAAAACCGTATTATTCAGTTATTTGATCAAATTATGTTATTGATTGGAAAAACTGTATTATTCAGTCATTTGATCAACTTTTGTGTTATTGATGGGCAAAACTGTGTTATTCAGTTATTTGATCAAATTGTGTTATTGATTGGCAAAACTGTGTTACTCAGTTTTTTGATCAAATTTGTGTTATATGAACTTTGTAAATTGTGAATTATTTGATTTGTGAATTGTCAATAAAAGATTTATATATCGCATTTCAAATTGTTATTGTGCACCACTGAGTAAATTTTACTCAGCGATAGCTTTTCATTGCTGTCGCAAGTAGACAAACTGACAGGGCAGCAGACTAGACTGCTAGTGCTTCAATGAGAGATCATCGGGTATATTGAGTATACTATATTTTGCATTTTATATTGTAATGTATGTTCACTGTATGTATACAATGTTCTTGGTTTTGAGCAGTTGTAAACTAAAATTGTACATTGAAGTTGTAAAATAAATTGTGAATTACTTTGGCTTGTAAAATTTGTACTATATTTCTTTTATCTCAGCCTTTGGAAATATTGAAAAATTACTGTGGATTTGATTTGAGAAACATATTGTGTTGATTAAATGTTGGAGTTTGAGATTGAGAAATATATTTGAAGTGCTTTTTACAGGTTTTTGAAGAACTGTTTTATTCAAAATACAGATGGCACTTCGCCAAAATTTTTACAGAAATTCCTAATAATTCAAATGTGTTAGCTATTTCACTTCAGTTCAAAAAAGCTTTTTAACACCTGTAAATAGTGCTCACCACTGTAAAAAGAAGTAAGAAAAGTTTTAAAATACCTTGTAGTGTATTTAATGGGTTATCAGTAGACGAAGTTGGTAATTCATTAGGTATACTACGGGATCATGTTATGCCTTACAGAGGGGTAGGGTGTGACACTGGGGGCTATGGTTGTGCTGCTGGTGCTTGCATCTGAGCTTGTAGTGGCATATTTCCCGCCATTTGTTGAAAGAACACAGCCATCTACTGTGCAAACTGAGCAAGAAACTACGGTGCTTGAGGAGGAGCTAGAGTGGCTGACCCACTCACATTCTGGAGTGCTGGGGCTTCTCCTTGGGCCTCAGCCTCGACAGATTGTTCTACGGAATGATCTCCTTCTTCCATTCCGCTTTCAGAAATTTTCTACTCTCTGATAACAAACACAAGGAGGTTGACCTTCGTTAGTGCATATTCATGATGTAAATATGTCATATATATTGAACATTTGAGCAGTTGTATTTGCCGACAAAATATTTCAAATTCAAAGTTCAAAATTCATTTTAAGACCATTGCTCTGATACCACTAAAATATGTCACACCTTATCCCTCTGTAAGGCATAACATAATCCCGTAGTATACCTAATGAATTACCGAACTTCATCTACCGATAACCCATTAAATACACTACAAGGGATTTTAAAATAGTTTTCTTACTTTTCAAAGGTGGCGAGCACTTTTGATAGGAATTAAAAACTTTTATTTGAAGATAAATCACATATCAAATTTTCAATCAACTTAAAGTTTCCACAAATTTTATAAAAATTTCAGCAGAGTGTCGTCTATAATTGGGAAAAACTAGTTCTTCAAAACTTGTGAGAACACTCCTAATAATTTCATTTCTCAACCCCAACCGCCAATATATCTTCAAATCAATACAATTTAACCAAATTTTAATTGAAAATTCACAACTCAAAAATTTTTCAAAATAATTCGATAAACTCATAAACATTGCATTAAATTAAATTTACATACACAAATCTTAATTTACAAAAGAAAAATAAAAAATAATGTTATTACAACTTTAATGTACAACTGCTCATCTACTACTTAGATACATATGAACAAAAGATTATTTACATCAAGTCAAATTTACAAGGGTATAAATAAATATTTGTATGAAAAGTCAGTGTAGTCTTATCAACAGCAGCGCACTCTGCTGCTTCCTCCTTGCTCCTATCTGCGACAGCAAAAGAAGCTGTCACTGAGTATAAAAATACTCAGTGGTGCACAATAAAGTATAAAATGCATAATATAAAGCATTTGTTATTAATTCATAGTTCAAATATTTCACAATCACATTTTAATTTTCAAATCACATTTATAACAAATCACAATTTAAATATTTGACAATTTTCAAAGCTTAATATAACATAAATTTGATCAAACAATTTAATAAACACAGTGTTGCCAATCAATAACACAACTTAGGCCATGACACAAAATTTTCAAACATGCCGTGTTGTACACCATAACAAGGCAAACTCACCCCACTAATCGAAATCAATGAGGGAGGTGGCTAGCTAGCTAATGAGTACTCATCCAAATTTACCTCAGACTGGCAAGCCAGAGAGGGAGGAATATAGTCAAACTCACCCCATAAATGGAGGAGGAACATAGTGATATTGCCATGCCAAGTGTGAATAAAAAACAATTTTAAATCACAATATTTAAATATTTCACGCAAAACACAAATCAATTTCCAATTCAAATTTCCATTCATAAAATGGCAACACAGCATTTCTCGAAACCCATAATTAGTACAACTAATTCACAATGCATAGCTAAATAAGTTTTCAATTACAAAATGATAAATTAAAGTTTATTATGCACAAACCTGATGTGAGTCGCCTCTAGGCCTTGACTCAGTTTGCCCTATCCTTTTCCAAGTTTTTTTCAGCTTAAACACGCAATTTATGGTGTTTTAATATCTTATATCACAATAAATCCAACAATTAATTCATTTATACTTAATTCTAGCCCCAATATGCTTAAACTAACGTTTTTGAAAATTTTCATTTCGGGGTTACTATTCACGATATTATTCAAATCAATTTGTTGACTTTCTTATGCTTAATAGGTATAGGGATTTCAATTTCACTCACATACCACATTTTGGTTACCAATTTTGTTGGTTTTAGTTGCTCCTTAGATTTTTAGGTTTCCTTGGCACAATTTCAAAATTTTCAAATTTGGTGTCTTGTTTTGTACTGTTCCATTGGTCATGTTGCTATTAGAATTTGGTAAAGTTTTCTTAATAGAAGTTGTTCCTTATTGTCTTAACTTTATTTCCCTTTTTGAATCACTCCATTTGGAGTTTTTTAGCCCAAGTTGTGGCCATTTGAACATGGCTGTCCGGATTTGGTGTTACCTAGATTTCTAGGCATTTTCTGGATATTGGCAATTTTTGTATACTGACTGCAGGTGACTTTTTGGATAGGTTATGATCAAAATTTGTGTTTTTTTTTCATGAAAGTTGTAGGGCTATGTCTCAGCTTTCTATCGGTATAAAATTCAGGTCATTTGGACCTTCCTAGACCAAGTTATGGTCATTTATGTAACTACTGTTCATTTGGTCATTTTTATACAGGGTAGTGTGCCCTAATCTGGATTTGGCCTAATTGTTAACTAAGTTATGGTCATTTTCTGGGCAGGATTCCTAAATGAAAAATGGTCCATTTTGTGTCTAGTTTCATTCCCAATTGGCCTCACACCAATTGAATTGGTAAATTTTCAGTTTTGATCCCTGAAAGGGACCTAGGTCAAGTTGTCTGCATATTGACCCTAACCAATCCGAATTGAAACTTATTTCTAACAATTCACACACACCACAAATGGTCACAATTGACCATTTCTCAACTCAAATAAGGTCATTTACATCAATTGACCAATTCTCAACTTTTTTTCAAATTTTTTACATGCTCAAAACCCTAATTACATAGAGTTCAAATATAATACATTCAAAGTGCACATTCAATGTTTACATACTTCATTCAGCCTCAACAACCAATTAAACACATCAAATTCATTCATTTCAAACCCTAACTAAGGCTAGCCGAAATTCTCTTTTGGTCCCCCAACAATTATTTTCTTTTGATTTTAAGTTAAGATCTAAATTACTTACACTAAAAACATAAGTATTAAACATAAATTTTCAATTTAAACCTCTAACCTTAAACTTTGAAGTTCAACTCTTCAATTTCTTCCTTTTCTTCTTTTCTTTCCTTCTTCTAAAGCTTTTTCAAGTTGATCTAACAAGTTTTTATGGTTTAGTTTGGGGTCAAAGTAGGGTTAAGTGGTTGGAAGTAAGCTTGGATTCAAGCTTTCATGGAGTTTCTTCAATGGTGGTGAGGGAGAGGTGGGTGGCACACTTGGGAAGAAGAAGAAGAGTGATTTGTTTTCTTTTCTTTTTTGTTATTTTATGTTTATTTAACTTTATTTGACTTAGTAAAAAATTGTAGGAAAATTAAAATGAGTTTTGACATCATGATGATGTCATCCAATGATGTAAGCATGATTTAATAAACTTTTTCCTTTTTCTTTTTCTTTTGCATTTATTGTTTTCATTAGTTCTTTAATTTAATTCTTAATCTCAAAATTTTCTTTTCTCCGATTTTATTTGACAGTTAGGTCAGGAGTCAGCTCTAGGGGTGAATTGACCAAATTGTCCCTCGCTGCTTCAATCCGGTTTGCAAGTTATTCTGTATTTCTTCCGGATCTCTAACCTAATTATTTGACCTACTTAACAACTTTTTTTCATGATTTTCTCTTTTTCACTGTGTTCGCAATAGTCCTAAGGACCGCGGCGTCACATTTTTCGGTTCGAAATTTGTGTTTAGACTGACCTCGCAGTCATTTCCCAAGAAGGTCACCCATCACTGTAACTCCCGGCTCATTTAACTTCTTGTGCTTTGTTTTTCTTCTTTATACTTAACTATCAGGTAGTCACTATTTATTTGCATTCAGGGCTTATCTAGGTGTCTCAAATGTGGTTCTAATCTCCTTAATTGTCCGGACCGACATCGATCACCGGAATAGTAACATATACCAGGCTATGCAAATAGGGGTGTTACATATTAGCGGCTAGCCGTTAATGGTTAGCTATTAGCTGTTAATAGTTAGTTATTTATATAGTGATTTTAAAGCAGAAATATTTAGTAAAAATAGTTGTTGGGTTAGCTATTAAATGTAAAAATAGCGGCATCATCTTGTTGACTTGGTCAAAATGCTCTCCCAATCTCTAAAAGTTAAAAGGGATAACTTTTTATTAACCACTCTATCAACTTCTAAACATCACTATAAGCACTATGTCACCAAACAGTATAAATAAGAGAGGTAGTACTTTTACTATGGTCAAAGCACCAAACGCTGGCTAAAAAACTGTTGCCGAATAGGACTTTAATAGAATACCTATCAACATGCATTTTATGGGTTTGTTTGACAATATAAACTGTTCTAATAATAGTTAACTATTTTAGTTGCTATCAACTGTTTTACTAGCTATCAACTGTTTTACTAGCTATTAACTGTTAGTTGTTAGTTTTTAGTTGTTTATATGGTGATTTAAAGCAGAAGTGTTCGATAAAAATAGCTATTAGATTATATGTTAAATATAAAAATAATAGTATCATCTTTTTTATTCTAATCAAAACACTAAATACTACCTTAAAAACTAGGAGGGGTAATGTTTCATTATCCACTACCTTAACCTTTAAAAACTAGTATAGATATTTATGGTATGGAATAATATAAATAAAAGATTTAATATTCTGACCTTAATTAAAACACTAAACACTACTTTAAAAATTATTATCAAACAAGGCTCATATATATTAACTCTACAATTAAAGCCATCCCTTGTGTAATTTTTTTTATTGGTTGACAAAAATAACCTTAATCAATATTTTTTTTTCTTCATTTTCACTTTAATTACATTCATAAGTGAATTCAAATATTGTATTATTTCATAATTATTTTTTAAAAATTATTTAACTTTATTTATTTTAATAATAAATAAATAATATAATATAATAAATTAATAATTGTATATTTATTTTAACAATAAAATAAATTATATAGTATATACCTTATTATTCAATTTATATATTAAAAAGATAAGAATTTTGGGCAGGGTAAAAAATCCTTAAAATCTCCTTTGTCATGCATGATCTGCATATCTTTAATAGACTCTTAAAATAGGTTTTTCTTTTGGAGCAAAAAGGCCTATTTACATCCTTTAAATTAAATTAAATAATTATATAAATCTTTAAAGTATTTTAAGATTTAATTAAGTCCTTCACTTTTAAAAAAAATTAAATAAATCCTTTAAAATTTAAAAATAAATTAAATAAGTCCTTTTACTACTTTAGAGACAAATAAATCCCTTAACCTTTAAAAATGAAAATAAAAAACTCAACTATAACTTGCTTTAATATAAATTCAATCAAGATCGTGCATAAAAATTTTTTTGTACACGGAATCATCATCATTAATACTATATATTTGATTTGTAATATCTTAGTAAATATCTATATATCTTGAAATATATTGATAAGTTATTCTTTAACTACTGATTGAAAAATTTTTTCTATAGGTTCATCATCCCGTCATAATTTCTAAAGAGAAATTTCTTAAATTATAAGATAAAGAAAATATCCTTCTACTTGAAAATATAATAAATATTTATTAAGATATTATAAATTAAATTACTAATAAAAACCCATTCATTAAAATATCTTCATACATGATTTTAATTTAACTGCATATAAATATTTTAATGCGCGAAATCTTTACCAGTAATATATCTCATGTGGGGTAGCATTTTCAAGTGCATGTTGCCAAACAAACCTAATTTTCAAAAGGTAGCTAGACTTATGGTAGCGTGCAATGACCCATCGACCAACGATGGCCGCAAAAGCTTTCAAGCGGTAATGAATTAATGGACTAGAGGTAAGTGTCATTTATGAGATATTATCCTGTCTCCTTATATTTCTACTTTATAATAAAGCATAAATTTTAACTTTTGGACTTTTAGGTTGATCGTTCCACAAGTCACTATGTGAGGTGACATTGTATTTATCACCTAACTTATAATTTTTAGTTATTTTGTAAATTCTTTTTTCAATATCCTTGCATTTTTTACTCGTCAATAAACGTCCAACACAAGTTTTGAAAATTTTTTAAAGGGTAAATTGTAATTAAATTCTAAAAATAAAATTTATAAATTAATAATTAATTTAAATAACAATTAACAAATAAAATTTTATAAATTAAATTATTTTAAATTAAAAAGCAATCAACTGCCGGGATAAATATATTATTAAATTTAAAATTTATAGGGATTAATTTATTGATTTTATTATATTTTTTAGATTTAGTTGTAATTTATTTATTTATTTTATTAAATAATATATTTGATCATAAAAATATGAAATTTTAAGTGTCTAAAGAATTATAATAAAAAATTAAGGCAACACCTAACTTTTAATGAAAAATTTAACCGGTGAAGTATATTTTGAGTAAATTTATTTATTTTGTAAAAAATAATTTATATATTAAAAATATTTTTTTAAAAATATTTTTTATGAAAATAAATATTTTTTATTATTTAATTATAATATTAAATTAATGATACTTATTTATAAGTGCTTTTATATTTTAATAAGATTATCAAAATTTAAAAAATAAAATATGATCTTATCTTTTAAAAAAATAAAGTTATTTTCTTTAAAAATAATTTATTATTTATTTGATAGGAATTTTTCATTTGATAAAAATTTTTCATTAACACATGTTTTAAGTGATCTAAATATTAAAAAATTTGAAAAATATTATAAAAAAATTTATTTTTCGTGAACAAAGGGAGTGAGTTTATTTATAAATATCTTTCATTATGTTAAAAGATTTTTGAAGGCTTAAATAGTTTTTTCAACGCAGGATATTCAACATATATATACTCATCCTGCTCTGTAGCTCACGGCAATGTTACCGTTTTCAAGCATAACAATTATTTACATGAAACCAAATGACCTTAAAGCCGCCATAAAGTTAATACCCAATTCAACCTTATGTTAATTAATTTAATTAAAAAACAAACAAAATGTAATAACCGGATAAGATGGGAAGCTATTATCAGCCATCGTATTTGAACAAGTCCAAGAAAAATTTTAATACTAAACGACAAAGCCATAAAATCACAGCTCTCTCTCTCTCTCTCTCTCTCTCTCTCTCTCTCTCTCGCTCTTGCTCTATATATATATATTCCCATCTTCTAATCATCATCCAGAAATATAATTATATCACAAAAATGACAAATATAGACATGAGGGCTTCGGCTTTCACAGTTTCTTGTCTGCTGTTGGCGTCCCTTTTGCTTGGAACTTCAGCTGAGCAATGTGGAAGGCAAGCTGGGGGTGCCTTATGCCCAGGAGGCCTATGTTGTAGCCAATTTGGTTGGTGTGGTAACACGCCTGATTACTGTGGTGCCACCTGCCAAAGCCAATGTGGCGATGGAGACCTTACTAGTATCATCTCAAGAGCAACGTTTAATCAGATGCTCAAACATAGAAATGATGGTGGTTGCCCTGCCAAGGGATTTTACACCTATGACGCTTTTATCTCAGCAGCCAAAGCTTTTCCTACCTTCGGCACCACTGGGGATGTTGCGACACGTAAAAGGGAGATTGCTGCCTTCTTTGCCCAGACATCTCATGAAACGACAGGTTATCACTGGGTTAAACTCATTAGTTTAATTGATTAATTTTTATTAATCTAAAGATTAATCATCTTCATTAGTATAGTATGTAATGAAGAGAAATTTGTGTTGGCGATGCAAAATTGTAGGAGGGTGGGGAACTGCACCAGATGGACCATTTGCTTGGGGATATTGCTATCTGAGGGAACAAAATCCAGGGTCTTACTGTTCTCCAAGTCCCACTTATCCTTGTGCTCCTGGCAAACAATATTACGGTAGAGGTCCTATCCAAATTTCATGGTAAGTTTTCTTCGGCAACATATGTAATTGGAAAAGCTTCCATCATTGAATTAAGAAATAAAAATGTGGGTTCATGGATTGTACCACACATATTGCTTCTTCAGTTAAGGAGAAATAAATTCTAAGTATAGGAATCCTCCATATTCTTTTTTGTTTTATTATTTTTTTATATAGATGGAAATAAAATCTGAAAACATTCTCTTGTATATTTTAAAATTGTTTAATTTTATTAAAAAAATAATTTAATTCAACTAATTACTTGCATATGTATTTAATCTATACGCGGCAAAAATTCTTGGTAATGTTATAAATGATACAGGAATTACAATTATGGGCAGTGTGGGAGAGCCATAGGCGTAGACCTATTGAACAATCCAGACCTTGTGGCAACAGATGCAGTCATTTCTTTTAAGACAGCAATATGGTTCTGGATGACTGCACAATCTCCAAAGCCCTCTTGCCACGATGTCATCACCGGCCGATGGTCGCCCTCTGCTACTGATAGGTCAGCCGGAAGAGTTCCAGGTTATGGTTTGGTAACAAACATCATCAATGGTGGTCTTGAATGTGGTAAGGGTTGGAATGCTAAAGTTGAAGATCGCATTGGGTTCTATAAGAGATACTGTGATATACTTGGAGTTGGCTATGGTAACAATCTTGACTGCTACAACCAAAGACCGTTTGGAAATGGGCTTTTGGACTTGGTAGATGCTCTATAATAAATTTCCATGTTGTACTCAGAGGAATAAAATAAATAAAACATGTCTCTCATTTTCGTTATCCTATTTCCTTGATAATAGATTATTACATAGCATAAAATAAGATGATGGATTATTACATAGCTTAAAATAAATGAACTTTAAGTAAGCTTTTTTTTTAATTTTTTATAAGTGGATAAATATTATTAAAAAGAGGAACTAGAAAAAGGAAGCCAAACAAGGTACAAAGATACAGTGTTGGGACGAAAAAAAACATGATTACAAACTAAGAACAAAACAAGCCATAACAAAGCAAATGGCCTTAAACCACGCCCCCCACTAACACAACCACAACAAAATGGGAAACCAACCCATAAAAAATCATCTATCGATCTTTCATACTTTTCAAAACAAGTCCAAATAAAACAAAAAAAAAA
The DNA here is from genome assembly GCF_030052815.1 of Hevea brasiliensis. NCBI lineage: Eukaryota > Viridiplantae > Streptophyta > Magnoliopsida > Malpighiales > Euphorbiaceae > Hevea > Hevea brasiliensis. The sequence goes on from NC_079493.1 coordinate 94,749,327, forward strand.
AACCTCTTTTTCTCTTCCTTTCTCTATCCTCTTCGATTCAAAGGATTGGAGTCTTCTTCTATCATTGCTATTTGCTTGCTAGGACTTTGGGTTCTTCAGACTAGGCTTTTGCGTTATGTTGAAGCTTTTATTCCTAAGGGTTGTCTTTGGTTGCTTGATGTGGTGAGTGCGGTTGAGGGTTCCACCAAGTGTGATATGGATGAGTCTAGGTTAAGGGTGATAGTGTTGGAACAAAAATAAATAGAAAAGAATAAAAAACAATTTTATTGAATAGAAAAAAAAACTCTCTGTACAACTCTATTGACACAAAAGTCAAAGACTAATTAATGTGCTATTTGCAATGCCCTAAAAATTTAAAGAAAATAAACAATTTATTAATTGTATTATTTTAAGATTTCTATTATTATTATTTAAAGATGTTTTTATGAAATTATTTGAAGTTCTAAATTTAAGTTTTGAATTTTAATTTTGAACATATTTAACTTAGAATTTTATTATAATATTATTTTATACTAATAGCATAAATGATAAATATATTATTGTACTCCAAAAATAAATAGTATCTTAACTGTGTGAAATTGATTTTAATTAAAGTTTTATTATTCATGTATTAAATATATTTTATATTGTTGTTTTAATATATTGTATGTATGTATGTATGTATCTATGTATTATTATTATTATTATTATTATTATCATTATTATTAAATTTAATTTAATTGTGTTATAGTATTTTGGACTGCATTGAAAAGAATTTTAAACCTTGTTGAAAGAATAAAAAGTTTAAGAATTTAAATAGAAAAAATAAAAGTAAAAAAAAATCAAAACATTTAAAACATGCAGCAGCGACCACACTCTCCCCCCCCCCCCATTCTCTCTCTCTCTCTCTCTCTCTCTCTCTGTAACACCCCTAATTTTTAAATTAATTATTTTATGGGTAGCTATTAGTATTTTATTTTATTTAAATTTTGAGAAATTATTTGAAATTTTTCTAATTTTTGGAATCAGGTTCGATTTTTCTAAAATATAAAACTTTGATGATTTTTAAAAATTTATTTAAAGACCATGTGGCAAAACTATAAATATATTTAGACCCTACGGATTTTTCTGAGTTTTCTAAATTTTTTTTGAAATTTATGGGCCTCATTTTCGATCTCAAATAAGAGTAAAAATTCAATTTTAGATATCCTGAATCGAATCGGCCAAATCGAACTGGACAGTGTCGAACCAGTCTAATCGAACCGGCCCTTTCCTTTTTCTCTTCTCCTTCCCCATACGCCCAACTCTTCCTCATTTCTCTCCATTTTCTCTCTCCTCTCTCCTCCCCTTGCCCCCCCCAGCCTTCCCTAGTCACCGACGCACCTCTAAGACTCCTCCCCGCCATCGGCCGATGCTCCAGGTCGCCGAAAAATGGCCCCAAAAACTCTCTTTCCCGGGAAAATGCGCTGTTTCAGCTTCCCGGGCCAATTCCGGCCGATCCAGCTACCGATTGGATCAGGTCTTGTCCCAAAACACATCTACACCTCGAGAGCTTTCCATAGACACCAAAAACGCAAAAATCCATTGAGCGGTTTGTCCAATTTTTGCTCGGGAAGTTTTAGCCCATTTCGACTTTTGGGCTAGATTTCTCGAAAACCATAAACCCCACCAAAAATTTGAGAGTACCGGAGTGCTCCACTTGACGAGAGCTTGCGGCAATACCCATTTTGAATTTTTCTGACATTGTTTTCAGTGGGTCCCACGAAGCTTCGCAGTATTTTTTCGAGCATTAAATGAGTTTAGAAAATTCTGTAAAAATTATATACTATCCCCCTGTTGTGGGCTTCACGTTGGTACCTTCAATTTGCAGAAATTCAACAGTTGCTCGGGTTTGCAATTTCAGGCCAGGCAGGCAGGCTACCGAAAAAGTTTCAGAATTGGGTCAAAATTATAGGCTACCCCACCGTTTTCAGACGTTTCGGACGCGTCCCCAAGGTCGAAATTGGCATAGGTAAACCTGAACCCTACTTTTTCTTAATTATCTAGTGCCTAATTTTGATTAAAAATCTATAAAATATTCGTGGTAGGTTAAAAAATTATAATTCCTTTTCATTAACTTAATAATATTGCTAAGGACAGCGGGGCAAAGCTTTAAAATTTTTAGAGCTCATTTAGGCAGTTTGTGCAAATGAGCTAATTGTAGGGACTAAATTGTAATTTTTCAAATTATGGTTGTTGACTGTTTTGATAGGCCTAGGAGGGGCCATGTGATATGATTGAGTTGTGGATGTGTGACTTGTGGATATAGAAGTGCATTTTGAGCCCTTTTGCCGGTTGGGTAGGTCCTAGGTATAGGGGAGACTCTGCCAGATTTTTTACACAACTTAGGGCGTCTTTGGTCCTTTCTAAACTTGTAATGAGTCAAATATATTATATAATTGCAATGAAATTTGTCAGGTGAGTCGAGACAGCAGCCGCAACAACCTCGGTTCAAGTCTATGAGTAAAATATTAATTTTAATTATAATTTTAATATTATTATATATTCAGGCATGCCCATGCATCACTTATAAATATGTATCTATGTAGTTAAACACTAGGCACATTTTATATCGCATTCTTAATTGATGAAGTGTCATGGATGTTGTTTGTGGTAATTTGGAGCAGTGTGTGTGCATTGGTGTGTGTGTGTGTGGTGTGATATTGGCTATGGATAGGATGGGTAAACGCAGCTTGAGAGACACTCACTGGGACCCGGTCCTTTATGGATAAGTCGGGGTAGGCACGGCTCGAGATGATCTCGCTGACCTCTGCATTTGGTTTATCAAGTGAAAGTCTGGCTTGAGAGACACTCGCTAGCAGAGGTTGGATAAAGAGAGCTGTATAGGGGATCAGCTCCCATACATGTACTGTTTGAATATTATTGGGTGTGTGAGTGCTCCAAATTGCCTATTTACTGTTATGATGTGATGTGTATGAAAATTTTGATGGTGTTGCATTCCACTCCTTAGGATGCATTAGCTTTAGGTAGCTATAGAAATTATAGTTAAAATTGGTATTTTACTCTCTGAGTCAAATGCTCACTCTTGTTCACCTTATTTTTTCAGGCTACAGGAGGATTACTTGTTGTGACTAACCTGCTCCTCTTCTTCGCAGGTCAATTAATATCTAATGTATTTTGTACAATTTAGCCAAATTTTAGACTCCGCATGTGTTATGAGTATTTCAATCAATTTGGTGACTGTAATATAATATTATGTTGAATTTGTAAGAACATTAAATATATGCATGACTGGATTGGATGAGGGAGTTGAGCTTCCATTGGATTTTATGATATTATCAGTATCCAGAGGGTGAGCTGAGCTCCTCAAATAATTATATATTGTGCTTACAAGTCGGGCGAGTTAAAAAATCCCCATTGTATGGTCCATGTTATGGTCGGCCTCTGTCTGATTGAATTCTTGAAATTGGGCTTAAAATGGATCTTAGGATTGGGTTAAGGAATAGTTAGGCTCACTACGAGCCTCGGGGACTTTAGTTTGGCCCGGGTCCTAGTGCCGATCTAGCCCATAGGTTGGGTCGTGACAATTGTGGTATCAGAGCTTAGGCTTCAGTTTTATGGGGAGTATATGTCTAAAGTTTTGGGAAGAGTCTAATAGGAGTCACATATGGAGAATAGGGTCCACATTTGTCCTTGCATTGTCATCTTTGCTTCTAGTTTCTGCTTTATATAATTGTGTGTAAATATGAGTCTATAGAGCTGTGTAATATGCTGTTTTGAATTTTTGTGGGCTAATGCTGTTGAATTTTAAGAAAATGGGTAGAAGTAGAAGAGCTACCTCTGCACCAGAAAAGGATGTGCCAGATGAAATGTCAGCATAGGATGAGGCGCCTGTCCCGAGGAAGCTGTGAAGGAGACCTAGAGCTGCTCAAGTAGAAGAGCAGCCGCCACCAGTACAGGAACAGTCTTTTATGTCCCAGGGTCCTATGGACCAAATGGCAGCTACCCTAGCCGGATTACAGAGAACCATCGATATGATGGCACAATATATGGTCCACCCTCCACAACAGCAGCAGCCCATCGCACCAAGAGGGGAACCTTATAAACAGATAATTAATTTTAAGAAGTTGGTGCCTAGTATCTATGATGTGACTGATGATGCTTACTGATTTTTGGACTCCTACAAACAGGCAGGAGTGGAACTGTAGTTGACTTACAGGAGATTGGTAGAGTGTGTACAACATGTATTGGGGCCAGTGCTAAGGCAGTGGATGACAGACTACATACTACCTCGCATTGAGGGATTGTCTTGGACCCAATTTGTGGAACTGTTTGTCAACAGGTTTGTGCAAGAAAGCTTCAGAGACCAAAAGCAGTGGGCCTTTAAGGCCTTAAGGTAGAATGGCAGATCCGTAGATGAATATGCTATAGAATTTTTGGAACTGAGTAGGTATGCGCCCATAGCAGTGGCTACAGAAAATATAAAGGTAAAGAGGTTCCTAAAGGGGTTGGACAGAAGGTATGCAAACCTAGCCATGATGTCTTATCAGTCTTTCGATGTGGTAGTTGATCAGCCTAACATATTGAAATTAGCTATACAGCAGATGACAACAGAAAGGTAAAGAAGAATAGAGCAGAGGGTTCTTCAGGATTTCCCCACATGAGTACCACGGATAATGGAGGCCAAAGTCATTACAGAGGAAGAAGTAGAAACAACAAGAAGGGTGGTTTTAAACATAGATATCGAGGATTCAGATTAGGGTACGGATCCAGTAGTGGTCACAGTTCGGGTTACAACAGTTCTGGGTCTAGTTCAGGATCCTCCTTAGCACCTTGCACGCAGTGTGGAAGAGGACATTCTGGACCTTGTATGATGGGTTCAAGAGTATGTTTCCGGTGTGGCCAGCAGGGTCACTTTGCTAGAGAATGTCCCATATTCAGCAAGCCACAGATGGGGTTATAGGGTTCTATTGCAAATGTTCCCTGTCAACTGTATCCTAGCGCTTCCAGTATGGCAGGCAGTCAGTTCAGTGGCCAACAGGGCCGAGGACAAGGAAGACATGGATTTGGAGGCAGGTCAGGAGGTAGAAGTCAATTTCAGGGTTCTGCAATGCAGGGTAGGGGTCAAGCTCGGGTTTTCACCTTGACCCACTAGGATGCTCAGGCTTCCAATGCAGTTGTGGCAGGTATTCTTCTAGTATGTTCCTATGAGGCTCGTGTTTTGACAGATCCGAGTGCTACGCACTCATTTGTCTCCCTTGTTTTTGTCATGAGATTGGGTAGGAACCCTACAACTTTAGAATGCCCCTTGTCTGTAGCTACCTCTCTTAGTGATAACATAAATGTGGATATGGTTTTTCTGGGTAGCCCAGTGGTAGTGGATGGAAGGATCCTCCCAGCAGACTTGGTTCCTCTACCAGTAATGGATTTTGATATAATTTTGAGAATGGATTAGCTGACAACTCATTATGCCACTTTAGACTGCAGGAAAAAAGGGTGTACTTTCATATACCTGGTGTGGAAGAGTTTAGCTTTGATGGTGACAGGAGCGTGGGTCCATATAACTTAGTGTCAATAATTAGTGCTAGAAAAATGTTGAGGTATGGGTGTCAAGGGTGTTTGGCATTGGTGAGAGATACATCTGTAGATGGTATTAACATTGAGAATGTTCATGTTGTCAGATTTATGGATGTCTTCCCTGAGGAGCTTCCAGGGTTACCACTAGGAAGGGAAATAGAGTTCTGCATTGACATTGTACCAGGTACAAACCCCATATCAATGCCGCCTTACAGGATGGCCCCAGTAGAATTAAAGGAACTAAAGGAGCAACTATAGGAGCTTTTGGACAAGGGTTTTATCCGTCCAAGTACCTCCCTCTGGAGCGCTCCTAGTCTACTTGTGAGAAAGAAAGATGGGTCCTTAAGGTTGTGTATTGATTATAGATAGCTAAATAAGGTAACTGTGAAGAACAAGTACCCACTTCCTTGGATCGATGATTTGTTTGATCAGCTCCAAGGGGCTAGATTCTTTTCCGAAATAGATCTATGGTCAGGCTACCATCAGTTGAGAATTAGGAATAAGGATGTGCCCAAGATAGTGTTCAGGACAAGATATGGTCATTATGAGTTCCTAGTTATGTCGTTTGTACTCACCAATGCACCAACAACCTTCATGGACTTGATGAACAGGGTGTTCAGGCCGTTCCTAGATCGTTTTGTCATCGTATTCATAGATGACATTTTGGTATTCTCTCGGATCGAGGAAGAACATGTGTGGCATTTGAGGATGGTGTTGCAGACTTTGAGGGAGCACCAGCTATATGCTAAATTTTCAAATTTTGAATTTAGGCTAAAAAGCATCTCATTCTTGGGACACGTGATTTCTAGTAAAGGTATTCAAGTGGATCCCAAGAAAATTAAGGCGGTAACTGATTGGCTTCGGCCTACAAAAGTTACTAAGATGCGAAGTTTTCTGGGCCTAGCTAGTTACTATAGGCGTTTTGTATAGAATTTCTCCAGGATAGCTGCTCCCCTAACTAAGTTAACTCGAAAGAACATTCCATTCATTTGGACAGATGATTGTGAGGAGAGCTTCCAAAAGCTTAAGAAATGTCTAACTACAGCCCCTGTGTTGACATTATCGATGAGTGGTGAAGGATATCCCGTGTACTGTGATGCCTCTAGAGTTGGTTTGGGATGTGTTTTGATGCAGCATGGGAAAGTAGTGGCTTATGCTTCAAGGCAGCTAAAAAGGCATGAGTAGAACTACCCTACCCATGATTTGAAAATGGCGGCTGTAGTCTTTGCACTAGAGATCTGGAGACACTACCTATATGATGAAGTGTGCGAGATATACACCAACCACAAGAGTTTGAAGTACATCTTCCAACAGAGGGATTTAAACTTGAGGCAGAGGAGGTGGATGGAACTTCTGAAGGACTATGATTGTACCATCCAGTATCATCTTGGGAAGGCCAATGTAGTAGCAGATGCTCTGAGTAGAAAATCTTCTGGCAGCATGGCCACATATCAGCGATGAGGAGATCGTTAATTCAGGAAGTACACGAATTGATGGATCAAGTTCTGATCTTGGATATTTCAGATGAGGGGGTATTATTGGCCCATTTTTCAATAAGACCAGACCTGCGAGATAGAACCAGAGTTTCTCAGCATAGAGACTCGCAATTAATGAAGATTATAGAAAGAGTACAGTAGGGTGAACGTTGTGAATTTGGATTTGCTAGTGATGGCGCTCTCATGTAAGGTTCCAGGATATGTGTGCCCAATGTGGACAACGTCAGGAATGAGATCATGCAAGAGGCATACTATACGCCCTACAGTGTCCACCCAGGCTCCACCAAGATGAACCGTGATATGAAAGATAGCTACTGGTGGAATGGCATGAAGAAAGACATAGCAGACTTTGTGTCTAAGTGCTTGACTTATCAAAAAGTGAAGTTTGAACACCAGAGGCCATCAGGGAAACTGCAAGAGCTCCCTATCCCTGAATGGAAGTGGGAAATGATCACTATGGATTTTGTAACTGGGTTGCCTCGTACCACGCGGGCATATGATTCGATATAGGTAATTGTAGATCGTCTAACTAAATCAGCTCATTTCTTACTTGTGAGAACCACCTATTCTATTGCACAATACGCCAAGCTCTATGTTCGAGAAATAGTCAGATTGCATGGAGTTCCTGCTTCCATAATATCTGACAGAGGGCCCCAGTTCACTTCTCAGTTTTGGAGAAAGCTACAGGAAGCACTTGGCACACAGTTAAACTTCAGTACCACCTTCCACCCTCAGATAGACGGGCAGTTCGAAAGGACAATTCAAACACTGGAAGACATGCTTCGTATGTGTGTTCTGGATTTTGGAGGTTAATGGGATGATCAGCTACCCTTGGTGGAGTTTGCCTATAATAACAGTTATCATTCCAGTATCTGGATAGCACCCTATGAGGCACTATATGGCAAAAAGTGTAGGCTTCCTTTATGTTAGATAGAAATGGGAGAAGCGAAGGTGCATGATGTAGACCTAATGCAGTACACTTCAGATATGGTTCGTTTAATCAGGGAACGATTGAAAATGGCTTTTAGCAGGAAGAAGAGTTATGTAGATCCCAGACGGAGAGATGTAGAGTTTGCAGTAGGCGATTACGTATTCCTGAAGGTTTCTCTGATGAAGGGAGTTATGAGATTTGGAAAGAATGGCAAGTTGACACCTCAGTATATTGGACCTTTAGAGATTATTGACAGAGTCGGAGTAATTGCCTACCGGTTGGAGTTACCACCCAGCCTTTCTTATGTTCACCCTGTGTTTCACATCTCCATGCTCAGGAAATACATACCTGATCCTTCTCATGTGCTACATCCAGATACTGTAGAGCTGAAAGAAGACTTGACATTTGAGGAGCAGCCAGTAGCTATAGTGGACTACCAAGTGAGGCAACTAAGATCAAAACAAATTCTTATGGTTAAGGTTTTGTGGAAGAGCCAATCAGTAAAAGAATGCACCTAGGAGTCAGAGCGGGACATGTGTAGCAAGTATCCTTTATTTGTTCAATGTGTAATTCTATTTTTTTATTCTGCCTTACGTAAAAATTCGAAAACAGATTTTCTATAAGGGGGGAAAAATGTAACACCCTAAAATTTTAAATTAATTATTTTATGGGTAGCTATTAATATTTTATTTTATTTAAATTTTAGAAAATTATTTGAAATTTTTCAAGTTTTTGAAATCAAGTTCGATTTTTCGAAAATATAAAACTTTGATGATTTTTAAAAATTTATTTAAAGACCACATGGCAAAACTAAAAATATATTTAGAATTTTTCTAAGTTTTTTAGAATTTTTTCGAAATTTTTGAGCCTCGTTTTTTGTTCCAAGGCAGAGTAAAAATTCAATTTTGGGTATCTTGAATCGAACCGACTGAATCGAATAGGACCGAGTCGGACCAGTTGAATCGGATCGGCCCTTTCCTTTTTCTCTTCTCCTTCCCTGCGCGCCTGACTCTTCCTCTCCCCTCTCCATTTTCTTTCTCCTCTCTCCTCCCCTTGTCGGCCCATCGCCAACCCAGCCTTCCCTAGTAGCCGGCAAGCCTCTAGGACACCTCCCCGCCGTCGGCTGACGCTCCAGGCCGCTGGAAAATGGCCCCAAAAACTCCCCCTCGCGTGAGTGTCGTTTCAGCTTTCTAGGCTGATTCGACCACCGATTAGACCGGATCTTATCCCAAAACACATCTACACCTTGAGAGCTTTCCGTAGACACCAAGAACATAAAAATCCATTGAGCGGTTTGTCCAATTATTGCTTGCGAAGTTTTAGCCTATTTTGCTTTTGGGCTAGATTTCTCGAAAATTGTAAACCCCACAAAAAATCAGAGAGTACCGGAGTGCTCCACTCGACGAGAGCTTAGCGACAATACCCATTTCGAATTTTTTTGACACTGTTTTCTGGTGGGTCCCATGAAACTTCGCAGTATTTTTTCGAGTATTAAATGAGTTTAGAAATTTTCGTAAAAATTATATACTAACCCTCGTATTGTGGGCTTCGCGTAGGTACCTTCAATTCGTAGAAATTCAACAGTTTCTCAGGTCTGTAATTTCGAATCGGACAAGTAGACTACCGAAAAAGTTTCAGAATTGGGCCAAAATTATAGGCTACCCCACCATTTTCAAATGTTCCGGATGCGTCCCCAAGGTCTCAGAATTGGCATAAGTAAACCCAAACCCTACTTTTTCTTAATTATCTAGTGCCTGATTTTGATGAAAAATCTATAAAATATTCGTGGTAGGTTAGAAAATTATAATTCCTTTTGCATTAGCTTAATAATATTGCTAAGGACCGCAGGACAAAGTTTTAAAATTTTTAGAGCTCATTTGGGTAGTTTGTGTAAAAGGGCTAATTGTAGGGATTAAATTGTAATTTTTCAAATTATAGTTGTTGACTATTTGGATGGGCCCAAGATGGGCCATGTGATGTGATTGAGTTGTGGATGTATGACTTATAGATATAGAAGTGCATTTTGAGCCATTTTGCAGGTTATGTAGGTTCTAGATATAGGGAAGACTCTGCCGGATTTTAGGCAAAACTTAAGGCATCTTTGGTCCTTTCTAAACTTGTATTGAGTCAAATATATTAAATAATTGCAATGAAATTTGTCAGGTAAGCCGGGACAGCCTTCCTCCTCCACCCAGCTGCCGCAGTGACCTCTGTTCAAGTTTGTGAGTAAAATATTAATTTTAATTATAATTTCAATATTATTATATATTCAGGCATGCCCATGCATCACTTATAAATATGTATCTATGTAGTTAAACACGGCATGTTTTATATTGCATTCTTAATTGATGAAGTGCCATGGATGTTGTTTGTGACAATTTAGAGCAGTGTGCGTGCATTGGTGTGCATGTGGTGTGGCATTGGATATGGATAGGACGGGTAGACGCGGCTTGAGAGACACTCGCTAGGACTCGATCCTTTATGGATAAGTTGGGGTAGGCACAACTCGAGATGATCTCGCTGGCCTCCGCATTTGGTTTATTAAGCAAAAGTCCGGCTTGAGAGACACTCGCTAGCAGAGGTTGGATTAAGAGAGCTGTATAAGGGATTAGCTCCCATACATATACTGTTTGAACATTATTGGGTGTATGAGTGCTCCAAATTGCCTATTTACTGTTATGATGTGATGTGTATGAAAATTTTGATGGTGTTGCATTCCACTCCTTAGGATGCATTAGCTTTAGGTAGCTATAGAAATTATAGTTAAAATTGGCATTTTACTCTCTGAGTCAAACGCTCACTCTTGTTCACCTTATTTTTTCAGGCTACAGGAGGATTACTTATTGTGACTAACCTGCTCCTCTTCTTCGCAGGTCAATTAATATCTAATGTATTTTGTACAATTTAGCCAAATTTTAGACTCTACATGTGTTAGGAGTATTTTAATCAATTTGGGGATTGTAATATAATATTATGTTGAATATGTAAGAACATTAAATACATGCATGATTGGATTGGATGAGGGAGCTGAGCTCCCATTGGATTTTATGATATTATGAGTATGTGAAGGGTGAGCTAAGCTCCCCAAATGATGATATATTGTGCTTACAGGTCGAGCGAGTCAAAAAATCCCCGTTATATGGTCCATGTTATGGTCGGACTCTGTCTAGTTAAATTCTTGAAATTGGGCTTAAAATGGGCCTTAGGATTGGGTTAAGAAATAGTTATGCTTACTACAGACCTCGGGGGCTTTAGGTTGGCCCAGGTCCTAGTGCCGGTCCAGCCCATAGGTTGGGTCATGACACATACACACTCTCTCTCTTTCTTATTTCTTTTCTTTTCATAACTTTCTTCTCCGATTACCGTTTTCAGCGTTCTTGGTATCAAAATGCTCTTTTCTTTATGGGCATCGTGTAGATATCAAGCTTGCATCGTGTCATTTTTCGATTTGTGCAAATCAAGTTTTAGAAGTTTTTGCCCATTTTGACTTCCAAACAAAATTATCCCAAACCAAAATTTTTCTAAAAAATCTGAGTATACCAGTGCGTTGTGCACTCCGAGAGCTTCGAGTATTTTTCAATGCCAAAAAATTTTTGAGACCTACGAGCTTGCTAGTGAGATTTCGAGTCTTTAAAGTCACCTTTTAGGTTAAATAAAATTTTTTTCTAACTCCTTATATTGTGGGCTTCATGTAGGGACTTCCGTTTTAGAGAAATTCTACTGGTGCCCGGGACAGTAGTTTTGGCCTAGACGCATAGGTTCTAAGACACATCTAAGAAGTAAGTCGATATTATAGTCGTTCCTACTATTTTCATATGCCCCAGACACGTTCCAAGTGTCAGAATTAGCATAGATAACCCCGAATGCAAATTCACTCCTTTTGCCTTAAGTTGAATTATAGTTCAATAATTAATAAAATATTCATGAGTGTATGAAATATAGTAATTTTAACTATAATATTAAGATAATATTATTAAGGACCTCCAGGGATATTTATGGAATTTTCGCAATTGAATTGGATATATTTAAACAATAGTGAATTTTAGGCCCTTAAGTTGAAATTGAGCAATAACACTAGTTAATTGGTTTTGGCAAGCCCTGAATGGCATTGTATTGTGTTCTATTGTGAGCTTGAGGCCTTTGGATTGTTGAGATATAAATTATGTTTTCTTATAGGGAGGTTAAGTCCTAAGTATAGGGAAAACTCTGTTAAATTTTTGACACAAAACTAGGAAGTCTTTTGTTTCTTTAATTTAATTATTATTAGTTTATTCTTGATAGTTCTTTGGTATATTTGCTTAGGTGATCCAAATCAACCATTTTCTTCTTCTCAGCAAAATCAATAAGCTTTAAGTTGCACTGTGAGTTAGATATTGATTATTTTTATAATTTCAATATTATTTATATTCTTAGCATGCTATATATATATATATATATATATATATATATATATATATATATATATATATATATATATATATATATATTCAAACTTAGTTAAATAAATTGGAAGCATTCTTATTGTTATACATTTAATTGTTGTTAATTGTTTGTGATTGCCGTGTTGAGGATAATTTAGAGTTGTGTATGTGTTATATAGGTATGGTATATGATGGATATGGATTGGACGGGTAGTCGTGACTTGAGCTAGTCTCACTAGAACCCAGTCCTTATAGATATGGAAAGTTAGAGTGAGGCACGGCTTTAATTTGATCTCACTTGGGACCGCATTTAGATTTGAGCAAAAGTCTAACTTGAGTTGAGCTTGCTGGCTGGTCTTAGATTAAGAGAACTAGATAGGGGATCAACTCCCATAGTTATGTGTGAAAATGCTATTCTGGGTGCTGTGTAGCTCCAAATTATCTTCTTGTGTGAGAATTGGATGAATTGCTTAATATAAGTGCTCAGTGTGCATTTTATACTTAGGAACGCATCAGTCTTAGATAGCTATAGAAATTATAACTATAATCAATATCTAAACTCTCCGAGTTGAACACTCACCCCTATTCAATTATTTTTTCCCAGGTGATAGGTGGATATTATTTTGGAGTTAACATGTTTTCTTTCTCACAGGAAACTTGAAATGGTTAATGTATTAATTGTTAATTTTATTATTCAAATCTAGAACTCTGCAGTGACTATAATGGTATTCTTGTATTATAAAATTAATGTACTTGACTTATAGTGCTTATGTGTTATTGCATTCAGGGTGAGCTAACCTCCCCATTTTGATATTGGATGTTGATTTGGTTTGTGATAGTGAGCTGAGCTCCTCAATTGTGGTTTTGTTTGTAATACAGGTTGAGTGAAATTTCTCCTCGTTGGATTGTCCATTTTATGGCCGAATTCTGTCCATTTGTTTTCTTGATATTGGGCTTTCTTTTTTTGTTTTTTTGGTTTTGTTATTGGGTGATAAACTATTTAGGCTTACTATGGGCTTTGAAGGCCTTATGCTGACCCAAGTCCTAGTGTCGATTTGACTCGTGAGATGGGTCGTGACACCATTTATAAAGCATTAAAGTCTAACTAAATAAAATAAAATCTCATATAAATCTCAACCACTTAGTCAAGATTAGATCACTATCTTAAAAATTGAAATGTAACAACCTTAAAAACTATTATCTTTAAAATCTTGTGGGATACTGATGAATAATAATCAACCATATTTGAATTAGGTGTTAACATTCTCTCTCTTAATTCAAACATGGACTCAAAATAGTTTTTTTTTTTTTTTATTGTGATTGGAGCACTTCTCTCCAAAAGACAGGTTGATAGGTTGGAGCACTTCTCTCCAACTAACAATTTTGGTGCACTTCTCACTAATTTTTGATCATTTTGGAGCACTTCTCTCCAATCTCTTCATTATTGATGCATTTCTTTGACCTTTTTAAGCCTTTTTTATCAAAACTTTTATTAGAGCACTTCTCTCCAACAACCTATGATAAATTTGTGTTTAAAGATTTCTCACATGTGCCTATAGGATCATTGAGGCTCTGATACTACTGTTGGAACAAAAATAATTTACAAAAATAAAGAATAGAAAGAAACACTCTGTACAACTCCATTGACACAAAGATTAATTAATTGTGCTATTTATATAGTATTAATGTCTAACTAAATAAAATAAAATCACATATAAATCTCAACTACTTAGTCAAGATTAGATCACTATTTTAAAAATTGAAATGCAACAACCTACAAAACTATTATCACTAAAATCTTGTAGGATACTGATGAATACTAAATCAACCATGTTTGAATTAGGTTCTAACAAATAGCTATTTTGAATCTGGTATTTGCGGTTCACATAATGTTAGTGGTTCTCATTGTTATGGTTACATACACTATTATGGCTAGGACTATTGTGATCAGAAGAATGGAGTCGTACAAGGCTTTGCCTACTACCGCTTCTAATTCTAATCGTATTCAGATGAAGGCCTTAACTAGCACTCAAGTTTTATATTTTGGACTTTACTGGTGGTGCATTTTACCCTTAAGCTTCCTCTCTTTTGTGCTTAAATTTTAGGGTTTATTTTTCTCTGTTCGATTTAATTTCATCTCAAATTAATGATTTGTTTGTAGCCTATTTAAATAATAAAACTCATCTACATTAATCTATAACTGATGTGCTCATGATGTAGAACATAGGAAAGAATCAAAAGCAAAGAAAAAAAAAATCAAGGACCAATCATTGAAGAAAAGAGAACTAATTTTCAAAGTTTATTGATCTCATAAAATTGTCATCACAAAAACTGCTAACAATGAAAAACGTAGGCCTTATTTATAAGATTAGGAATCCCAATTTCATTAGGATTTTAGAACCTTAATTCAATCATAATTAGGAATTGAAGAATCTTAATTTAATTAGGAATCTAATCTATTTAAGATATACAATCATCAAAAAACTAAAATTCTTATTTTTTATATTTTTTTCCTAAAATAAGTACTCTCAAAATCTTTAGGAGTATATTCTGCATCATTCCCCCTTGGTTAAATAGAACACCACTCCGTAGAGTTGACTTGCAAATGACCATCCAAGAGAGATCGATCTAGGCTCTAGAATTCCTTGTGTGATCCAAATAGCAATGGAATCAAGATGGCCTTACCACTTGACAAGAAATCTGCGAAATCCACATTGTGAGGAAGAAACGAGCTCATCACCGAGCACAGTGTTAATGATATCTCTAGGCTGAGGAAGTGCTAGTAACTTTGGCACAAGCTGATCTATATAAACTAGAAGATAAAATAGGAGGCTCAAAAGTGCCTCAATAAGTGACAAGTCCTTCACATTGAAAATAAGACCAATATTCATATCTTTAGGTAAGTCAAGTAAATATGCATTAGATCCAAGTTTTTGCAAAATGGAGAAAGGGCCAATAGCTCGAGCATGAAGTTTTTCTAGAGAATTTTTAAGAAATCTTTCAAGACGAATACGAATAATGACATAATCACCAATATTGAATTCTTTATTCCTACGATGCACATTAGCAGCAAGTTTGTAATTTTCATTATTTAAAGCAATCTTTCTCCTAATCTCAGCATGCAAATCATGAATATATTGAGCAAAAGATTAAGTAGGTTAGGAAACATGAATATCAGGTGGAAGAGGAACAAGGTCAATTAGGGTACGGGAAGAATAGCCATGAACAATCTCAAAAGGGCTTTTACCTGTGGAACAATTTACTGAATTATTATAGGTAAACTCTATAATAGAAAGAACCATATCCCAATTACCTTGCTTCTTTCCTACAAGACACCTAAGAAAATCACCCAAGCTATGATTTATAACTTTAGTTTGACCATCTCTTTGAGGGTGAAAAGCCAAAGAAAATTTCAATGTAGTGCTAAACAACTTCCAAAGTTTCTTCCAAAAGTAATTAACAAACTTAACATCCCTATCAGACGCTATAGAAGAAGGTAAACCATGCAATTTGACAACTTCTATAAAGAACAATGCAGTTACATATGAAGCATCATATGTCTTGTTACATGGAATGAAATGAGCCATTTTTGAAAACCTATCCGCTACTACTAAAATAGAATCATGCCCTCGAGCTATTTTAGGTAACCCAAGAACAAAATCCATACTTACATATTTCCAAGGGGTATGTGGAATAGGAAGAGGAGTGTACAAACTAGTGTTATGTTTCTTAGCCTTAGCTAACTATTAAGTGCGGGCACTGTGAGACAATCCTAACAACATCTCTCTTCAATGAAGGCCAATAGAACCTATCCTCAACAAGTGCAATGGTCTTATCTTTTCCAAGATATCCTGCTAGCCCACCTACATGTAATTCCCATACTAAGAATTCTCTAAGTGAAGTGCAAGGAATGCATAATTTGGTGGCCTTAAATAAATAACCATCACAAATAACAAAATCACAACGATTACCTATATTCACCTCTTGAAAAATAAGACCAAAATCAGGACAAGTATTATAATCATCTTTCATTCTTTCAAATCCAATGACATGCGCACTCATTTCATGAAGAACAAATGCTATATGGAACAAATGCTATATGATTAAGTGATCAGCTGCTTATTCTCAACACTAGAACGATGTTTAAGAATAAAGGAATACTCATTAAGAAACTCAACCCACCTAGCATGTCTAGAATTCAATTTCTTTTGTGAGTTCATGTAACACCTCTCACCCGTCTACAGTGTAGCCGAGCAAGGTATGCCACATTTGGTGCCGGAGCACCCTATCTTATCTTGTCATGTACATTAATAATTTAATGTCCTTTGTTTTTATTATCCCACATATAAATTTTTTTTTATCACATTTCATTCTTATGAAGACTCAGACAGAGTCTCCTCTGTTTTATTAGTGCATGGTAGGTTTCACTATTTACCTATTAAAATTTTTATATCATAAGTTCAATCCATATCAATTTACCTCTTGTCATATCCATCTCATTAGTTTCCATGTATCACATCATATCATCAATTCATATCATATGTCATATAGTTAATTCATGTAAAACACATTTACTTTTATTAATAGAATCCATATACAATAATTTACAATTTGTATTATAGTCTCAAAATAAATTACATCTTTAACTTATGTACAGAAATCAAAAATGCAAAATCTAAATACACATGAGCCCTACAAAAAATACTCTGCTGAGGTGACTCCCACACTAGTGCAGATCTGCTCAGAATCTCTGTCTAGACTCTACTGATCAATCTCTCCAATACCTACGCAAGGAAACAATCCATCGCGCTAAGCATATTACTTAGTGGTGCATAATTTAAAATAAAAATAATTGAATAATCAAGGATAATTATTTTATGTATAATTTCATATAGAGATTCATATTTTATGGACTTTGAGTCAATTACATGTTTACTGAGCTTTAGAAGCAATTAAACATGTCGAGATCCTTTCTAATAATTTATCCATTTTAAGTCTTCTTAATTACATATCGGTGGTCTCTTCATATAATTATTTAATTTTTAAAGCTTATTACTTATGAGTCATTTCATAACTTTAGCTGCTCCATAGGAGCATATTAATTTACTAAGATCTCTTCATATAATCAATTGATTTTTACACCTATTACTCATATCTGTGATCTTTTTGGTATTTAATTAAATTTAAGACTCATTACTCATATTTGTGCCCAAGTTGCCTATGACAGACTATAAAGACTGGATATATAGGAGTATACAAGTTAGACATTTGTATGCCTATCATGTATACATCTGTCATGTCAGGCACAAGGCCAGCGGGCAGGCATAAAGCCAGAAATCATATCAGGCACAATGGCCAACGGGCAGGTATAAAGCCAGTAGAACAATCATATCAGACATATATTGTCTATCAATGATTATTCCTGTGGGTAGTACTGAAATCTATAGTCCCTAATTGGTATATCAATCGATCCAAGCTATATACATAAGTTTAGGTATACTTTGGGCAAATTAGTATAATTAAGCACTTATAGTTTTATTATTTTATACTATGTACTATTAAGGGTTCATAACATATTGTTATTTCACTTTATTTACTATTTATGCTTTATACCATTTTCATGTCATTATAATGGGAACATAGGTCCCAAGTACATATTCATATAACTTATGAATTTATCACTCTCATTATTTTATGTCACGTACTATACATATTTATAGTATTGTTATTTCATATATGATGGAAACATAGGTTCCAAGCGTATTTTCATATAACAAACCATTTAGGTAATTTACATTTTATGTATCAAATGATTCATGTCACCTTGTAGTGGGAAAGTGGATCCCACATACCTATTTCATGCAATTCAGTGTTTAGTAACACATTAGGGTCATTAGGGTTAAAACCCTACCATAAGATAAGTTGTCTTATGAACGTTTCTTTAGGTTCGGTTTTAATGTCTTAACTTTACCTATCAATTTGATAACTTTGTGGCCACTGTTTGGCCATGCTTCCTTCATGGAAGTTTTTCTTCTATGTCTTTTCTTATTTTTCCTTTTTGAATCATGTCATTTGGATTTCTGAAACTCAAGTTATGGTCAAATAACCATAACTGGTTCATTTCCTAATTCTGGATCCTTAGTTAGGCAAATTTTGGGGTTATAATTTACCAATTAAACTGGACATATTGTAGTCACTTTTAGGCTTAGTATTCTCCACATAATTTGTTGCCCCATGTCATATGGTCACTCAAAATTTTGGATTGCAATTTTTCAAGTCTTGTAGAATTACTTATAGCCAAATCACTGGCCTGGACTCAAGTACCCTGTGCCAACAGGATCCTAGTTTAGGTAAGTAGTTTTTACTCAACTTTTGGGATTCTTACATTTATAATTTGAGGAAAGTGTCTAAAACAAAGTTGTAGATCTATTTCTTAGGTTTCCATAACAATATGGCTCATCCCAATTGGAGTTTCCAAGTGAGAGATATAACTAAAAGACTATTCTGGAGTCAAATGGTCACTTAGGCAATTTCCATAATTTGCATACTAACTTGATCTTGTCAATTGACCTAGTTCTCTTGATTTGTTGGTTTTGATCAAAATACCAATATTGTAGATTGATGTCTTGTGAACATTTTGCCACTAGTTTCATTGCATTTGGATTTCTGTAGAACAAGTGATGGCCTTTTTACCAAAACTGGTCAAGTAGCCTTTATCTAGCAATTCTGGGCAGTTTTGGTATTGGACAGTTTTGGTAACCCAAATTGGGCAAGCAATTTGGCTCTGTTAGAGGCATTTCTAGGCTCTGTGATCTTTATGAAAGTTGAAGTCCTATGTCTAAGCTTTCCAATGGTATAAATTTCAGGTCATTTGGATCTGTCTGGAGTAAGTTATGACCAAATGAATGTACACTGTTCATTTGGTCATTTTCTGGGTTTACTATTTAGTAATCCGGATTAGGGCAGAATTTAGGTCACTTTTCGGACAGAATTTAGGCATGGTTTCTTCATGAAAAATGGTGCATTTTAGGTCTAGTTTTACCTCCAATTAGCCTCATATCAATTGGAGCCACACAATTTTGGTTATGGCTCAAAACACACTGAATTTTAATAATTCTCAACCTGCACAAAAGAACACTCCCAAATTTTTATTTCTCCAACTCCCAAACTTCAAATTGGCATTCAGGGCAGTTCTAATATCATCAATTCATTTCAACACAATCAATTTCCAACAATTACATTAAGTCTCTAATATTTAGTTCAAAACCCTAATTCACATTGTCAAGGTCAATCACAATATACACATGAATTCAAATTTCTATCACATGTAACTTCATCAATCAACATATAGCCCTCATCTACTTATTCATCAATAGCATTAATCAACATTTACATGCATGAAATTATCAATCTCCTAAGTTCCTCAAGCCTACCGAATTGAGACATTTACACAAAGTCCTCAATAATGTTTTCAAACCCTAATTCAAATTGTCAACCTCAAACATACACATGCAATTAAATTCCGGTACATGTAATTAGCTTAATCAACATCACTAATCATCATTTACATGTAAGAATTAATCAAATTCCCATACTTCTCAAGGCTGCCGAAACTTAACACTTCTCCTAACTTACCATTTCTTTTGATTTCAAGCATAATTCACTTCATCTTAACTTCAATTCAATTTTTAATGAAGAAAGGAAAAGGGTATAAGCACTAACCTTGTTTCAAGAATCTCTCAACCTTGTAAAACTTCAAAATTTCTCTTTCTTGTTGCTGCCTATATACTTCCCAAGGTGTGAGGACTAATTTTTGTGAAGTGAACTTGTGATTTTAAGTGGAAAATGAGAGGGATATTAAGCTTGCATGAAAGAACTTCCATGGAAGAAGAAATGGAGATGGAATTCAGCTAAGGTTGAGAGGAAGAAGAAGAAATGAAGTTAGTGGTTGAACTTTTGTCTTCTAATGCCTTATATATTCCCACTAGCAATTTGTTTAATTCATTATAATAATTTAAAGTTTTCATATTTACAATAATTCCCTTTAATTTCCTTTAATTACATTACACATATAGTTTCATAATTTCATGGGATTTTTAAAATTATAATGCCACTTATTTTAATGGATATTTAGGTCAAAAGTCAACTCTAGGTGCCAAATGACCAAAATACCATTCTTTAGGTTATAGTCACACTTTTTCGGTAATACTGATTAAATCCCTGATCCGACGGTTCCTTTAATTTCATTTTCATCTATACCAATTAACTAAATTTTCTTTAACATTTTTAATGTCATTTGTACCTCAGTAAATCTTTAATTAAGTTTCAAAAATTATTTTCTAGGGTTTATCGCAGGTCTGGGGTCGTCAACTGTCTACGCAGTGACTTCCCAGTACGGTCACCCATCGCTAGAATCGCAGCTCATTTAACCTAGTTATATTTCATCTCTTTTATTTTTCCTTAATTTTTCTTGTATTTTCTTATCATTTATTCCATCATTTTATGTCTCCTCACTATCATTTAAGTATAGTTCCAAGCATTCTGACTGTCGGAACAGTAGAACGTACGGACTACCTATGGTGAGGGAATTACAATTCTTCCCCTCTAAGTAAAATTTCATCCTCGAAATTTATCCAGTGTAAATAATCGAGGAACCGCTATCTCCTTGGTTTTCCGCTTTTTTGTGTTATAATACTTCACTCTCTCTTTAGTCTGTCTTACTAGACTTAGCTCTAAAATCTTATCCTCATCTCGATTTACTATCAGAATACGTAGCTCTACACAATAGTTCTAAGTCGGTACTGTAATCTGCAGCTTACAGCACAAACATCGAGAACATTACATAGTTACCACGGTATATCCTAATAGATCAGATTTTTCCTATACTTATCCTTTTTGAATATATGACTTTCTGTGGACCAAGATCCATATCTTAACCTAAAATAATTAGAGAAAACAGATCTGTATTAGTGTCACCTCGACTCCTATATAAAGGCTCATGCATGTTATACACACTATATTTTTCTGTCTATCTAGGTCTAGAACCACCTAAACCTTTGCTTTGATACCAATAAATGTAACACCCCTTACCCGTCTACAGTGTAGCTGAGCAAAGTATGCCACATTCGGTGCTGGAGCACCCTATCTTATCTTGTCATGTACATTATTAATTTAATGTCTATTTATTTTTATTATCCCACGTATAAATTTTTTTTTTATTATATTTCATTCTTATGAAGACTCAGACAGAGTCTCATCTGTTTTATTATTGCATGGCGAGTTCTTCTATTTATCTGTTAAAATTTTCATATCATAAGTTCAATCCATATCAATTTATCGCTTGTCATATCCATCTCATTAGTTTCCATGTATCACATCATATCATCAGTTCATATCATATGTCATATAATCAATTCATGTAAAACACATTTACTTTTATTAATAGAATTCATATACAATAATTTACAATTTATATTACAGTCTCAAAATGAATTACATCTTTGACTTATGTACAGAAATAAAAAATACAAAATCTAAATACACATGGATCCTACAAAAAATACTCTGCTGAGGTGACTCCCACATTAGTGCAGATCTGCTCAGAATCTCTGTCTGGACTCTACTGGTCAATCTCTCCAATACCTATATGAGGAAACTGTTATTAGTATGCCCTAGAGCATATCATTTAGTATGTTTCTTGTACATGATTTTATTAATAAAAGGCATTTTCACTTTTCCGTTTACATAAGATATTTATGTGTAATAGAAAAGGTCTATTGATATTTTGTTAGAAATTCTATTCTTAAGTTGTTAAGAATATGAGTGATAGTATTTCTAGTACAAAGTATCGTAAATAGGTTCACAATCGAGGATACTTCATAATAAGGACATGACTTATCCAGAAAGATTGTATTCATATTTGTTCACAAGTTATTTATATGAGATATAAATAAGATGGAATGGTGAGTCTCATGCCATATGACAAACATGATAAGCACTTATAAATGATAAGTAGGCCGAACCAGTGACACTTATGACAAGCACATGGAGTTTACTCTTGTCAATGTTTTGTCATAAATCATATCAGTGCATATAATCTTTAGACCTGAGATAGCACAGTTATCTTGTATATAGATGGTTTGAGTTTGATACTGCTTTCATACTTGTACTATGTATGGGTATATGGGCATGTGTTGGCTCCTACTAGTTATATATGAAGGTAAGTGTTGATCAAGATGGAATTTGTTCCTCTAAGTAAATAGATATAAAATCCTATGTTCATTTAATTGTTCTTGATGTTTCAAGTTCCTGACCAGGACAGATAGATTTATTTAGAAAAGCATTTCTGATGAGAAAATCTTTTTAATCAAGAACTGGAATTAAAAGAGAACATAATATTCATAGCAAATGGAGTTTGACATAAACCATGACTCCAGCTTGAGTTGGGATTTTGTAACAGAGAGATTCCAGTGCATGGTAACATATGATTATAGGTTCATTTAAGGTAAACCTTATTACTGATTGGGTGGCCATGGCATGCTATGCTAGGTGTTAACCATGGTCTATGAGGTGTATAAAATGATTTAGAGAAATCATTTATGGTAAGAAAGAGTTCTGATGATATTAAGAGTTGATATCATGTCTCATTACCAATTAGTGATGAGCCTAGTAAGTCACACACATACACAAGTTATCACCTAATTAAATATGATTTAATTAATTAATTAAAGAGTTTAATCGATTAATTAAATAGATTTGGTTTGCAATTAGATTGCAAAGTCCCTAGGATGACTTGAAACCAAATCTAGATTATTGGATGTATAGTATAAGTTAAATTTATATTTAAAGTGCTTAAATATGAATTTAATTAATGAGAAATTAATTAATTGATTTATATTTGATATAAATTGATTAGAAGAAGAGAAATAATTATTTTGGGTTGAGAACTCAAAATTAAGACACAGGGGCATTTTGGTCATTTCACAAGGTGACATGTGACACCATGTGATAGTGACACATGGCATTACACATAAACTTGCCAAATCTCTTTTAATCATGTAAGGTGATTAAAATTAAGATTAAATATATGTTTGACACTTGGCACAATGTGATTGGGTCAATTAAACCTAGAAACAATCAAAGGGTGACATGTGGCAAGGGTTTAATGTATTGACCCAGCTATATAAGTGTTGTTATGATAAGAAAATAACACAACCAACTGCTGCTCTCATTGGTGCCGCCACCCAAGGCTCTCCCCTCTCTTCTTCTTCATCTTTTATCAATTCAAAGGGATTAGCCATCAATCTCTTGAATTAAAAATACTAGAAATCATTTCTAGTGTCCTGTTTACATTTTTAATCTCTTAAAAGGCAGAACTTGATTTTCTAAATAATAGAAAAAGCTTTAGAAGCTATTCAATGGCTGCCATAGGTGAACTTGGTGTGGACAAGTTAGAGGGACAACATCTAGTGTCCTGAAGATGAATCTCAAAGGCGCAAATATATTTCAGTGCATCAAGAGGTTAGTGTGTTTGTTCTTGATTTAATCTAGGGTTCTAAAATTAATCTAATTAATTTTAAAATCTTAAATGGAAAATACAGATCCAAAAACATATTAAAAGAGTTTTAATATGTTGTTTATCATTGAAATCAAATAGATAAAAATAAATCTTGCATGATACATGTGACCCTAGGTGAAAATTTTTGAATTCAATGGTATAAACTTGTGTTTTTCAAGCTTCCGCTCCTTCAATTGGTATCAGAGCCACTATATTTGCCATTTAGATTGTTGATTATATGATTTAATTGTGTGTTTTGATCATGAGATGATTTATCCATTGCTGGTTGCAATGGATGTGTGGCGGCATGCAAGAGATCACCATCAATGGTGCGTATGGTTTGGCTTCATGGGTGGTGCAAAGATTTGACTTTTTAATTTGCAATTATTGTATGATCTAAAAACTCATCTTATGTCTAATTAAATTGTTTAATTAGAATTTTAATCACACAATTAAATTTTGATTCAAATCAGAATTTTAAAAATTATTTGAATGTTATTCAAATTTGAATTTTAAAAGTTGTTTGAATGTGATTCAAATCTGAATTTTTAAAGTTGTTTGAATCATATTTAAATCTGATTTTTTAAAGTTGTTTGAATAATATTCAGATCTGAATTTTTAAAAATTGTTTGAATGTGATTCAAATCTGATTTTTTAAAAATTGTTTGAATGTGATTCAAATCTGAATTTTTAAGGTTGTTTGAATGTTATTCAAATTTGAATTTTTAAATTTGTTTGAATGATATTCAAATCTAAATTTTTAAATTTATTTGAATCATATTCAAATCTGGATTTTTAAGTTGAATATGAGATATTCAATTTAATTTAAGTATGTATGTTTTATTTAATTGTTAAATAATGATATGCCTGATGGATGATCATGGACTATAAAAGACTAATGTAATTGGATTTATTTTTTTTTTATGTTTCTTTGGGATTATAAATTAATTAATTTATTTTAATTTATTTTGGGCATGTATTATTAAGTTTGTAATAATTTTTGGGTTGTAATTTCATTTATTTACTTCTTGTAAATTCGCCTTGGTATGCTAAGGATTACTATGTAATATTAGATTGCAAGAAGTTCAAGGAGGTCAAGAGCATTGGTGGGACCAGTGGGGGAATTCAAGATCAAGTGTTGATTATGTACTCTTTCGGCAACTCTTGTAAAATGAATAAATGAAATGCACCTAGGAATGCCCTGATTCAATTCTTAGTGGCTCAGAATTGAATCCCTTAGAAAGTCCATGATCATACCATATTTACTACTTATCCATGAATGCATGAGATGTATGGAAATGTATGCAATTATATGATATATGCATGCTAAATGGGTAATGTGCAAAGTGAGACCTTAATAGTAATTAGGATGACTATAAAATCTTCCAAACAAATTATTAAGTTGGAAATGCTATAATTAAAGTAATTATAACATGGACCCTCCAATGGGGCAATTATTTTAAGAAATTTTAAATAGTTATATAAGATGCAATTAATTTAAGAGATTTTCTTAAGAATAATTGTTAAGAATGAGATGTTATAAATATGTAAATAGTTTGGTGGCCAATATTGGATGTACCTGAGGACATTAAAATTATTTGCATAATTACTGGCTCAATGGGATCAACTTAACTAATGCAAGATAAGTCAATAATTGATGTACCTGAGATTTTGAGCATTAGGGGTTAGGTAAAGGATTGAACCTCACATGAGATGTGATGGGCAGAGAGTTGCTCACTTATAGTTTATTGTAATTCCAATAACGGATGTACCTGAGGATGATCAATAGAATTATAAGAATTCAATCACTCACTAGAAATCCATCCAACTAGGATTTCCGTTTTCTACTTTGGAAGTGTAGGATTCGCTAAGTTAGTGAGAGGACCAATTTGATTAAAAGACCATAATCATTTTGGTTAATTACTTGATATATTTACTAATTAATCTGGTTATTTTTTGCAGTTA
Organism: Hevea brasiliensis; assembly: GCF_030052815.1. Taxonomy (NCBI): domain Eukaryota; kingdom Viridiplantae; phylum Streptophyta; class Magnoliopsida; order Malpighiales; family Euphorbiaceae; genus Hevea; species Hevea brasiliensis. The sequence continues at coordinate 94,775,253 of NC_079493.1, forward strand.
ATTTTCTGATAATAATGAGCACAGAACAACCACCACCATCCAATATCATTGCAACCATACTTGATCGTAATAGGTTGACAGGACCTAATCTCTCTGATTGGCTAAGAAATTTAAAACTTGTCCTGAACCTTGAACATATAGGATATGTTCTAGATTCAAATGTTACTGGTCCCTTACCTCCAGAGGCCACTCAAGAGAAACATGAAACTTTGGACAAGTGGAAGGAGCATAATATGAGAGCTAAGTGTTACATGCTTGCTTCCATGAGTAATAAGTTACAGAAGCAGCATGAAAAGATGCAGAGTGCAAGTGAGATCCTCCTTCACCTACAAGAGTTGTATGGTGAGCACAGTAGGAATGCTAGGTATGAGATATCTAGGCAGCTGTTCCGCATGAGGATTTCTGAGGGACAAAATGTTAGGGATCATGTCCACAAGATGATTCGGCTGATTGAGCAGTTGGAACATCTTGACTTCAACATGGATTTCCAACTACAGACGAATTTGATCCTTCAGTCCCTTCCTGAGTCTTTTGGGAATTTTGTGACAAATTTCCATATGACTAAACAGGAATACACCTTAGCTGATTTACTTAACATGCTGGTTATTGCCTAAAAGAATATGTCGGGCAATAAAGGAAAAAAGGTAGCTTTGATTGCATCTTCTTCTGGAAAGTCCAACAAGAAGAAGGTCAATAAGAAAAAGAAATCTTAGATTATTGGTCCTTCTAAGAAAATAGCTAAACAGAAAGGGAAGACTAAAGCTAATGGAGGCAAAGGAAGGCAAATAGAGTTAGAATTGGAGAATTCTGACCAACTAACAGATCAGATGGATATAGATCCATCTAGTCAACCTACACCCGTTGATGAAACATCTACAGCTGTTCCTAGTAGAACAACCAGGGTATCTCACCCACTAATGAGATATGGTTTCCTTCATGAAGAAGAACAAGAGTTGTCTACTCATGAAGAAGTAGATCATGGAGATGATCCACTTACCTATGAAGAAGCTATATTAGATATAGACTCTTCAAAATGGATTGATGCTATGAAATCTGAAATTGATTCCATGTATAAGAATCAAGTTTGGGATCTTGTTGACCCACCTGAAGGTATTGTACCTATAGGGAAGAAATGGGTTTTCAAGAAGAAAATTGGTTCGGATGGAAAGGTAGAGTCCTATAAGGCAAGACTAGTAGCGAAAGGGTTTCACCAAAGGCAAGGAATCGACTATGAGTAGACTTTCTCGCCTGTTGCCATGCTTAAATCAATTAGGATTCTATTAGCAATAGCTGCATACTATGATTATGAGATTTGGCAGATGGATGTCAAAACAGCTTTTCTCAATGGATACATTGAAGAAAACATTTTCATGGAACAATCTAGGGGTTTTGAATCCCAATATGGTTCCAAGGTATGCAAGCTAAAGCGATCCATTTATGGGTTGAAACAAGCTTCGAGAAGTTGGAACATCCGTTTTGATGAAGCCATTAAATCCTTTGGATTTATAAAAAATGAGGATGAGCCATGTGTATATAAGAAAGTTAGTGACAGTGCTATCACTTTCCTTGTCTTATATGTGGATGACATACTGTTGATGGGTAATGACACAGGTATGTTGACAACTGTAAAAGTATGGTTGTCAAATACATTCTCCATGAAAGACTTAGGGGAGGCAACCTATATTCTTGGGATTCGCATTTATAGAGATAGAGCGAAAAGAATAATTGGTTTATCCCAAAGTCTATACTTGGAAAAGGTGTTAAAGAGGTTTAACATGCTTGATTCCAAGAGAGGATTGTTACCAGTGAGACATGGTATCCATCTTTCTAAAGAGATGTCTCCAAAGACACCTGAAGAAAGAGATAAGATGGCCAGGATTCCATACGCTTCGGCTATTGGAAGTTTAATGTATGCAATGTTGTGTACTAGGCCGGATATCGCATATGCTGTTAGTTTGACTAGCAGGCATCAATCCAATCCAAATTTGGAACACTGGATAGCTGTCAAGAATATCCTTAAGTACTTGAGAAGAACTAAGGATTTATTCTTGATCTATGGAGGTGGAGACTTGCAATTGGATGGTTATAGTGATTCTGATTTCCAATCAGATATCGATGATAGAAAGTCTACCTCTGGATATGTGTTCATTTGTAATGGAGGTGCAGTCAGTTGGAAGAGTTCCAAACAGAGCACGACTGCAGATTCCACTACCAAGGCCGAGTACATTGCTGCATCAAATGCTACAAAAGAAGCTGTTTGGATATAAGGAACCCCGGTCTCACTAGAAATCCAAACACATAGAAAGGCGCTACCATATTATCAGAAAAATAGTTGGGCAAGGCGATGTAGCCATGCAGAAAATAGCATCAGCTGAAAATCCAGCTGATTCATTCACTAAGCCTTTGTCACAAGCTCAGTTAGACTAACATCTTAAGAAGATGAGTCTAAGATATTGTAATGAATGGCTCTAGTGCTAGTGGGAGATTGTTAGTAGTATGCCCTAGAGTATATCATTTAATATGTATCTTGTTCATGATTTTATTAATAAAAGGCATTTTCACTTTTCCGTTTACATAAGATATTTATGTGTAATAGAAAAGGTCCATTGATATTTTGTTAGAAATTCTATTCTTAAGCTGTTAAGAATACGAGTGACAGTATTTCTGGTACAAAGTATCATAAATAGGTTCACAATCGATGATACTTCATAATAAGGATATGACTTATCCAGAAAGATTGTATTCATGTTTGTTCCCAAGTTATTTATATGAGATATAAATAAGATAGAATGGTGAGTCTCATACCATATGACAAACATGATGAGCACTTATAAATGATAAGTAGGCCGAACCAGTAACACTTATGACAAGCACATGGAGTTTACTCTTGTCAATGTTTTGTCATAAATCATATCAGTGCATATAATCTTTAGACCTGAGATAGCACAGTTATCTTGTATATAGGTGGTTTGAGTTTGATACTGCTTTCATACTTGTACTATGTATGGGTATATGGGCATGTGTTGGCTCCTACTAGTTATATATGAAGGTAAGTGTTGATCAAGATGGAATCTATTCCTCTAAGTAAATAGAGATAAAATCCTATATTCATTTAATTATTCTTGATGTTTCAAGTTTCTCGCCAGGACAAATAGATTTATTCAGAAAAGATTTCTGATGAGAAAATCTTTTTAATGAAGAACTGGAATTAAAAGAGAACATAATATTCATAGCAAATGAAGTTTGACATAAACCATGACTCCAGCTTGAGTTGGGATTTTGTAAAAGAGATATTCCAGTGCATGGTAACATATGATTATAGGTTCATTTAAGGTAAACCTTATTACTGATTGGGTGGCCATGGCATGCTATGCTAGGTGTTAACCATGGTCTATGAGGTGCATAAAATGATTTAGAGAAATCATTTATGTAAAGAAAGAGTTCTGATGATATTAAGAGTTGATATCATGTCTCATTACCAATTAGTGATGAGCCTAGTAAGTCACACACATACACAAGTTATCACCTAATTAAGTATGATTTAATTAATTAATTAAAGAGTTTAATCGATTAATTAAATAGGTTTGGTTTGCAATTAGATTGCAAAGTCCCTAGCATGACTTGAAACCAAATCTAGATTATTGGATGTATAGTATAAGTTAAATTTATATTTAAAGTGTTTAAATATGAATTTAATTAATGAGAAATTAATTAATAAAAATTAATTAATTGATTTATATTTGATATAAATTGATTAGAAGATGAGAAATAATTATTTTGGGTTGAGAACTCAAAATTAAGACACAGGGGCATTTTGGTCATTTCACAGGGTGACATGTGGCACCATGTGATAGTGACACATGACATTACACATAAGCTTGCCAAATGTCTTTTAATCATGTAAGATAATTAAAATTAAGATTAAATATAGGTTTGGCACTTGGCACAATGTGATTGGGTCAATTAAACCTAGAACCAATCAAAGTGTGACATGTGGCAAGGGTTTAATGTGTTGACCTAGCTATATAAGTGTTGTTATGATAAGAAAATAACACAACCAGCTACTGCTCTCATTGGTGCCGCCACCCAAGGCTCTCCCCTCTCTTCTTCTTCATCTCTCATCAATTCAAAGGGATTAGCCATCAATCTCTTGAATTAAAAATACTAGAAATCGTTTCTAGTGTCCTGTTTACATCTTTAATCTCTTAAAAGGTAAAACTTGATTTTCTAAATAATAGAAAAAGCTTTAGAAGCTGTTCAAGGGCTGTCATAGGTGAACTTGGCGCGGACAAGCTAGAGCGACAACATCTAGTATCCTGAAAACGAATCTCAAAGGCGCAAATACACTACAGTGCATCAAAAGGTTAGTGTGTTTGTTCTTGATTTAATCTAGGGTTCTAAAATTAATCTGATTAATTTTAAAATCTTAAATGGCAAATACATATCCAAAAACATATTAAAAGAGTTTTAATATGTTGTTTATCATTGAAATCAAATAGATAAAAATAAATCTTGCATGATGCATGTGACCCTAGGTGAAAATTTTTGAATTCAATGGTATAAACTTGTATTTTTCACGCTTCCGTTCCTTCAGAAATAATCCATCGCGCTAAGCATATTGCTTAGTATAATTTAAAATAAAAATAACTGAATAATCATGGATAATTATTTCATGTATAATTTCATATAGAGATTCATATTTCATGGACTCTGAGTCAATTACATGTTTACTGAACTTTAGAAGCAATTAAACTTGTCGGGATCCTTTCTAATAATTTATTCCATTTTCAATCTTCTTAATTTCATATCAGCTGTCTCTTCACGTAATTATTTAATTTTTAAAGCTTATTACTCATGAGTCGTTTCATAACTTTAGCTGCTCCACAGGAGCATATTAATTTACTGAGATTTCTTCATATAATCAATTGATTTTTACACCTATTACTTATATATGTGATATTTTCGGTATTTAATTAAATTTAAGACTCATTACTCATATTTATGCCCAAGTAACCTATGACAGACTATAAAAATTGGATACACAGGAGTATACAAGTTAGACATCTGTATGCCTATCATGTATACATCTGTCATGTCAGACATAAGGCCAGTGGGCAGGCATAAAACCAGAAATCATATCAGGCACAATGACCAACGGGCAGGCATAAAGCCAATAGAACAATCATATCGGACATATATTGTCTATCAATGATTATTCCTTTGTGCAGTACTGAAATCTGTAGTCCCTAATTTGTATATCAATCGATCCAAGTATATACATAAGTCTAGGTATACTTTAGACAAATTAGTATTATTAAGCACTTATAGTTTATTATTTCATGCTATGTACTATTAAGAGTTCATAACATATTGTTATTTCACTTCATGTACTATCTATGCTGTATACCATTTTCATGTCATTATAATTGGAACACAGGTCCCAAGTACATATTCATATAACTTATGAATTTATCACTCTCATTATTTTATGTCATATACTCTACATATTTATAGTATTATTATTTCATATATGATGAAAACATAGATTCCAAGTATATTTTCATATAACTTATGTATTTAGCAAACCATTTAGGTAATTTATATTTTATGTATTAAATGATTTCATGTCACCTTGTAGTAGAAAAGTGGGTTCCAGATACCTATTTCATGTAATTCAGTGTTTAGTAACACATTAGGGTCATTAGGGTTAAAACCCTACCATAAGATAAGTTGTCTTATGAACCTTTCTTTAGGTTCAGTTTTAATGTCTTAAATTTACCTATCAATTTGATCACTTTGTGGCCACTGTTTGGCCATGCTTCCTTCATGAAAGCTGTTCTTCTATGTCTTTTCTTATTTTCTCTTTTTCAATCATGTCATTTGAATTTTTGAAACTCAAGTTATGGTCAAATAACCATAACTGGTTCATTTCCTAATTCTAGATCCTTAGCTAGGTAGATTTTGGAGTTATACTTTACCAATTTAATTGGACATGTTGCAGTCACTTTTAGGCTTAGTGTTCTTCACATAATTTGTTGTCCTATGTCATATGGTCACTCAAAATTTTGGATTGCAAATTTTCAAGTATTTTAGAATTACTTATAGCCAAATCACTAGCCTGGACTCAAGTACCCTGTGCCCACAGGATCCCAGTTCAGGTCAGTAGCTTTGACTCAACTTTTGGGATTCTTACATTTATAATTTGAGGAAAGTGTCTAAAACAAAGTTGTATCTCTATTTCTCAGGTTTACAGAACAATATGGCTCATCCAAATTGGAGTTTCCAAGTGAGAGATATAACTAAAAGACTATTCTGGAGTCAAATGGACACTTAGGCAATTTCTAGAATTTGCATACTAAATTGATCTAGTCAATTAACATAGTTCCCTTGCTTTCTGGGTTTTTATCAAAATACTAATATTGTAGATTGATGTCTTGTGAACATTTTTCCACTGGTTTCATTGCATTTGGATTTCTGTAGACCAAGTTATGGCCTTTTTGCCAAAACTGGTCAAGTAGCCTTTGTCTAGCAATTCTGGGCAGTTTTGATACTGGACAGTTTTGGTAACCTAAATTAGGTAAGCAATTTGATTTGGTTAGAAGCATTTCTAGGCTCTGTGATCTTCATGAAAGTTGAATTCCTATGTCTAAGCTTTCCAATGGTATAAATTTCAGGTCATTTGGATCTGTCTGGAGTAAGTTATAACCAAATGAATGTACACTGTTCATTTGGTCATTTTCTGAGTTCACTATTTGGTAATCCGGATTAGGGCAGAATTTAGGTCACTTTTTGGACAGAATTTGGGCATTGTTTTTTCATGAAAAATGGTATATTTCAGGTCTAGTTTTACATCTAATTGGCCTCATATCAATTAGAGCCACGCAATTTCGGTTATGGCTCAAAACACACACTAAATTTCAATAATTCTCAACCTGCACAAAAGAACACTCTCAAATTTTCATTTCTTCAACTCCCAAACTTCAAATTGGCATTCAGGGCACTTCTAATATCGTCAATTCATTTCAATACAATCAATTTCCAGTAATTACATCAAGTCTCCAATATTTAGTTCAAAACCCTAATTCACATTGTCAAGGTTAATCACAATATACACAATTCAAATTTCTATCACAAGTAACTTCATCAATCAACATATAGCCCTCATCTACTTATTCATCAACACCATTAATCAACATTTATATACATGAAATTATTAATCTCCCAAGTTCCTCAAGGCTGCCGAATTGAGACATTTACACAAAGTCCTCAATAATTTGTTCAAACCCTAATTCAAATTGTCAACCTTAAACATACACATGTAAATAAATTCTAGTGCATGCAACTACCTTAATCAACATCACCAATCATCATTTACGTGTAAGAATTAATCAAATTCCCATATTTCTCAAGGCTGCTGAAACTTAACACTTCTCCTAACTTACCATTTCTTTTGATTTCAAGCATAATTCACTTCATCTTAACTTCAATTCAATTTTTAATAAAGAAAGGAAAAAGGATATAAGCACTAACCTTGTTTCAAGAATCTCTCAACCTTGTAAAACTTCAAAATTTCTCTTTCCTTTTGCTACCTATATACTTCCCAAGGTGTGAGGACTAATTTTTGCGAAGTGAACTTGTGATTTTATATGGAAAATGAGAGGGATATTAAGCTTGCATGAAAGAACTTCCATGGAAGAAGAAATGGAGATGGAATTTGGCCATGGTTGAGAGGAAGAAGAAGAAATGAAGTTAGGTTGAACTCTTGTCTTTTAATGCCTTATATATTCCACTAGCAATTTGTTTAATTCATTATAATAATTTAAAGTTTTCATATTTGCAATAATTCTCTTTAATTTCCTTTAATTACATTACACATATAGTTTCATATTTTCATGGGATTTTCAAAATTATAATGTCACTTATTTTAATGGACATTTAGGTCAAAAGTCAACTCTATGTGCCAAATGACCAAAATGCCCTTCTTCGGTTTATAATCATACTTTTTCAGTAATACCTATTAAATCTCTGATCCGACGGTTCCTTTAATTTCATTTTCATTTGTACCGATTAACTACATTTTCTTTGACATTTTTAATATTATTTGTACCTTATTAAATCTTTAATTAAGTCCTGAAAATTATTTTCTAAGGTTCCTCGCAGGTCTGGGGTCGTCAACTATCTACGCAGTGACTTTCTGATACGGTCACCCATCGCTAGAACCGCAGCTCATTTAACCTAGTTACATTTCATATCTTTTATTTTTCCTTAATTTTTCTTGTATTTTCTTATTATTTATTCCATCATTTTATGTCTCTTTACTATCATTTAAGTATAATTCCAAGCATTTTAACTGTCAGAACAGTGGAACATACGGACTACCTATGGTGAGAGTGTTATAGTTCAAATACCTCAATGCTTGGTGGTTAGAAAACAAATGAAACTATTGTGGTAATAAATAATATCTCCAATGATGAAGAGACTAGACTATAGCATAAAACTCCCTATCATAAATGGAATACCTTTATTTTTCCTCATTGAGTTTTCACTAAAGAATGCTATAGGATGACCTTCTTAACTCAAGACACCTCCAATGCTATTACTTGAAGCATCATAAGCAACTTCTAAAACTTTGTCAAAATTAGGATGCCCTAAAATAGGTACTTCAGTTTTTTAACTTAATTTCACCAAAGGCTTTAGCAGCAACTTTAGCCCAATTAAACTCACCTTTCTTAAGATAATTAGTAATAGGAGCCATGATTGAACTAAATCCCCTAACGAACCTTCTATAGAAAAAGTAGCTAATCCTTGAAAACTACATACCTCAGAAATTATTTTGGGTGTACACTACTCTTTAATGACTCTTACCTTTTCAGGATCAGCTACTACACCTTGCATAAACACAACAAAACCTAAGAAAAGCATTTTAGATTGCATAAAAGAACACTTCTTAAGGTTAACATATAATTTTACTTCCGTAAAAGTATCAAAAACTTATCAAGATGATCTAAATTCTTTTCTTTTGATTTACTATAGATCAAAATATCATCAAAATAAACTACCAAAAACTTATCAATGAAAGATTGTAAAACATGATTCATGACACGCATAAAAGTACTAAGTGCATTAGACAATCCAAAAAACATATTAACCATTCATACAATCCTTCTTGGGTTTTAAAAGTAGTTTTCTATTCATCACCTGGTTTAATCTTGATTTGATGATACGCACTACGCAAGTTAATTTTAGAGAGCACACAAGATCCTATAAACAAGTCCAACATATCGTCAAGTTTAGGAATTGGGAACCTATATTTAATAGTGATGTTTATGGCTTTACTATTCATACACATTCTCTAGGAACTATCTTTCTTAGGTGTTAAGAGTGCAGGAACAACACATGGGCTAAAACTATGCCTAACAAATCCCTTTGTGACAAGTTCTTCAACTTGCCTATTTAACACAGCTCACTCCATAGGGTTCATCCTATAATGAGGAAGATTAGGTAACTGTGATCCAGGCACTAAGTCAATAGCATGTTGAATATCTGTCATTGATGGTAACTCATTAGACAACTCATTAGGCATAATGACAGATAACGCTTCTAATAAGTGTTTTACCTCAGAGGCGGTGTCAGGTCTAGATTCCCCTAAGGAACCTATTTAGCTATAACAGCTAAGCAATACTTACTTTCGCTTCCTACCTTTTCAAAAGCCATATGATTCAAAATAGTAATTTTCTTTTCAGCTTTAAGTGAAGACTTAGGCTTTGGTTTTGAAGATGAGGAGTTCTTTTGGGAAGGTTTGGCAGATATCAAAATGATTTTCTTTCCATGAAACTTAAACACATAGGTGTTTTCCTTACCATGGTTAAGCACATAATGATCATAAAAGCCAAGGGCAACCTAAAAGAATACGAGCAACATTCATAGGTAAATTATCATAATAAATTTCATCTTTATAATGACCCATTTGGATGGGAACAAGATATCTTTCAGTTACAGGCAAAGTTGTATTATTTGCCCAAGTAACCCTAAAAGGTTTATTATGACAATGAAAGCGTTTTATGGAAAAGCTATTAGCTCGAGACTCACTAGATGCAACAACAGAATGAGAATTAGCAAAAATAATAGCTTTACCTATGCTTTTTCCTATGCTATCTTTAAGATTGAAAGATGATTTTGACATAGTTTTAGTCTGGCTTACACTCACAGATTGTGGAGAAGACTTAGGTTGATATGATCTAACTGACTGTGAAGTAAACCTACAGGAGGTGGGGAATTGGTAATAACTCTCAATCTTTAAAGCCTTGTGATAAGCTTCCTCTATTGTTTCAAGAGAATATAATTTGAGTTCCTTTTGAATGTTAAGTCTCAATCCATTAATAAACTGATGAAGTACAAGGAAAGGGTTCTCAACTGAATCACAACATAAATCACATCTATGCAAAGTTTCCTCAAAATTTTCCATGTATTCAGTAACACTAGAGGTTGATTGCTTAAAATTCATCATCTCAGGTACTTTATTGTTCCTATAATATCTAGGTACATACTTCTCCTTCAACTTACTTTTCATGATAGCCCATTGAGTAATAGGAGGCTCATTCAAGCGCTCCATATTGTGTTGAACACTTTGCCAATATTTTATGGCAGCTCAAGTCAATTTTATTTTGGCAAAACAAACACGCTCCAAATCAATCATGTGATAAAAATCACAATACTCCTCTATCCCATCTAAACAATCAATGAAAGTATCAGGGTCCAATTTTCCATCATATTTAGGAGCATTTAGTTTGACCTTTCTAGTAATATCAACATGTTCATTATTAGCATATCTAAGAGATTGCCTATGGTCTCTATTAAAGAGTCTACCATGAGGATCAAGTTGCCTATAGTTTCTATCAAAGGCCCTACCATGATGATCATAATGGTCAAAATGAGGATCTTGTCTAAAATGAGTGTTTGGTGTTACATCAAGAACATGATCATCATAACCAATATGTGTCCTTTCTTCAAAGTGCAAAGGCATATTACTAACATGATTAAACCTCACTTGTTTTGTTGCTACATTACTACCCCTATGCGATGCATTTTGTGCAACTGGTGTATAAATTGCAGCAGGTACAGACTCAACAGAATGAGATGACCCTAAGTGTAGCTTAACAAACTTTTCTTCCATTATGGTTTGCTTGCCCATAGCTTTCAGACGTTTAACAATTTGTTCCACTTGTCTCTTTAATTCAACAAAGTCAAGTTGATCATGTAATGTGGAATTTGGGGGTGGGTGTGAGCTAGAGGCATGGTGCTTATCTTTAGTAATAATGAATGCTAAGTAAACTAAAATTACTAAAATGAATGCAAACAACAAACTTAATGCAAACACACACCAATAAGAATATTAATTCCAATTTTAATGATTTACGTCAAGGTTATGGGTGATTGGATTGGATATATGATTGGTATATAAGTAGAAAGACAAAATTAAAGGAATGAAATTGAGTAAGGTTAATGTTGAATGGGTAAAGTGAATTATGAAGCAAATTCTTGGATCTAAAATACCTTACAAAACTACCCAATTTATGAATAATAATCAAGTTTCAAGTAGGGAAGCGTACCTCACCGAAAACACAAAATTTAGTTTCTTGGAGTCATTTTCTAAAAAAATGGATGTCAAAGTCGAACTCAAAACGTCAAAATTAGTCAAGCAGGACACTTAAAATTTTTTTACTGACTTGGCAATAATGACATGGCACTGGATGGCTGATGCGGCAATGACATGTTGATTGCATGGCAGTAATGACGTGGCTGTGATGATGTGGCAGTGGATGGCTAACGTGTTGATGAGATTGCAGGATGACATAGCAGTGAAAGAGACAGATCAAGTGAAATGAGGCTCACAGAACCTGTTGGTGAGCTCACCTTCTTTACCCGATGATCTATTGACCCGACCCGTCAAGTTCTTGCTCCATGGGTGTTGAAATTAATTTTTGACGATAGAGAGGCATAGATCAATGGTCAGAGAAGCTTGGGGAGGGTCTAGAAGCTTGAAATGCTTGATTCTCAAGTGGGTGACTTTTCGGGTGATGATCTAACCCGGTCAAATCTTGGAATCCGGCAAATTTTAGGCTATCGAAAAAGTATCTGCAGACTTGCAATAGGCCGACGAGTTAGCTGGTGGTGGCAACGTGGTTGGGGAATGGCCGCTAGTGGTGGATCTTGTGTGAAAATGGTGGGCAACGGCTTCTGGGTTCTAGTTCTCAAAAGCTTTTTTTATATATAAACAGTAAACTACAGGCAAAAATTTAATGAAGAAAGCTTGGGACAATAGTGGAAGGATGGGATTTTAAAAGGCAAGAACACATATTTGAAAGCTTAAAAGTTTGCGGAAGCTAAAGAAATTAGGATTGATCTTGGCTTTGATACCAAAATTGATGTAGAACAAAGGAAAGAATCAAAAGCAAAGGAAAAAAAAATCAATGACCAAACCTTGAAGAAAAGAGAACTAATTCTCAAAGTTTATTGATCTCATAAAATTGTCATCACAAAAACTACTAACAATGAAAAACCTAGATCTTATTTATAGGATTAGGAATCCCAATCTCATTATAATTTTAAAACCCTAATTCAATCATAACTAGGAATTGAAAAATCTCAATTTAATTAGGAATCTAATCTATTTAGGATACACAATTATTCAAAAAACTAAAATTCTTATTTTCTATATTTTTTTCCTAAAATATGTACTCCTAAAATCTTTAGGAGTCTATTCTACATCAGTTAAGGTGGACAGATTTTATTATTCCTTTGTTTTGGATCCCAATCTTCACCGTCGTCAAGTTATTGGGAGTAGTAGTACTATTCATATATTTGTAGTCTTAAAAGAAAGGGTTATTATCTACCATGCTTAATTTAATTAAAACATAGAACCTACCCCAGTAAACATAATTTATTTGATTAAAAAAAAAAAGTTTGGTATCTATTAGAAACATCCAACCATTACTAATTCTAAAAGCTGTAAAACGGAGTTAAATTAATTTTCATCCAAATATCTCAATTGTATGAAAAAAATAATCCGAACAATAACTTAATAATTTAGAATTACTGCTAGTTCATGAGATCAACAAAGGCCAAGCTCCGCCAAAGTAGCCTAGCTGGCAGCTTAATTATTTACTATTAATATCATTAATTTGCATCATGCTGTGAAGTAAGAACTAAAAGTAGATTTTAGCCAATTTCAGGGGACTGAGAACAAATTTTCTATTTTCTTTTTGAAAATAAAAGTTTTGCGTCCATATTCAGCAACAGGCAATGGACAATTATCTGATCGATTAGAAAAAAGCTAGTTCAGTGGAAGAGTTTCAAAAGCAAAAAATCTGAACAGTTAGGACAGCTATCCAGTATCCACCATGCAATTTCTATATGCTTTTCTGAAATTCATTTTGTCATCTTTCACTAGGCATGACAAAGCAGTGAAAAAATAAGATTCTTGCAGTGATTGGGGGGAAAAAATCCTAGGAGTAAGTAAATTATTCATTACAAACGCAAAGTCCCTAGTAACCCAAAGCCACTAAATTCTAATGGTTGGCCTTGCCACAAGAAGTTGAAATTCATACAGCAAATCTCCATCTGAAGCCACATGGAAATTTAGACAGAGTATTAGACAAAGCTATGTTAGGAACATACCAGCTAAAGCATCATAAACTCCATAAGCTGAGTATTTGGGCCAATTTTGCTGACTCCAGAGAGAAGTTTACCTGTTCAAAGAGGTCTAGAATTCAAACATTTAGTTCTACCATGGTCCTACAATAGATGCTAAAAATTACAAATATTCATGTGAAATAAGCTAAGGAGGACAAATCCAATTAAAAATACAAACATGCATGAGATAAGCTAGAAAGGACTGAAACTTGAGCAACAGGAAAGGTCATAATTCAAATATAACCACAATGTCAAAAACTAATATAGTAGCTCAAATTGAGACCTTAATATTTCACAATACTTCACAACAGATGCAAAGAAAATGGATATGCAATGATGAAAATAGAATTGATTTGCACTAGTGTTTTTAATTTAATTAATTAATTTCCAGTTCCAATTTTAATTAACCTAAGTAGCCAAAGATGAAAACCAAAAAAGGTTATCAGAACACAGTATCAGAAGTGATTAGAGGAGTAAAGAAAATCTAATGACAAAAAAGGAGTATAAAGTTATTTTGTGGCTGCTTCCAATAAAATCCCTGCAAGACATGTAAATTGACATTGTTATAATAATTAAAAAGTATGCTTCAATATGAGATGAATCCAACCAGAATGTAGATTCCAGCAAATAGAATGCCAACAGCACAAGCACAAGTAACTGAATGAAAGAAATTAATCATAAATTAAACCTAAATTAATTCTTAATTAATACAAAAACCCATAAATTTGTAAGCTTTAATTTGTGTACCGTAATACAAAATCCATTTCTGCATGCAATTTTCTTAGTTCAACTCATTGTTTGTTATTGGTATCAATAAACCTCTTTAACAGAACGAAATCCCAGATGTTGACATCAAGCAAGCCTCTCAAGAGTGCCTAAATCAAGCCAAGGACGAAGACACAACCACAAACCCCTCTATCCACAGCGAGATCGAGGGATGGGGATTCTGTGCACAGGCGAGATGGGGGAAGATGACAAGTGAAGATTTGGGGAAAATAGTGAGTGAATCGAGAGAAAGGATAAGGATTCAGTATGTTTAAATTTAAATTTTAATTATTTTAACGAAAAACTAGTTACAACAAAGGCAACCTTTTTTCCAAACAACAGAAGTCACTTGACTTTACAGTACGTTTGCTTCAAAGCATAGTTACCACTAAGGCGTGGTCCCGGTGCGTGGTAGGTAACACCACCACTAAATGAAATATAGGATACGCAGGGCGCTAATTCGATTCGCGATTCACCTAGCTGATATGTAAGTTTAATTTGGGTATGTAAATTATATTTATCTAATAAATAAATTATTTTTAATTTTATTTAATATAATATATTTATAAATTTAAAATATTAATTCAATATGATAATTTTCTAGTATAATATAATATAATATAATATAATTTTTTTATAAAATTCAAAGTTATTTAATTATTGTTTTAAGGAAAATTATTTAATTATTGTTTTAAGGAAAATTATTTAATTATTATTATTATATTAAAATAATATGATTTTAAATAATTAAAAATATAATTAATAGTTAATAATGATTATATTTTCTAAAAAATTTTAATTTTCTCTGGATAAACTATTTATTTGCACTCCCAATACCAAGATTACGCTGTCACCTAACCCACCCAATCCACTAACAAGCCTGTTCATCTACCCCACTTTTAGTGATTTAGTCTTTCAAAATGTACTTTCTTCTTTCTTCTTCTTATTTTATTTTATTTTATTTTTACTACTTATCTTTTTATTCCTGTGTCTGTTGTTGTACACATGTGTATGCCTTTTGATCTTTCTTCTTTTTATCTTTCTCATTTCTTTCCTTTCTTTTTTTCATTATCGCCAAAACCTTTATTTTAAAGACCCAGACCACGGTTCCGAGGAGGTTTAAGTGAATCTGGTAGCCATGCTTTAAACATGCACTTAAATTTTACTAATGACTTAACTTGAACTCAGTAATACACATAAGCTCACTTTTATGATAAGCCAACTTTGTTAATAGAGAAATTTAAAAACATTTGATAACTCCAACACCTTGACTAATGATAAAAAATTTACCATCAATCAACTTATTATAGCCTCTAAAGTCCATAAAACTACTCCAACCCTAACAAGTGCATTACCATTGTGAAAGCATGGAAAAACTACAGCTTATTTTTTGGCACTTCTTAATTTGGGCACTTACTGAAATGCATAACATGTGTCACTACGCTTGTTTGGTCCATAGTTACTAGATTCATCATCTTCCCCTAAGTTTCTCGTTCCAGATCGTGAGTCCCAGATCGCGGGATATTTGCATCCCAAAACATTGTGGGATACATTCTGAAATGTCAAATCTGGCAAACTCATTCACTCAACACTAAGTGTCACTATGAACGTAAAATCAAAGGGGAAAATGGAAGTAAGGAGAAGAAATACAAAGAATTTGAAGAAGTATAATTCAAATATTGATTTATCCTGTTTTTCTTCTTAGTAGTGAGCTTTAATTTTTATGGGTGCCGATGCTTATGCCAGAATCATAACCAACAGAATCACCTTTGTTGAAGAATCTGCCTCTACCATTGTTGGGACTTGGGAGCTTGCGACGAGTGACAGAATCATATTTTAATTAATAAACTTTTTAATTTAACAAGTACTACTAGTATATTATCGAATGGGATTATCGATACTTTTTTTAAAATAAGGAATTGGGGGAGTGAGACTTGAACTTAGCTTTGCAAAGTGAGTGATATACCTTTAATCACCGGATCAAATTATATTAGGCATTATTGATACTCTTTTCACTTTTACAATAATATAATAAAAATATGGCAATTATAATTAAATAGGAGTACAAGGTATATTAGAGATTTCTCATATCCCAATCAAATTAAATCGCCAGATAATTAGATATTAACTTTACAGAACTTAGCTCGTATATTAAAAGAATAGATAAATTAATATTCAATATCATAAAATCACATTAGACAACCTAATACTTTTACTCCGAGTGGAGAATCACAAATTTTTAATTTAATATAATTCAGATTACAATTTCTAACGGTGATAGTTCAAGCATCATCACCAAACAAAGATTATTTTATAATTTTGCCTAAAAAGTAACTATATAGAAGAATTTATGAATTAGTATTAAGTCGCTTATAGATATAGACACAATAGTATAATACTATAATATCATATGCATGTCATTCATGTAGTTAAAATATATAACATAATACAATCACAATAATAAAGGATTATAATTTAAGTCATGAAGTATTAGAGTAAATACTTACTAAAATAGCTTAATAATTAATATAAATCATTTTAATTACTTAACATTAAATTACCTAATTACTTGATGAAACAACTTGAATTATAATAAAAGGACTATTTAAGTTAAGGCTGTATTTTATAATTAAATAACTTTTATAATTTAAGACATTAATTTAGTAACTATTCTCCATGTTTTTGGGTAATTAAATGTAAATAAAATTAATTGAAAATTAAAATTATATCAAAGGAAAAAGACCCACAAAATAGGAATGTGACACGAAAAGTCATTATATCTATATAATTGAAATTATATTAAAGAAATAATAGGAAATAGAGTAGGAATGTATATGAAAATTGAAATTATTAAAGAAACATGCCAAACAAAATAGGAATCATTGATCTTTACCAATTAAAGCAAATCAGGTAGGATAGAAAAAGAGTAGGATATGAAAAAAAAAATACCAAAAAAGAGTATGATACGAAAATCAGGTACTGTTACTCCTATAACCATTAAAGCCGATTTTAAAGTGCAATTTTCTGATATAAAGCAAGCTGCACGCCATTCACTCTTTGAAGGGAATAAAATTTCATCCTCTTTTTTATATAAACATGGTGTTTGGGAAAAATAGATCAGAGCAGAAAAAAATTTCATTGAAATACATGAAGATTCAAGTGATTAGAATGAAGATGTAGAATCAACTGAGAAACCAAATCTCAAAATTGAAAAAGCATCAATGCAGAAATAACAAGATTTAACAACAAAACCACTATTGAGTGAAATCAATTTAATTGGAGCATTAAAAGGGAAGAATCTAGGAGGAACAAAGTGTTGGTCATGCAAGCATTGCAATAATCAATTCAACAGCTTATATACAAGAATTCACTATCACTTTTTTGGAGCTCCACTAAGGAAGAAAGCAGAAATTCAACGTTGCCCGGCACTCATGAAAGATAGAGTTAAATATAACAAGGTGAGAAAAATAGTTGAAAAGGCAGAGAAATCAAGTGTGTCTTCATCTCTAAAAAATTCCACTATTAGCACAAAGCTTAAACCAATTGTTGCTAAAGCTAATCCTATAGCTATGGGATCCTCGAACCTAGTTTAGCATTGTAACACCCCTCACCCGTCTACAGTGTAGCCGAGCAAGGCGTGTCACACGGACTGCCGGAGCACCTGATCTTATCTGATTTCATTAAAGTTCTTGATTTACTTGTTCAAAAACTTCATCTAAGGTTTAGGTTATTTTTACTGTTTATCAAAAATCTGACTAATTTGAAAATTTAAAAAAAATTTAACAACAATCCAGCAGAGTGCTGACTGTAATTTGGACTAACAGTTCTTCTGAACCTGCCAAAAACAATTTCAATATATACTCAGATTCACAACTCAGAATCAGTCTCAAATTTTCTCATACTCAATCTCAATCAGAATCATCATGATCAAATACTTAACTCACATATCAGAATTCTTACATTTCATTAACTTACATAATTTGCCAACTAATTAAATAAGTTTGTCAAGTACAGGATATACAAATAATTTACAATATACTTAGAATGAACAAAATGCATAACATGTGTAATATGAGCCCTATCTACATGCATTGCTGAGGAGGTGACAACCTTGAATTCTTCTGATACTTCTGCAGATCTGGACTCCAAAATCTCAGTCGAAGTACCTGCGAGAGGAAAATAGTTCTATCGCGCTAAGCATTTTTGCTTAATGGTGCAATAGTATAACAAGAAATAATATATACAAATAAAGAAAGAAATAAATTATAATTCGGATACTCATGAATCAATTTAATTTGGTATTGTATTTCTAGTATCAACTATCTTATATACTAGTTTGTTCCTCTTTGGAAGTACTAAGTTATAACCTTTCAGTAATAATACCTAGTATACAAATTATTCTAACTGTATTGTATTTTAAGTCTCTACGGTTCTGCAAATTGTATTTTTGTTATGTTTCTATTGCTAATCTCTTTCACTCATTTCATTCAATACTTAATTTAATTGTACTGAAATTTCATTATACTTAACTTAACTTAACTGCCTGAATGAAATAATATTTTAATTGACTGCCCGTGTAGCCTATACACTGACCAGACTGGATAAACGGTTAAAATAGCACTGGGTACCTAGTACCTCGGGCCGTCACACCATCGATCACAAAGTATCTCTCGGTGTGCAAACAATGTGGCTAAAAAGCCATATAATCAATCAGTAAGACAATAAACTAAGTATAATAACATAATCCATATAGCCATAGGCTATTAAAATTACAGTGTGGCATAATAAGCCATAAAACACAATATGGCGTAAAGCCATTTACAGAACATCTGTTAGAACCTATTGGCATGCCAACCTATCCAAACTAGCCAACTAGGAAATACTAGGGCATTTACAAACTTAAATATTTAATTCTTTATTTTTAGGGTTTATAGGTCATCATGCCTTTCACTGGTCCACAAAATTGTTGACCTTTTTATGCATCATGGATAGGTTGATTCTAGTATCAACGTGTCACAATTATTCGGTAGATCATCAGACAGATCACATTTCATATCAATTGCTCTAAAGTACCATTGTGCTCAAAGCATTTTTGCTGTCTCTGATAATAAGGACTAATGTCCCATTCATACATTCATGTGATTTATCAAGTCATTATGTTTCTTATTCACATTACTAGTCAAACATAAACGTTGACTTTTCCACACTGAACAGATATGTTGGTTCTAGTTGCACTAGGATTCCTCATTTTGAGTTTATACTCATTGGCATTGATTTCCAAACTTAATTCAAGGCTAATTATATGTGATTCCAAATTTTTCAGATTTCATGGCCAATGGTTACTATTCCATTGGGTCAGGCTATAGGGTGAAATTAGCAAAATTCTCTTCATCAAATTATTTCTTATTGTGTCTTCTTTAATTCCCTTTTTGAATTACTCCATTTTGAGTTGTATAACTCAAGTTATGGTCAATTAATCATAACTAGGTCAAATCTGAATTTTAGTTCCCTTAGTAGTCATTTTGATTCTGGAATTTACTAATTTATTTAGACTGCTTATAATGACATTTAGGCCTAGTGTGCTTCATAGGATTTGTTGCCCTATGTCTTATAGTCATTTAGAAATTTTACTTGTAATTTGTCAAGTCTTATAGAATTATTTATAGTCAAATTGTTGACTTGGACTCAAAGGTCCTATATTGGCATGGTCCTCAATTAGGTCAATGGCTTTGACCTTAAATTCTGGCCTTATACATTTATAATTTGAGGAAGTTGCCTAAAACAAAGTTTTAGGTCTCTTTCTCAGCTTTCCAGATTGGTGTGGCTCATTACATTTGGAGACTTCTTGTGGGAGATATGCCTATTTGAATTTCTGGACTTAATGCTCAATTGTACCAATTCCAGATTTAGTGTGTCAACTTAATCAACTTAATTAGCCTAGTTCCCTTGATTTTTGGGTTCTGGTCAAAATTTCAATATTATAAGTTTATGTCTTATTGAACTTTTGGCACTGATTTTAGGTCATTTGGAGTTATGTAGACCAAGATATGGTCATTTTACTATGGCTGGTCAAGTTGCACTTATATTGCACAATTAGGTCATTTTTAAGTCAAAGTCAATTCGGCCAATTTTTATAATCCAACTTGGGCAATCAATTTGACTTGCTTAATGGTATATACTTCTGGGCTTGGTGGTCTCTACCAAAGTTTTAGTCCTATGTCTAAGCTTTCCAATGATATAAATTTCAGGTCATTTGGACCTGTTTTGAGTGAGTTATGGCCAAAATACTGGCTACTATTCATATGGTCAAAAATTCTGGGTTTCAAGTTACCAATCCGGATTAGGTCACTAAATTGATCATTTTCTGGACAGAATTTTGGCAAACTTTCTACATGAAAGTTGGTCCAATTTAGGTCTAGTTTTACATCCAATTGGCCTCATACCAATTGGGGTCACACAAATCAGATTATAAGCTCAATTGTATACTGCCCTTATACACATCATCAAATACACAACCATTACACATCCTACTTGCTTCACCTTAACTTTCCTTATCAAATTTATGGATTTATAAGGCACAAACATCATTTATCACATCTCAACATGGTCATTTTGGACAGTTTATACAATTTCTCAATACACTAATTACATCCTTAATTACATCAACACAATATACACAAAATACCTAACATTTAAGAATAATTTACATACACTTCCATTAATCCCTTAGTACCAGAATTCATCAAAATTTTGCCACATCCTCCAATTCCCTAATTCAATACCCAAACACATCAAAAACAAGAAATGTACTCACTAATACATCAATTTACTTCAATTAACCTTAATTCCCATCAAATTCACATAAAAATAAATCAAGCACCTTACACTTCCATGATTGCCAAAAAATTGTACACATCAATAACTCATCAAAACCTTCAAATTTCTTCACCATTCAACTCATCTCCACCTTAATACAAACTTTAATGAAGTGAGGTTAGGAAAACAAGCACTAACCTCAACTTGAGCTTCACAAATCCATAGAATTTCCTCTCCTTTTTGCTGTCTATATGTTGCCCAAGTTGTGTAGACCAACTTTGATGAAGGAACTTAGGAAGAAATTGGCTTGGAAGTGGATGGGTGGAGCTTGAACATGGGACGTCAATGGTGGAATTTGGGAGGAGGTTTCATTCGGCCAAAGTGAGTGATAGAAGATGAAGATGATGAAAACTGGCAATTTCTTGTCCTTAAGTGTCTTATATAGTGCCACTTAATGTCCACTAACTTAATATATATATATATATATATATATATATATATATATATATATATATATATATATATATATATTAATATAATTAAACTTTTAATTATCCTAAGTTTACCCCCTTAATTTTCTCTTAATGACATTTTATACATAGTTTCATTTTTTTCATGTGATTTTCACAATTTAATTACCACTTATTTTTAATGGACATTTAGGTCAAAAGTCAACTCTAGGTTTCAATTGACCAAAATGTCCCTCTTCGGGTTACATTTCGAATTTTTCAATGCTACCGATTTACTCCTTATACCGCCAATTCCTTAAATTTTCATTTTTGTTTATACTGACTTACTGAATTTTCTTTGACATTTCCAATGTCAATTACACCTCAGTAGACCTTTAATTATGTCCCGAAAATATTTTCTAGAGTTCCCCGCAGTCCAGGGCTAGGCAACGGTCCTTGCCGTAATTTCCCGGTGCGGTCACCCATCGCTACGAGTTCAGCTCGTTTAACTTAGTCACATTTTATCTCTTTTATTTTTCCTTAATTTTTCTCATCACATATTTTATTATTTTATACTTCCTCACTGTCATTACAGTGTAGTTTCAGACATTCCGACTTTCTAGGGCAGACATTAGCTGTCAGAACAGTAGGACGTACGGATTACGAAAATGAGGGTGTTACAAGCATCATTTTCCTATAACACTACCACGATACTTAGATATTAATGCCACAAAGACGGACGAAAGGAGTTGTCACCTAAGTAATAATCGGGAGAAATTCATAAGAAGGGATGTGGGTGGCAACTTGCCCCTTATTTTATCATGAGCCCAATGGTCTAGGTTTGAGATTGTGAGTACAAGAGAAGGAAGGTGCCTGGACTTATCTTAGAACAAGAGCTAGCCTTTATTAATGATTCTTGAAGTTTTTCTTATTGTTTATGTCACACCTTACCCCTCTGTAAGGCATAACATGATCCCGTAAAATACCTAATGAACTATCAAACTTCACCTACTAATAACTCATTAAGTACCCTACAAGGGATTTTAAAATAATTTTCTTACTTTTTATAAGTGGTGTATTTTCTAATAGGTATTAAAACATTTAATTAGAGTTTGAAAACTAGTTAAAATTTTTGTCCCATTTTATTTTTCCACAAATTTTATAAAAATTTCGACAGAGTGTCATTTGTATTTTGAGAAAACAGTTCTTCAAATACCTGTAAAAAGCACTCCCAAAGTTTTATCTCAACCACTTCATCAATTCAACAACCATCCTAACCAATTTCAACATCATTTCTCAATTTCCAAAATTCAACAATCATCCAAATACTATTAATCAATTTCATTCAAATCAAAACAAAATATTTCCATTCATATTTCATTAAAGATAAATCAATTTATATACATCATTATAAAAATTTACACTAAGAAAAATCCAAACCAAAATTTATTACAAGCTTTATACAACTGCTCATAAACAATTTTACATGTCCATACATTTACATACATCAAAATAGTTTTTACAATCAGGGTATAAAATATACCCGATAGACTTCAAGGCAGGTAGCTCCTCAATCCTTAGCAGCTTACTCTGCTGCTCTTCTAGTCTCTATATCTGCGACAGCAATAACAGCCATCGCTGAGTACTAGGACTCAGTGGTGCACAATATACTAAAATAATCTTTATGCGGAATTTAAATCATATTTATTCAAAATTTAAATTGAACATGAGCAATACATTCAAAACATGACTTATAAAATTTTAATCCAAACAATTTCCTTTCAAAAGTCTTAAAACAAATTTCATAAAACACACAGTTATATCATGCCATTCAAAACAAATATCATCTCAATAGCCAGAGGCTAAGGAGAAGTCACAACACAAGGCTAGCTAGCTCAAATATATGGGAACCCATTCTTTTTCTTCTTCTACTGGCACACACCTCAACACTTCAGCCAGAGAAGGAATTAAAATTCGAAACTGATTTCCCCCACTAGTCATGCTAGTGAGGTGTTCAAATATATGGTCATGACACTGTGGTTTCAAAACTTATCTTAACAATTTACTAAACATTTATTGCCATTTCAAACATACACAAATAAACTTTCAACAATTCAAAGCAAAAGCATAATACACATTTCATGCACTTTGTAATTGAATTTTAAAGCATATTGATGTTATGCACAAACCTTATACGAGTCGCCTCTTGGCCTTGACTCGATCCCTCGGGTTCTTTCCCGGTATTCTTTTCCACTGAAACACATAATTTCACAGTGTTTCAGTATCATAACTCATTATAAATCAAAAAATAAATTCAAATTCACTTATACCTAGCTTTAATACGCTAAACTTGGCGTTCTTTAAATTTTGAATTTCAGGGTTACTATTCACGATACTATTCAAGTCAATTTGTTGACTTTCTAAGGCTTAATAGGTATGGAAATTCCAACTTCACCCACATACCACATTTTGGTTACTAAATTTGTTGGTTTTGGTTGTTTACTCAAATTCTAAGTCTTTTAGGCAAATTTGTAAATTTTCAGTTTTGGTGTCTTATGTTGCACTGTTTCATTGGTCATGTTCCTGTTAGAATTAGGCTAAGTTTTCTTCATAGAAATTGTTCCTTATTGTCTTAACTTTATTCTCCGTTTTGAATCACTCCATTTGGAGTTTTGTAGCTCAAGTTATAGCCATTTGAATCATGGCTGCCGGATTGGACTTAACCCAGATTTTTTGGGCAAATTCTAGTTCTGGCAGTTTTAGGTTACCAATTTTGGGTGGCTAAATAACTTGGTTAAGGGCATAATTTGGGTTTGTGTTCTTCATGAAAGTTTTAGGTATATATCTCAGTTTTCCACTGGTAAAATTTTAGGTCATTTAGACCTGCCTAGACCAAGTTATGGCCAAATGAACAAATACTGTTCATTTGGTCATTTTTGGTACAGGTCAGATTGCCTAATCCGGATTTGGTCAATTTGTTCACTAGGTTTTAGTCACTTTTTGGGCATGATTCCTGAATGAAAAATGTGTCATTTTGTGTCTAGTTTCATTCCTAATTGGCCTCACACCAATTGGGCTTGTAAATTTTCAGTTTTGTTCCCTGAAAGGGACCTTGGTCATGCTACCTGCATACTGCCCACATCCAATCCGAGTCTAAACCTAATTCTAACACTTCCAACACACATCAATTGGTCACAAATGACCATTTTTCATCTCCAACAAAGTCAAACACATCATTTAACAAAATTTCACATTTTTGTCTTCCAAACCCTAGCTGCCAAAACCCTAACTACACTAATTGTTACATTTAACCAAATCTAAGCATATCAACATCACCTCCACATTCATACAAGCTTGCCTACACTTTTAATCCAATCAAATTCATGCATTACCATAGCAAACCCTAGCTGACCAAAATCCATGATTAGTCCTCCACACTTGTTTTTATTTCATTTTAAGTTAAAATCTAAGTTAATTAGACTAAACATAAACACTAGGCTACAAATTCCAAGTTTAAATGACTAACCTCAATCTTTGATGTCCAACTCTTCAATTCTCTTCTTTTTTCTTTTTCTTTGCTTCTTCAATCTTCTTCTCAAAGCCCAAACACAAGGTTTTATGAAGTGGTTATGGGAGAAATTAGGGTTTAGTAGAGGTTTAAAAGCTTGAAGCAAGCTTTAATGGAGTTTTGTGGAGAGGGAGAGGTGAGAGAGTGAGGGACGGCTAAGGGATGACGATGATGTTTTTTTTTTCTTTTCTTTTCTTTTATGTTTTTCTATCTTTATGGAAGACCACAATTTCATTTGAATAAAATTATTAATTATAATAATTATTGCATCATGCAGGAGGTCATGCATGATGTCATTCACCTTTGACCTTTTTTTTTCTATTTATTTTTTCATTAGTTCTTTAATTTGATTCCTGATTCCGAATTTTTCTTTTCTCCAATTTTATTTGGCAGTTAGGTCAAGAGTCAGCTCTCGGGGTCAATTGACCAAATTGCCCCTCACCGATTTGACCCGGGTTGCAAATAATTCAATATTTCTTTTGGATCCCTGACCTAATTATTTGACCGGCTTAACAGTTCTTTTTCATGATTTTATCTTTTCCACTATGTTCGCAATAGTCCTAAGGACCGCAGCGTCACATTTTACGGTTCGAAATTTGAGTTTAAATCAACTTCGTAATCCTTCCCGAGAAGGTCACCCATCGCTGTGACTCTCGGCTCGTTTAACTTCTTATGTTCTGTTTTTCTTATTTATACTTAACTAATTGACAATTACTAATTATTTGTATTCAAGGCTTATCTAGTTGTCTTAAGTGTGGTTCTAATCCCCTAAATTATCCGGACCGACACCGGTCACCGGAATAGTAAAATATACCAGGCTATACAAATAGGGGTGTTACAGTTTCTTTTATTTTATTCCTTGTTCATATATTTATGCAAGATCAACGGTACACACACAATTAATTTAAACAAATCAACCATGTACATGCACAGTAATTTCTAATATGCCAAGTTGCTAATTTAGTAATGTTACTCTTTTACCACCTTGCCCTATATACATATTTATTAATTTAATTTCATATAAACTTATTTATAATAATAAAACAAGTAGAGAGAATTAACTAACCTAAGTCTAGCATGCACATTATCTTTTTTAATTTACCAAGTTATCCTATATGCATCTTTACTAAGTCTAATTATTTAAGTCCAAATTATTTAAGTCCATTTCAACATGATTAAAATAATTAAAAGCTAAAAGTAAAATAAATAAAACCTACAACTAAAGAAAGGGGAGGAGAAAAGAGAATGAAAGTAAAAATGGCCTTCCAAGTCCAATAAAAATCCTATAACTATTACATGGCTTTTACCCCATGCAAGGAGTCCTGAATTCTAATTTAGCACATTTTGTTTTAATTTTCAGCTTACGTCTTAAAGTTCCATTCCATTTTTTTCTTTTGATCATGTTTGATCTCTTTTTGTTTGCTTTGGTTCATTTTGAAATTTCTTTGGATCCATTCATTCCTTATTATACTTAAAAGAACAAAATATTAAACAAAAAATAACAATAATAAAAATTAAAGCTCAAAATTAATAAAACTTATTTAAAATCTTTGATCTCAAGTTTAGGAATTCAATCTCAATTTCTTCCATTCAATCTTCTAATATTCTCAAAAAAAAAAGACAAACATCAAACTCATGCACAACAAAATAAACAAAGTTATTATGAAATCAAAATAAGAAAAAATTAAATATAATAAAATATTAGGAAAAAAATAGAAATCATAATGTATGAGCTACCACTTTGTGTTTACATCTAAAATTATCAAAAATAAGGAAGCAAATCAATAAAAAACATGCATGGGTTTATGTACAATGAGACACAAAAATAAATAAATAAATAAAAGATGACACTATCAAGAAATTAATTGGGCCAATAAGATAAATCAAATGAAAGTGACATGCCATGTATAGTACATAGGCGAAAACTAGCCCATCAACCAAATTGAATTTATGTACATAAATGAGGAATAATTATCTCTCTAACTATGAATAATTATCTCTCTAACTATCTAGTTAGAGGGATAATTATCCTCAAATAATTTCAAAATTCTATTTAAAATAAATAAATAGATAAATGGAGGATAATTATTCCTCTAACCAACTGGTTATGAGGGATAATCATCCCTCAGATAATTATAAAACTCTATCTAAAATAAATGAATAGATAAATGGAGGATAATTATTCCTCTAATCAACTAGTTATGAGGGATTATTATCCCTCAGATAATTTCAAAATAATAATAAATAAATAGATAAATGAGGGATATTTATCTCTCTAACCAACTGGTTATGGAGGATAATTATCCCTCAAATATATTTTTTTGTTCTCTTTTATTTATTTGTTTATTTCTTCATTTTATCCCAAAAAAAATAAATTTTAAAAGGCTTTAAAATATAATTAAGCCAAAAAGTCCATTAAAAGTCACTTTTACATTAGAAAATTTTAATAAATTTAATGCGCTTGGATATTTAATTAAACTCATTTAATTATTTTCTAGGCCCACGTGAAACCATGAAAATATTAAATTAAGCATAATTAAATAATTTGATATTTTAGGCTCTTACAGTAAAAAAAAAAAACTTTTTATGCTTCTAATTAGTGAACCAAAATAAGAAAAATATATATTCATGTCATTCTAAAGTCTTCTGAGTGCTTTAAGATTCCTCACTATCCAATGGTATTTCATCACAGGGCTCCTTACTGCTTTTACAAATAATGCATTATAGAGGTCAAAAAATAAATGTTTACAAAAGCAAGTGCTTTTAACATGATGGAAAGGGATGTGGTGGACTTAAAAGTGATGAGAGGGCTATGTGCTAATGGAATTCCTTTTAATGTTCTAGGAAATCCTCAATTTTGTGAGATGATTGCAATAATTAACAATGCCCTCAAAGGATATAAAACATCCTCTTATGAAAAGCCAAAAACAATATTGTTAGATGAATGTAAAAGAGATGTAGAAAAAGATTTGGCTCTAATCAAGGATACTTGGTATACTCTAGGGGTGTCTATTGTTTCTAATGGGTAGTCCAATGTTAAACAGTGAACTTTGATTAATGTTATCATAGCTAACAATCGAGGAGCTATGTTCATGTATGTTGATGACTTTTCAGGCATCTAATAAACAAGTTATATTTCTTCGAATGCCAATTATTTTGTATAAAATTGAGCATTAAATTATAGTGAAATTGTTCTAAAACATTTTTTTTCAGGTCATGCTATAGTAGAATACTTACTCAAGGCTATTGAAGAAGTAGGGCCTTCTAATGTTCTTCAAGTAATTACTGATAATGCATCAAATTGCAAAACTGTAGGAAAAGAGAGAAAAGGTGTATAAACACATTTTTTTGTCTCCTTGTGTTGCTCATACTCTTAACCTAATTTTCAAGGATTTTGCTTAAAAGTTTGATTAGTTAAATGATACTTATAAAATAGGGAAATACATTATCAATCACACATAAGCATTATCCAACGTTAGAACACAATCAAAGTTGGAATTGCTAAAAGTAGCAAAAAATATATTTGCTTCACATTACATCTTATTGAAAAGGTTGTTAGTTTGTAGAGAGGCTCTTGCAACCATTATTGTTCTTAAATCATGGAAGGAGTGGACAAAAACTAGAGATGAGAAAATAAGGACAATTGCCGCATTAGTTGCCGAAACATAAGCTTTTGTGTGAACAATTTGCAATTTTTCACATGAAGAAAGGGAGATACAGCATGCCAGCAACTCAAATTGATGTTGTAACAATATATTCAATTGATTACTTGTCAACATATGGGTTTGAAATTCCAAAACTAATAGAGGTAGCAAAAAAGGTATTATCTCAGCCAATTAGTAGCTCTTCAGCTGAAAGGAATTGGAGTACATACTCTAATATACACAGTGTTAAGAGAAACAGGTTAAACTGTACAAAGGAAAACAAATTAGTATTTATTTCACTCAAACATTTGCCTTCAAATTTGGTTTTTTGAGAGTTATGTAACAGAACCTTATAAATGATGGATATGGATCTAGAAAATTCATATTTGGAGGATTCAACTATAAAAACTGGAGGACTTGGGATAGAGATCATTAGATGATGATGATTTTGATGTCACAAAGACCATTGAAGAAGATGAAGATAATTACACCAAATACAAAGGAAAAAAGCAAAGGAAAAACTGAAATTGATTCAAAGTAGCCTTTTTTTTTTTCCCTACATTATTGATTTATGAACTTTTCCAAATTTCAATTGTGTTTTAGTGCCTTAATATATGTTGCATTTGGAATTATATTTTGTGTTATGAAATGCAATTATATTTGAAGTTTAAATTTTATTTTGTTTTCTATTTTTATTTGATATTTAATAGTTTTTCTTTATATTATTTCAATATTAATATGATAACTATTGAATTTCTAAAACTAACAAAACTAAATAAAAAATTGCACAAGATAAAAGATTGGTAATAACAAAATGTTTAAAAAAGATCATCATTTTACACCCAACAAACCCAAAATAGTATTGAAATGTACAATATACCGAAAGAGCAAACCAACTAAGCCCACCCCTAAAGTACCTAAAAATTAACTAAGTAGCGTATCGCGTTCCTATTCCCATACCACGACCCGCTGCATACCACATTCCAAGTAACTATGGTTTGGTCTACCTTGAAAACCACTATCAGTTGCTTGCCTCTGAAGCAAAGAAAAATAACAAGGAAAATCTCAAGTAGGATTAAAGGAAATTCTTGGAAGACAGTAGAGAATAACGGAGGCCATGCTTTGATTAGCATTTAGTCATTTAAGAGGCACAATTTACATTTAGAAGAGCAACAAGTGCCCCAATTTTTATGTAGTAGCTGCTGCATGCATCTATTTGTTCTAAGATCTTAAGCTTGATGAATTTGACAAACACAGAAATTGTGTACTCCAGAAATCTAAACTTTAAGGCTTTCATAAGATGTCAATGTATAAGTACCTTAAGTTATCTAAAGTTTAACATTTTCTCTATGCGACACTGGAAATGGTAGTTGATATCATTCAGGAAATATTTAAAATTGCAATTTATCTTACAAAGATCCACCTTTAGAATTGATAGCATGTGCTATTCTATTGACAGAGAACTAAATAGTTGGAGTTGTCTCATGAGCTTAGCAAATCTCAATAAGCATTTTTTCAGTTCAAAAGTATTGTATATATATATATAGTTTACACAATTAAACTTTATTATCAATCAATACTATCTACCCATTGCATTATGCTGCAATCTCAAAAATTAGTTGCATATACATATCAAAAATCCATAGCCAACTTCAACTTCTATAAGCAAATTAACCAAAATCCATCACTAAAATCATGGGAAAAAAAAGAAAATTGAAAAAAACCTGACCTTATCTTCAGCGAGCAAGGGAAGATGGAGAAGGATCTTAAGGGGCTCAATATCGGCAGCCATCACTATCAACTCATATATCCCTATTAAGGGTCTTAGTAACTGAAACCCAACATTATTATATACTAAAAAGAACATAAAAATCAAATAGAAAAACACATATTGAAAACACAAGAATAGAAGTAGAATCTGTAGAGCTCACCTTCATTAGCTCCTTTTTTGAGTTGTTTGTAGTTGGCTGCTTGTTAAACAAGATCGAGTTTGCTATGGTGAGCTAGGCAATTGCAAACGGGTATGATTTTGGGTTCATTGCCTCCCCTGTCCACAAGAACAAGCACATATGAAATAAACCCAGAAGCTAACAATCATATAATGAATGTTTGATTGGGAAGAGAGAGTTTGATTGGGAAGAGAGAGTACTATTTTGGCCAACATAATAAGAGGAGGCTAGGGTTTTTGCTAGAGATAAAAAACATTTATAAGTCACAGTATTGACATTTACAAATAACAATAAAATCTTAGCTATTCTCCACATGAAAATTTTGTTTTAAATCTGGAAAAGGTGATCTTTGGCCCCACCAGAACAGAGGATGGAGTAGCCGAGAATGATCCTGTGATTTTGCGATTTTGGATGGAGTAGAATGGCTCAACAGGTAGAGATCAAAGACAGACTAAACGAAATTCTATTATGCTATTCTAGATAGATATGGACAACTAGAGGCAGAAAGAAGGTGCCACTAAAAAGTAAGGAGGAAGAAAGCAATTTTTGTGGGCACTGAGAAGTTGGAAGGAAGAAAGATAATTTTTGGGTTACTATTTTCTTTTTTCCCTTGCAAAATTTGATCGCGCTCAATCCCCCCTTTTTATGTTTTTCTTCTTCTTCTTTGTTCTTTTATTGAGGCAAAAGTTTGTTTTGGTTCCAAATAACATCAATTTTCAAGCGAGATGCTAGTTCGCCACAATATATGGTAATCATAATGATTTTAGTGGCAAAAATAAATTCTCCACTAAAATTGTAATTTCTTGTGGTGAATTTAAGTATTCATTAGATCATTAAGTTTAAGTGTGCAATAAGCAAAAATCAAATAATATATATGCATAATTATGTATTTATCAGTTAATTATTATATTTATATCAAATATTATTATTTTTAAACAGTTATCGGCTTTCTTTTACTTTTTATTTTTTCTTTTGGTTTTTTTTATTTTCTTATTAGATTATTATTATTATTATTATTAAATTAACTTTAAAAGCCTTTATATTTATTATACTATAACAATAAAAATGAAAAGAGTTGGCACACTTTTTTTCTCCTCAAAACTCTAATTAATTTGTTATTGTAGTATAATTTTTATTACTATTAATTTTTCTGTTGTATGCTTATTTTAGTTTAGATTATTTTTATTTTAATTTTTTTTAATTAATTCAGCTATGATTATGATTCAAATTTAAAACCTTATAATTTTATATAAAACTCCAATACTATTAAGATAAATCTTATTAATTTTTCTGATGTTAAGTTTAATAATATTTTATTATTAAACTTATTCAATATTTACATAAAAGAATAATATGATTTAAATATTTTCATAAAATTCAAATAACATATAATTAAATTATAAATTAAATGTAAAAACCTTTTTATTTTTTCATAAACAAATACTTTAACAATGAATTTAGAAAATAAAATATCTTAATTTATAATAAATTAAATATATATATATATATATAAACTTAGAGTTATTATTCCAACAATAATATTGTAACACTTTTATTAATTTTTATTTTAATTAATTGGGTCTCTCAATTTTTAAATATCTAATTTTAAAATATTATCTCATTTTAATTATTTTTACTATTAAATAATTATATTAATTGTTCCCCATTAATTTATTAAATCATAGTACCA
This sequence comes from Hevea brasiliensis, assembly GCF_030052815.1. Taxonomy (NCBI): domain Eukaryota; kingdom Viridiplantae; phylum Streptophyta; class Magnoliopsida; order Malpighiales; family Euphorbiaceae; genus Hevea; species Hevea brasiliensis. The sequence goes on from NC_079493.1 coordinate 94,807,826, forward strand.
TAATTATTTTTTCTGCTTGACTATTTATGGATATATGTTATGTGCGTGCTAACTGTAAATAGTTAAATAACGTTTTCAATAAACTATAAACGATAATATGGTTTAAAATATCTACATATAATATTAAAAAATATTAGCTTGTAATTTTCCGATAGAGGCAGGTGATGCGTGGCCGCTGATCGGTTGATTGCGAGAATAGCTGTGGGCTTTGGACCGTTGATCTCGATGACATTTTGCTTAGTTTTGGGTCTAGGTTTCTCATCCAGAGTACAAAAGTTGGATGCTGGTTTTCGTCAAACTGATTGACGAAATGCGCATATCATAACGGACAACTCATTATTCACTCAAACTTTTGACTTCAAAAATAAAATTCTCCCAGAATTATAACTTTTAAAGCTAAAAATTTAGTTCTCAAAATATGGGTACACCGTTCAACATATAAAAAGATATCTCAAATTTTTTGATACCATTCTTGATGGTAAGGTATTCTTTGTAAACTGTATAATAATGTTTTTTAAATTCTTTAAATTCTTCACTGACATGATCACAAATTTATCACTTTCCTGTAAGCTTTTCTAAGAGTACAACACCCCTATAATATTTATTACTAGTATCAGTATCAGCCTGTAAAATCTTTTTTCCTGTATATTATTCTTTATTAGACCTTATCGTTTGAGGTTACATCAGTAAAATAAAAGAATATATATATATATATATATATATTATATGCATACAAAATTAATATTTTCATCCATGTTAAAAATTACCTATTGTTTAGTATTATTATTGAAATTATTATTAAAAAATTTACTTTTAAAAATATTATTTAGAGATATTGGAAATTAAAAAGAGAATGATAAGAAGGATATTTTGTTTTTTAAAAAATAGTATAAGGTTGCCCTCTTTTAATAATACTAGCAAATTTTATATATAAATTGCATGTTATTTATATTTGTTTTACTTATTCTTTATTTAATTTTCTTTATATGCTAATTAATTAATAAACCTTGAAACTAAGAGAAATATTTTTAGATGTAAATTTAATAATACCATGAAAACTAAGAAAGGTAATGTAAATATATAAATTAATACTATGCAAACATCTATAGATGAGCTTCTCATTGCTAAATGTATTAGTAACGTATTTGCTGTCATTGACAAATCATCTATTGCTAAATACATTTGCAACGAAAAATTTGTAGCTAAAATTGTTAGTGATGTGTTAGCATGTACTAGTGACAAATTGATTGTCGCTAAAAAGTCTTATTAGTGACAAACTGTCATTAAAAAATTTTCAATAGTATCTTTATAAATAGTATAAACAATGAAGGGTATTTTTTCTAACCCAGTAATATATATATATATATATATATATATATATATATATTAGTTACAGCCTATGCAAGAGGACAGGACAGAAAAAGGCTAAATACATCATTATACATTAGTACTATTCAATTTTTATCTATCACACGCATAAACTAAATTTCAGACCTATTACACACCTTCAAAAAAAAAAAATTACACTTAAACACAAAATTGAAATGACACAGGAATGTGAGATACACGGGCGATGACGTGTCAATTAACTACCAAATGAGTAAGGAAAATATGACTTGACACATTCAAGCTGTGGGAACATATTTGTATTTGTGTTGCATATTTCCTACCAACAAGCGGATTTACATCCTCGCCATTTCCACCTAAAACAAAAGCTGGGTCTCTCTGCCATTTGTGACCCTCTGGTAATCCACTTCTAGCAACATTTTTCATGTTCTAATCCAATCTACCTTTAAGCCATGTCAAAGAAGACAGAGAACCGAATGAAGAGAATGTCACCCTTAGGCATGCCATAAGAGAACGAGAAAATGTTTTCAGCGTTGCCCATATCATTACCTCTTTTAATGGTACATTCATTTAAACATGGTGATATGAGGATTGTAGCACGCCTAATGTTAAAGATGGTTGAAGTTGCCATGACTACCCAAGTACACATAAGGCCAGCTCTCTTTCTGTCTCTTGCCCTGTGTGTTTCCATTTCAACTAAAATTTGAGAAAGAATGTAAAGGAAGCAAAGCAACAAACCCATATAAAGTATGGAGCATGGAAGCTTATTACTGCTGATTCTACTTCTTCTTCTTCTTTTTCTTCTTCTTTTAATTGAATAATTGGTAGAAAACTGTTTCTTGTAAGCAAAATTTATGGAAATAAAAAAGAGAGTAGCATGTGGTATGAACTTGCTTCTAGTAAGAGTTACTTCCGCCAAGGTGATCTTGGACAGGCTCTAAAGAAATTTTTAGCTATGGAGGAGCACTATGTTGATATTAATGAGGATCAATTTGATTCCCATTCTTATTGCTTAAGGAAAATGACATTATGTGCCTATGTGGGAATGCTTCAATTTCAAGATTCACAAGCATATTTTCATAAAGCAGCTGTCGGAGCTATTAGATGTTACATAAAATTGCATGATTCTCCTCAAAGTTGATAAATAAAGAAGATGATGAAATGTCAAAGTCGCATCCTTCTCATAAAAAGAAAATGAGACAAAAATAGAAAAAGGCAGAAGCTCAGCTAAGAGAAAGCAGATGTAAAGAATGAAGAATTAAGTGCTAGTGGTGTCTCTATGTGAGGAAAGCAACATGTCAAACTTTTAGATCTAGATCCAAATGGAGAAAAGTTATTACAAGCTGAAGATCCATTATTGGAAGCTACAAAGTACTTGAAACTGCTTTAGAAGAGCTCACCTGACTCTTTGAGACTCACTTGTTTTCATTTAAAGTAAATAAGAGAAAGTAGAAAATTTTGCTTGCTTTATAGTATTCTTTTTATCCAAAGTTTTTATAACCTATAACTCATGCCACTTTGCTATGTTGACTTTTTTTGCTTTGGCATCTGCATTGAAGTGTAGGAATAATCTCTATAGCCCTATGGTGTAAGGTAGATAGTTTATGAAATGATAAATAAACAAGAGGATAAGATACTGAGGCTCTATTTATTCCAAAAAAAAAAAGCAAAAACATGATATTTTTCTTGGATGTCTCTTTGTTCTGTTGGAAGCACGCCTTGCCTGCATTCTTCTAGGTATTATTTTTTAATAGTATTTAGAAGAATTTTTTACAAAAAAAAGAAAAGATTTCAATCTTATTGTTAAGTAATTCACAGTAGGACATGATCCAGTAGAAGTGAGTTTGAACCACTTGGTTGATAGGGTGTCTTTTGGATAAATCTGAACTTTGAATTTGTTTTCTCCTTGGAGTAAGAAAAGTTCTATAACATACTTTACTTATATAGTGCAAACTCTTCCAAAGAGTTACTTCCTTTAGCCTTCTTCAATGATATTAGAAAATAGATTTATCATTTCCATTTTCAACATTCTTATATTGTCCTTGCACATCTCATCAACCTATATATACATATACAACTATGCAAGTTTTATGTGCATGAGACTACAATACTTCAATGAGAATATAATCCTTTCCTTGTCTCTGTTTTCTTTTCTCTAAGACCCATTATCTCACCTTCAAGAAACTCCAATTACAGAATCTACTGTAGCAAGTTTGGAAGCTTTCTTGACGTGAAACTCGAATCAAAACCTAACTTTTTATATTTTGATCTCTCCTGGTTTGATCTGCCTGCTAGATCCTACTTTGATGTCATCATTTTGGTAACTGACCAACTAACCTTTGCCTCACTAGGCAAGGGTCCTGCTATGGAATTAAGGCATGTTTGATCCTTCATTGTTATGAACTGACTGTTCCAACTTGTTTAAAATAAGTGGAAAAAGAAAATTGATTTCAATGGTTATTGGGTTTTGATGGAGAACAAGGTGAAAAAGAAAATGGGTACCATGCACCAGATAAGAGGACGAAGAGTTGTCTTCAAGAAGAAGAAGGAAGAAAAAAAGATGGTTTAATTGTAACCATTAGATTTGCCATATAGATTTTTTTTTTCTAATTCACTTACTTTCATGCGCTCAACTTCACCTTTCCTGCTGACTGGACAATTTTGTGTTTAAATATAATATATATATATATATATATATATATATATATATATATATATATATATATATATATATATATATATATATATATAAATTAAGGTGTCTAACAGGTTCGAAATTTAGTTCAGGTGTGTGATAAGGCAAAAAACTAAATAGTTCAGGTGTGTGATGAATTATTTGGCCGAAAGGAAAATGAGACCATCTATTTGATATTTGTTTTTATAATCAATAACATGGATAATTGGTATATATCAAACTTATGGCTATACATTTGATGAAACTAATGTATTAGAGAGAAATCTCTGTGTTTTTCATATATGAAATTCTTCGTACTTGCTTCTATTTATATATAAGTGATTTATCCTAACAAGGAAGCTAAGATAAATAGGAAATAATATTTCAATAGGAAAGAATAATCAAATAAGATTATAATAATCTGTTACTACAACAAATTAGGGATTCCAACACTCCTCCTCAAGTTGGTTCATGTATATTACACATGCTCAACTTGCAAATTAGAGTATAAAACAAATTGCTGCTTAAACTCTTAGTAAACACATCGGCCAACTATTATTTTGAATAAAAATGAGAGACACTCAAAGTTCCATCAATTATTTTCTCCTTTATGAAGTGTAAATTGATCTTTATATGCTTGGTCCGATCATGTTGGACTAGGTTGTGTACTATGTTGATGGTAGCCTTGTTATTACATAATAAGTATAAATTATTGATCTCTAATAGCTTCATTTCTTCCATCAATTTTTGTAACCATAATAGCTCATAGATTCCCTGTGCCATGGCCTTGTATTCTGTTTTTGCACTAGATCTAGCTGTCACATTTTACTTTTTACTTCTCCTAGTGATTAGGTTACCATCAATAAAGGTATAATAACCTGTTATAGATCTCTTGTCATTAAGTGATCTAGTCCAATCTACATCTATAAAGAAATTTATCTAGAGATGACCATGCCTCGAAAAAAGAAATCCTTTTCTAATGCAGATTTCAGATATCTCAAAATACAGAAAACAACTTCTATGTGAGGTTCTCTAAGATTATGCATATACTGGCTTACTAAACTCACTACATAAGCCATTTCAAGTCTACTAAGAGGATAATGACATTTGTAGCCATTTTGAGTACCAGAATAACCTACAAACACACATTTAAGAGCTTTAGGTTTTAATTTCCCAACATTTGTTTTATGGATAAAATAGACACATTCAAAAATTTTTGGAGGAATAATATAAGGATTATGGTCCTGTAAAACCTCTAAAGGGCTCTTAAAATTCAAAGTTCTCAGAGGCATTCTATTGATAAGATATGTTGCAGCAAAAACTACATCCCCCAATAATGTGAGTCATAGTAAACATAAGAGATTGAGCCACCACTAATAAATGTTTATTTTTCCTTTCAGATACCCCATTTTATTCACTAGTCTTGACATAACTAGTTTGGTAAATAAGCAAAAAAAAAAAAAAAAAAAAACACCATTAACATACTCTGTGCTATTATGAATTCTTAAAATTTTAACATTAGCATTAAACTGTGTGCAAATCATTTTGTGAAACTGTTGAAAGCAAGGAAAAACTTCATTTTTTGCCTCATCAAATAAACCCATGCTAGCATAGTGCAATAGTTAATAAAAGTGAAAAACCATTTATACCCAACAAAGAAGTAGTTTGGTAGGTCCCCATACATCAGAATGAATAGTCATAAAATGGATTAAACTTCTATTATATGTTGAAGAATAAGATTGTCTTGTGTATTTAACAAATTCACAAGCATCACAAACTAGTAATTTTGAGTTGCAACTTCTAAACAAATTAGGATATAACCTTTTTAAAGTAGGAAGAAATGGATGTCCTAATCTCCTATGCCACTAGATAATCTCTTCATTAGTACTCATAGACTGTCATAACATAGCCTAGTTTGCTTCAAGTCTTCATTAGTACTCATAGACTGTCATAACATATCCTAGTTTGCTTCAAGATTTGAGGAACTACAACTGTGATCTTTAAAATACAGACCATCTTGCAATTTACTACTGTGGGACCCTCGAATCTGGTTTAGCATCATCTTCCCATAACATTGCAAAGATGCTAGGATATTAACGCCATAAAGGTGGAGGAATAGAGTTACCACCCGAGTAGTAATCGAGATAAATTCATAAGAAGGGATGTGAGTGGCAACTAAACCCTTGCAGAGGTCCATTACCTTTCTTTTACCATAAGCCGAATGGCCTAGGTTCGGGATAGTGGGTACGAGAGAGGAAAGGTGTTAGGCACCCTCTCCACCTAAACTTACCTTAGAACAAGGGCCAATTTATACTACTGATTCTTAAAGCTTGTCTTATTATTTCTTTTATTAAGTTCCATAACACATATTTATGCAAGTCTAAGGCTACACACATTTGAATTCAACCATTCAAGAAAATAACAAGTAAGTACAAGCACTTAGAAAGTCTTATCATGTGATGTTTCTAAGTTAAAAGAATTACCTTATTTTCCATCTTACCTTATATGTATATTTAATTAAGTTAAATACATGCCTAGTCATTTATAAGTTATACATGGTAAACAGAAGAAAGAGTCAGAGGCATTTCAATTTAAAGTTTATGCATAAGAGGAAGAGTAGGGTCCTAATCATGTCAATGTTTCTAGGTTATGTACTTAAACTCATTAATTACCATGTTCCCCAACATGTGATGCCCCTTACCCGTCTACTGTGTAGCCAAGCAAAAAGTGCCACATTCGGTACCGGAGCATCCGATCTTGTCTTATCATGTCCATTATAAATTTTTAATATCATTTAAAAATAAGTAATCCATGTGTAGAATTTTTTTTTTTTCACAACTCGTTTCTGTGGATACCCGGACAGAGCCTCTTCTGTTTTGTTAGCATCTGGCGGGTTCCACTAATTACCTGTTAACATGTTCATATTCATTTCACACTTTTCCATATCATATTCAATTTATATCATATCATTCACAATTATTTATGAGATCTCAAAAGGGTATCGTCTATTGCATTCATATAGAAATTCATAGACAATAATTTACAAGTTTATGTACAATCTCAAAATTTAAGTACAATCCAAAATGAAATACATCATGGGTTTATGTACAATAAACAAAAAGACAAAATCTAGACATACATGGGCCCTACTAATAAAATTACAACTGTTGAGGTGACTAGTAGACATTGGCAAATCTGATTGGCCTCTGTATGAGCACTACTGCTGCTGCTGCTACTGCTGCTGGGACTGGTCTCTAATACCTACGCAATGGAAAAATCAACGTGCTAAGCATAACGCTTAGTGGTGCATAATTTAAAATAACAATAATTAAATAATTAAAAAAAATAATAATTCTATATGATAATTCATAATATCTAGGTCGTTTACATTTTTATTTCACTTTGGAAACAATTGATTTTATCGGGATCTTTTCTGTTTACTTATTGTATATTCAGTCTTAATTAATCATTATCAGTGCCCAAGAAACCTATAATAGATTATAAAAGCTGGATACACGGGAGTATACTAGTTAGACAGCCATATGTCTATCCAGTATATGTCGGTCATGTCAGGCATGAGACCTGCAGGCGGACATTTAAGCCATATATAATATTAGGCACAATAGCCAACGGGCAGGCATAAGGCCTATAGAACAATCATGTCAGACAGATTTTATCTGTTAATGATTATTCTTATGGGCAGTACTGCTATTTGTAGTCCCTAATTGGTATACCAATTGATCCAAATTAAATAAATAAGTTTAGGTATACTATAGGCAATTAAACATTATTACTTATTTATTAGAAATGTTCATGTCACTTTATAGTGGGAAAATCGATTCCACATACCTCTTTCATGTGATTTAGTGTTTAATGGCTTATTAGGATTAAATTCCTACCATAAGATAATTTATCTCATGAACCTTTCTTTAGGTTTAGTTTCTGTGTCTTACTTTTACCTATCCATTTGATCAGTTTGTAGTCACTTTTTGGCCACACTTCCTTCATGGAAGTTGTTCCTTTATGTCTTGTCTTTATTTTCCCTTTTGAATCATATCAATTAGGTTTTTACAACTCAAGTTATGGTCAGATAACCATAACTGATTCATTTCCTAATTCTGGTTTCTTAACTAGGCAGCTTTTGGACGTAGAGTTTACCTAATTAATGGAACATGTTGCAGTCACCTTTAGGCATAGTGATCTTCATAGAAATTGTTTCCCTATGTCTTGTGGTCACTTAGAATCTTTAATCACAAATTTTCAAGTTTTGTGGAATTATTTATGGCCAATTAACTTACCTGGATTCCTATACCCTGTGTCAACAGGATTTCAATTCAGGTCAGTAGATTTGACTCAAAATTTAGGGTTTTTGAATTCACAATTTGAGGATAGAGTCTAAAATAAAGTTGGAACCCTATTTCTTAGGTTTCTGGAAAGGTATGGCTCATCCCAATTGGAGTTTTCTAGTTGAAGATATGACTAAAGGACTGTTCTGGGGTCAAGTAGTCACTTAGGCAATTTCCAGAATTTGTGTGTTAAGTTAACCTAGCCAAATAACCTAATTTCTTTGATTTCTGGGTTTTGATCAAAAAACTAATATTATATATCTATGTCTTATTGAATTTTTTCCACTGGTTTCATTGCATTTGGATTTTTTTAGTCCAAGTTATGGCCTTATTACCAATACTGGTTGGGTAAGCTCATGTCCAGCAATTTCTGGACAACATGGTTCTAGACAGATTTGTGTCTCAATTTTGGCCAGCAATTTGGTTTGGTTAGAGGCATTTCTGGGCTCTGTGTTCTTCATAAGAGTTGTAGACCTATGTCTAAGCTTTCCTATGGTATAAAATTTAGGTCATTTTGACCAGTATAGAGGGAGTTATGACCAAATGAATGTGTACTGTTCATTGGTCATTTTCTAGGTTCTGTGCATGGTCATCCGGATTGGGACAGTGTTTAGGTCAAGTTTTGGATAGAATTTGGGCATGGTTTCTTCATGGAAAATGGAGTGTTTTGGGTCTGGTTTCACCTCCTATTGGCCTCATACCAATTGGAGCAACACAAATTCAGTTATGGCTCAAAACTCAAGCTGGACTCAATGGGTCCCAAACCTGTAGAGAAAAGCACTCCCAATTTTTCAATTTCCTCCAACTCCCTTACTTCAATTGGCATACATAGCACTTCTATAAGCAATAATTTCATCTCAATTAGGTCAATTTCAAGTATAAGACAAAATCCCCAATTCATGATCACAAACCCTAATTTCAATTATCCAATTTATACAAACTCAACTCATTCAAACTTCTATTCATATCAACTTATCAAATATCCTCATGAAACCAATTTTCATCATTTTAAAGCATCAAACCCCAAGGAGTTTCATGGCTGCCAAAATTAGGGTTCTTAAATTTCTTATCATTTGTTTTCAATTTCATATTATACTCACTCATTTCATCATGCTTATAAGATTTAAAGAAGAGAGAGAGTGGTATCTTGCACTAACCTCTTGTGACCCAACTTTAAACTTCCCAAAACTTCAAATTTCCTTCTTCTTATGGCTACTTAGAGCTTCCTTATGGTGTGGGGATGATTTTTAGTGAAGAGAGTTTAAGATTTTATGGGGAGGAAGCTTAGGAAATCAAGCTTTGAGAAAGAAAAAAAATGGAGGGAGAGAGAGAGCTTGAGATTTTTGGCCATGGAGGAGAGAGAAGAAGAAGATGGCTTTGGGTAGGTGGATTTTGTCTCTTGTGTCTATTTATATATATATAATTATTGTACTTAATTTTTTTTTTGATGTCACAATTTCATTTTATTTTTTTTTCTCTTCTTCTTTCTTTTCTCATTTTCATAAATCAATTTATACTTTTAATTTATGTTAATTATTTTAATTTCTCTCTTTTTTAATTGACATTTAGGTCAAAATTCATCTCTGGGAGTAAAATGACCAAAATGCCCTTTGTTGTGCTTATCGGGTCATTTTTGTCTGTACTGATTAATAAATTCTCTTAAATTTTCTTTAACATCTTTAATGTCATTTTTACCTAAATAAACCTTTAATTAAGTCTCAAAATTATTTTCTATATTTTCTTAACATTTATTCCATCAATTATGTCTCCTTACTATAGTTTAAGTGTAGTTTCAGACATTCTGACTGTCCGAATAGACATTAGTCGTCGGAACAGTAAAATGTACGGACTACCTATGGTGAGGGCGTATACTACATGCATCTATACTAAGTTCAATTATATGCTAAAAATATTATAACACCCTCACCGTAGGTAGTCAGTACATTCTACTGTTCCGATAACTAATGTCTGTCAGATAGTTAGAATGTCTGGAACTACACTTAAACTATAGTGAGGAGACATAAATTGATGGAATAAATGTTAAGAAAATATAGGAAAAATTTAGAGAAAATAAAATAAAAATTTAGATAATTTATTAATTGGTATAAAATAATAAAAATAACCCGATATGCACCATGAAGGGCATTTTGGTCATTTTCATCTGCAGAGGTGAATTTTGACCTGAATGTCAAATTAAAAATTTGAGAGAATAAAATAATTAACATAAATTAAAAACTTTATGAATTGAAAAAGAAGAAGAAAAGAAGAAGAAAAGAAAAGAAAAGAAAAGAAAAGAAAAGAAAAGAAAAGAAAAAGGCTTAGGAAAAATTTAAAAATTTAAAGTACAAAAAAATAGAATATATATATAAGGCATAAAAGACAAACCCCATCAACCTTTCTTCTCCACTCCACTCCCTCTTCTCTCTCTCTCCTTGGCCAGTTGGTTGCTCTCCTTTTTCCACCATTGTTGTCAAGTTAAAGCTTGATTTCTTCTTCATTTACCCATCAAAACCTTTAGCACCTTTCATTAAAAATCCTCCCCACTTCATAAGGAAGCCATTGATAGTAATAAAAAGAGGTAGAAGGGAAGTTTAGCAAGACACCCAAAAAGGTTAGTGCTCTAACTACTGTTATTTCTTCTATAAATATAAGAAGCATGTTAAACTAAGTATAAATTTCATGAAAATCAAAAGAAAAACTTGAGAAAAGGGAGACATAATTTTCGGCAGCCATGGAACCCTTGAGGTTTGATGCTTTTAAATGATGAAAAATGGTTCCATGAGAATGTTGAAGGAGCAGAAGCATGTTGATTAGTTTATTAGAGCATTGAATTTCAAAATTTTTCTTTTAGGGTTACATGCATCATGCCATATCTCTTATGTGCCTAATTAATTTCAATGCTCAATTGCATATTAAAACACTTCTAATATGTATTAGGATCTGTAACACCCTCCCTGTAGCAACTCCGTACATTCTACTATTCCGGTGACCAGTGTCGGTCCGGACAGCTAGAACGTCTGGAAAAATATTTAAAATAAAGTGAGAAACCATAAATAACTCAAATAATAATAATAATAAGAATTTAGGAAGAATTTTAGAAATAAAATACAACCAAGTTAAATGAGCCGGTGCCCTAGCGATGGGTAATCCACTGGGAAGTTGCGGTCTTCGCAACTAGGACCCCAGACCCAAGAAAAAATTCATGAAATAATTTTTGGCACTCCAGAGAAGAGTCATTGAGGTTTCTATGGCATTAGAATGCCAAGAAAAGACTTAGAAAAATTTTTAGATCGGTACAGACAATTTTAGTCTGTTAAGCCAAACAGAGGGCATTTTGGTCATTTCGCCTTCAGAGACGATTTTTGGCCGACTTGTCCAGTTAATTAAATAATTATTATGACATAAAATGTGAATAAATATTGCTAAAAATTGAATTGGAAATGAGTAGAAAAGAAAAGGAAAGAAAAATGAAAGAAATTAGGAATTATGACATCATATGATGTCATTAAACACTCCCCACCCAATCACAACTTGACAAGCATTTAAAGAAGATAAAAACTAAATAAATAGGGATAAAAATAAAAAGAAATCAAATTGTCTTCTTCAATTTTCCGGCAGCCTCCCTTTCCTCACCTCCATTGAAGAAGCTTTCATCTCTCTCTTTTCCAAACCTTGATTTTTCACCACTAAACCCTAAGTTCTTTTCATTAAAAATTGTCCCTACCTCTTGGGAAGGTGTTTGGCAGCCAAGAAAATTTAGAAAATTGAAGTTTAAGCTTGGGAAAAATTTTGCTCAAAGAGGTTAGTGCTATATCTCTCCATTTTTCCCTCTAAATTTGAAGTTAGGTGTATGGAATTAGTAAGAAATTCATGAAATTAAAAGCAAATCTCCATGTATGGACCAACTAAAATTTTTGGCATCTTTATGGGAGGAAGTAGTTCTGATTATTTTGATGGATTAAAGTGGATTAGAGGTGGTGTTTGAAGTGTATATGTAGAGTGATAATGAATTAACATGTTTAATTGATGTATGTGCATGAATGGACACTTTAGAAATTAGGGTTTGTGAAAAATTAGAGTTTTGCTTATATAATGGTATGTTAACCTTGTAATGGTCAATTAGTGACCATTTGAATATGTGTGAGGAGGAATTGAAGTGAGTAAGGATAATGGAATTGAGTTTAGGCATGCTGCCCTTGGTGACCTGCAGGACTGGTTGTGAGTCCAGCAAGTTTGGGCAGCCATAAATAGAGTTGTATGGGTTCAATTGGTGCAAGGCTAATTGGACATGAAACTAGACACAAAATGGCACAACTTTGGTGAAGAAACCCTACCCAGAAAACCAAACCAAGCTGACCTAAAAATTGTCCTAATCTGGGTGACTTACATTCTGCCTGGGCAAAATAACCAAATGAACAATGTTTATTCATTTGGTCATAAATCAGTGTAGAAAGTTTCAATTGACCTGAAATTTTACCTGTAGAAAGATGAGACATATACCTAAAACTTTTGTGAATAACAAAAATTCAAATTCTGATCATAACCTAGTCAAATTTCCAACCAAACGTAGGTCACCAAATCTGGCAGAACCAAATTGCCCAGAAATTTTGGGTATAGGTCAATCCGGCCAGTTATGGTAAAATGACCATAACTTGAGCTACAAAACTTCAAATGGAGTGATTCAAAAAAAGAAATGTAACTAGACACAATAAGGAACAACTTTCATGAAGATAAGTTTGTCAAATTCCTACTGTACAAATGACCAATGGAGCAGTAAACCTAGGGTATAAAATCTAAAAATTTTGAATAACATAAGATAAGCTTTGAAATGGTATTGGAAATCAATACCAACAAAAATAAAATGCAAAATGTGGTATCTTGGTGAACTTAGGTTTAATAAATTTATTATATATTAAAAAGTCAACAATTTGAGTGAATAGTAATGTGAATAGTAATACAAAGACACAAAGTATAAGAACTATATTGTTAAAGGGAAATTAAGGCCATAAATTTGAAATCCATGAAATATTCATGAATTGCTTGAAACATGAAAAGTAAGCCACCTAGTTGATGTGAATAGGTAGTTAGGGCTTATATGCCCATCACAAATAGAATTCATAAAATGTATATGTAACACCCTAGGCAAATCCCACATTGGCAAAACAAGGGAGAGATGCTGGGTTTATAAGTTGGTGGTTCGTAACTCCTAGCAGCGCGTTTTAAAACCGTGAGGGCTTCAGCCCAAAGTGGACAATATCACTAGTGGACCGAGCAGTTACATTTGTGGTATCAAAGCTGCTCCGCGTGCAACCTTGAGCGATGGTGGGGCAAACCTCAGCGAGGACGCTGAGTCCCATAAGGGGAGGTGGATTGTAACACCCTAGGCAAATCCCACATCGGCAAAACACGGGAGAGATGCTGGGTTTATAAGTTGGCGGTTCGTAACCCCTAGTGACGTCTTTTAAAACCGTGAGGGCTTCGGCCCAGAGCGGACAATATCACTAGTGGGCCGGGCTGTTACATTTGTGGTATCAGAGCCGCTCCGCGTGCAACCTTGAGCGATGGTGGGGCAAACCTCAACGAGGACGCTGAGTCCCATAAGGGGGTTGGATTATAACACCCTAGGCAAATCCCACATCGGCAAAACACGGGAGAGATGTTGGGTTTATAAGTTGGTGGTTCGTAACTCATAGCGACGTATTTTAAAACCGTGAGGGCTTCGGCCCAGAGTGGACAATATCACTAGTGGGCCGGGTCGTTACAGTATAAATGAGAAAGGAAAAATGTTTTGAATACAATGGTACATGTGAACCATTGTTTTGAATTATGATCAATATGAATAACATAATGAATGAATAAATGAACCATATTAATGTATGAATGAGACATTAGTTCTCATTATTGTAGAAAGGAAAAGTACTTGAGTACAATGGTATAAAAGGATAATTGATGTGAATTGTGATCATATAAATGATCAAATGAATGTATAAATTATAATTGAATTTTTTCATGAAATAATGAAGTGATAAAACACAATATATTAACACTTAATGGTACTAATATGCCCATGTATTGCCTAGACACGTGTGTCAGATTGGATAGATTGGCATGCCAATAAGGTATTATTTTAGCAGTATTGCGAAAGGCTTTATGCCTGTACTCATGGCTTTATGCCCGCACTCATGGCTATTATGCTCGATCATTTGTTATCATGGCCTTTTAGCCATTCTGATTGCATACGTGGTTGACGTTCCGCGTCCCATGGTATGATGGCCCGAGGCACTGCGATGTCCAGTGCCAACGACCCATTATCCAGTTTAGTCAGCCTGTCATAGGTTACTTGGGCAGTCTAATTTATTAAAATAAGTTACGAATATTAGCAATTAAAAATGCTAGAAAATAAATAAACGAGAAAAAGTTCTGAAATAAATTAGATTAGCTCCAAAAATTTATTCCTTAGAATGATCTGAAGTAAATTAAACTAGTTCTAAAAATTTTAAATATTACGAAATGATTGTAAACAACTTAGAAAATATCAATGAAGTGATAAAAAGACTAGTAGAAGAATTATAACTTAAATAAAATACAAATGCGACTTTCATAAGAATATAAGTATAAATTTTAGATTTATTTGTACATGATATAAATGATTATTGTAAATTATGAAAGAAGTGATTCTAGAGAGCAACATAAAGGACAAAATATATATTGTATGGAAAATTTCATATGAACCCAGTAAAATTCTTGAGTATAGAAAATATGGTCCAATTATTTTTACTTGTTATATTATTTCCTTGTTATATTATCGCACCACTAATCAGTAATGCACAAATCCATTGCGCAGGTACTGAAGGTAAAAACCCAATGGACATTAGACTGGAGAATTTAGAGTCCAGATCTACGGAAGTGTCAGAAGTGTACAAGTTTATCACCTCCTTAGCAATGCATGTAGATAGGGCCCATATAAGTTATTTTATGTATTTTGTACATTATGTAAATTATGAACATGTGTAATTAGTTTATAAATCATGTAAATTTACGTAATTTGAACATTTTTACATATGAATTGAGTATGAATGGAAATGTATGGAAATGATTATGAAATTGAAATGTATGGATGAGATTTGAAATATGAGAAAATTATGAGAATGATTGATGAGATAATTATGATTAGCATGGATAAGATTTTATTTTGAAAATATTGTTGAATTTCAAACAGGTGAATATTGAAATACGCCAAATGATAATAAAATAGGGAAAACTCCGCTAGTTTCTCCATAGAAAGATAATTGATATTAAAAGATAATAACTTGAAAATAATTAAAGAAATAAAGTAAGATAAGTTAGGGTGCTCCGGCACCGAGTGTGACATGCCTTGCTCGGCTACACTATAGACGGGTGAGGGGTGTTACATTTATTGGTATCAGAGCCACTCACGTGTCCTCTTGGGCTATGGTGGGGCAAACCTCAGTGAGGATGCTGAGTCCCGAGAGAGGGGGAGAAAGGTCCCTTAGGCAAATCCCACATCGGCAAAGCATGAAGATGGTCTTGGGTTCAAAAAGTAATGATATATAAAATAAGGGAACTAATCACTAGAGGCACCTTTTGGTGGAATGGCCTGAAGAGTTGGAAGAACTCCAGGGTTAAGCGTGCTCGCTTAAGAGAAATCCTAGGATGGTTAACCTCCTGGGAAGTTCTCCATTCTACCTATGGGACAAAACCGTGAGGCTTATGGCCAAAGCGGACAATTCCTCTAGTGGTTGGAGCCCGATCGTTACAATTGGTATCAGAGCCACTCGCGTGTCCTCTTGGGCGATGATGGGGCAAACCTCAACGAGGATGCTGAGTCCCGAAAGGGGGGGAGAAAGGTCCCTTAGGCAAATCCCACATCAGCAAAGCACAGAGATGGTCTTGGGTTCAAAAAGTAATGATTTATAAAATGAGGGAACTAATCACTAGAGGCGCCTTTTGGTGGAATGGCCTGGAGAGTTGGAAGAACTCCAAGGTTAAGTGTGCTCGCTTGAGAGAAATCCTAGGATGGGTGACCTCCTGGGAAGTTCTCCATTCCACCTATGGGACAAAACCGTGAGGCTTATGGCCAAAGCAGACAATTCCTCTAGTGGTTGGAGCCCGATCGTTACAGGATCTATGTTTACCACTCAAGATTGTAAATTAACAAATTAATTCATTTAAACCCTAGTTTAAAAGAGGAGTTGGAGCACTAATCTCTTTGATGCACTATGGATGTAATTGACACCTTTAGGAAGCACCTAGGACCCCAAGTGTTGTCCCTCTAGCTTGTCCACACCAAGATCACCAATGGGCAGCCCCCAATTTTCTTCTCAAGCCTTTGCCAACCAATTATAAATTAGGTTTTTGCCTTTAGAGAGGTAGTATGTATGTATACGACACTAGAAACAATTTCTAGCAATTTTAATTCAAAGGATTTTGGGCAATTCCCTTTGAATTGATGAGACAAGATGAAGAGGAGAGGGAGAGAGGTGTGCCACCACACTTGAGAAAAAATAAGAGTGTGTTATGTTTCATCTTTTCTTTTCCCCTTTTATATAATTAGGTCATTAAGTCACTTAGACTCTATGCCACATGTCACCACCTCATTGCATCTTATTTTTAATTGACTTAATCACATTAAGCTAAGTGTCAAAGCTAGACTTAGTCTTGACTTTGATCATCTTACATGATAGGAAGACAAATGGCAAGGTTATATAATGCCATGTGTCACCATCTCATGGTGCCACATGTCATCATGTGAAATGACCAAATTACCCTTATGTTGTAATTTTGAGTTTTCAACCCAAAATCATTATTTCTCCTCTTCAAATCAATTTATATCAAATATAAATTAATTAATTAATCTCTATTAATTAATTTCTCACAATTAAATTCATATTTAAGCACTTTAAATATAAATTTAACTTATACTTAACATCCAATAACCCAGATTTGGTTTCAAGTCATGCTAGGGACTTTACAATCTTATTGTAAACCAACCCTATTTAATTAATCAATTAAACTCTTTAATTAATCAATTAAATCACATTTTACTTGGTGATTATCTTGTGTATATGTGTAACTCACTAGGCTCCTCACTAATTGGCAATGAGATATGATATTAACTCTTAATATCATCAAAACTCTTTCTTACCATAAATGATTTCTCTAAATCATTTTAGGCATCTCATAGACCATGGTTGACACCTAGCATAACGTACCATGGCCAACCAATCAGTAATAAAGAATACCTTAAATGAACCTTTAATCATATGTTACCATGCACTAGAATCTCTCTGTTACAAAATCCCAATTCGAGTTGGAGTCATGGTTTATGTCAAACCCCATTTGTTATGAATATTATGTTCTCTTTTAATTCTAGTTCTTGATTAATTAGATTTTCCTGTCAGAAACTCTTTTCTGACTAAATCTATCTGTCCTGGTTAGGAACTTGAAACATCAAGAATAATTAAATGAACATAGGATTTTATCCCTATTTACTTAGGGTAACAGATTCCATCTTGATCAAAACCTATCTCTATGTATAACTAGTAGGAGCCAACACATGCCCATATACCCATACACAGTACAAGTATAAAAGCAGTATCAAACTCAAACCACCTATATACAAGATAACTGTGTTATCTCAAGTCTAAAGATTATATGCACTGATATGATATATGACAATGCATTGACAAGAGTAAAATCCATGTGCTTGTCATATGCGTCACTGGTTAGGCCTACTTATCATGTATAAGTGCCTATCATATTTGTTATATGGCATGAGACTCACCATTCCATCTTATTTATATCTCATATAAGTATCTTGGGAACAAACATGAATACAATCTTTCAGGATAAGTCATGTCCTGTGTGAAGTATCCTCGATTGTGAACCAATTTATGATATTTTATGCTAGAAATACTGTCACTCATATTCTTAACAACTTAAGAATAGAATTTTTAGTAAAATATCAATGGACCTTTTCTATTACACATAAATACATTATGTAAATGGAAAAGTGAAATTGTCTTTTATTAATAAAATATGTACAAGATACAAACTAAATCATATGCTCTAGGGCATACCACTAACAATCTCCCACTAGCATTAGAGCCATTCATTACAATATCTTAGACCCATCTCTCAAGATGTCAGTCTAACTGAGCTTATGACATAGGCTTTCTGAATGGATCAGTTGGATTTTCAGCTGATGCTGTTTTCTGCATGGCTACATCGCCTCTGTTAGTAGTATGCCCTAGAACATATCATTTAGTGCGTATTTTGTACATGTTTTTATTAATAAAAGGCATTTTCACTTTTCCATTTACATAATATATTTATGTATAATGGAAAAGGTCCATTGATATTTTGTTAGAAATTCTATTCTTAAGTTGTTAAGAATATGAGTGACAGTATTTCTAGCACAAGGTATCATAAATAGGTTCACAATTGAGGATACTTCACAATAAGGACATGACTTATCCAGAAAGATTATAATCATGTTTGTTCCCAAGTTATTTATATGAGATGTAAATAAGATGGAATGGTGAGTCTCATGCCATATGACAAACATGATAGGCACTTATACATGATAAGTAGGCCGAACCAGTGACATTTATGATAAGCACATGGAGTTTAATCTTGTCAATGT
This sequence comes from Hevea brasiliensis, assembly GCF_030052815.1. Lineage (NCBI taxonomy): Eukaryota > Viridiplantae > Streptophyta > Magnoliopsida > Malpighiales > Euphorbiaceae > Hevea > Hevea brasiliensis. The sequence goes on from NC_079493.1 coordinate 94,826,859, forward strand.
ATTGTCATAAATCATATCAGTGCATATAATCTTTAGACCTGAGATAGCACAGTTATCTTGTATATAAGTGGTTTGAGTTTGATACTGCTTTCATACTTGTACAGTGTATGGGTATATGGGCATGTGTTGGCTCCTACTAGTTATATATGGAGGTAGGTGTTGATCAAGATGGAATCTGTTTCTCTAAGTAACTAGGGATAAATTCCTATGTTTATTTAATTATTCTTGATGTTTCAAGTTCCTGGCCAGAAAAGATAGATTTAATCAGAAAAGAGTTTCTGATGAGAAAATCTTTTTAATTAAGAATTGGAATTAAAAAAGAACATAATATTCATAGCAAATGGGGTTTGACATAAACCATTACTCCATCTTGAGTTGGGATTTTGTAACAGAGAGATTCTAGTGCATGGTAACATATGATTATAGGTTCATTTAAGGTAAACCTTATTACTAGTTGGGTGGCTATGGCATGCTATGCTAGGTTTTAACCATAGTCTATGAGGTGCCTAAAATGATTTAGAGAAATATTTATGGTAAGAAAGAGTTCTGATGATATTAAGAGTTGATATCATATCTCATTGTCAAGTAGTGATGAGCCTAGTGAGTTACACACATACACATGTAATCACCAAGTTAAATGTGATTTAATTAATTAGTTAAAGAGTCTAATTGATTAATTAAATAGGTTTGCTTTGCAATTAGATTGCAAAGTCCCTAGCATGGCTTGAAACCAAATCTAGGTCATTGGATGTATAGTATAAGTTAAATTTATATTTAAAGCGTTTAAATATGAATTTAATTATGAAAAATTAATTAATAGAGATTAATTAATTAATTTATATTTGATATAAATTGATTAGAAGAAGAAAAATTATTATTTTGGGTTGAGAACTCAAAATTAAGACACAAGGGTAATTTGGTCATTTCACAGGATGACATGTGGCACCATGAGATAGTGACACATGGCACTACATATAAGCTTGCCATTTGTCTTTTAATCATGTAAGGTGATCAAAGTCAAGATTAAATCTAGGTTTCACACTTGGCACAATGTGATTGGGTCAATTAAACTAAGAGCCAATCAGGAGATGACATGTGGCAAGGGTTTTAAGTGATGACCTAGCTATATAAGGGAAAGGATGAAAGAATAAATAATATAATCTGCTATTCCTTTCATATGTGCTACCACCCAAAGAAGCTCTCCCCTCTCTTCTTCTTCATCTCTCATCAATTTAAAGAGAATTGCCAACATTCTCTTGAATTAAAATTGTTAGAAATCGTTTCTAGTGTCCTATATATATCTATAACATCTCTAAAGGCAAAACCTTAATTTCTAATTGATTGGAAAGGCTTGAGAAGCTGTTCAAGGGACTACCATTGGTGATCTTGGTGTGGACAAGCTAGATGGACAACATCTGGTGTCCTAGATGCATCCCAAAGGTGCCAAACACAACTACAGTGCATCAAAAAGGTTAGTGCACTTCTTCTTGATTTATTTTAGGGTTCTAGTGAATTAATCTATTAATTCTAAAATCTTAAATGGCAAATGTAGATCCAAAAATATATTAAAAGAGTTTTAATATGCTGTTTATCAGTAAAAATAAATCTTGCATGATGCATGTGACCCTAGATGAAAAATTTTGAATTTCAATGATCTAAACTTGTGATTTTCATGCTTTCGCTCCTTCAGCCTCGCCCAACTATTTCTCTAATAATGTGGTAGCGCCTTTCTATGTGTTTAGATTTCTGGTGAGACCGGGGTTCCTTAGCCTATATGACCGCTCCATTATTGACACAGTAGAGTGGAGCTGCTGACTCAATGGAAGGAACTACTGGAAGTTCTATCACAAACTTTTTTATCCAAACAGCTTCTTTTACAACATCTAATGCAACAATATACTCAGCCTCTATAGTGGAATCAGCAGTCGTACTCTATTTGAAACTCTTCCAACTGACTGCACCTCCATTACAAATGAATAAAAACCCAGAGGTAGACTTTCTATCATCGATATCTGATTGGAAATCAGAATCAGTATAACCATCCAATTGCAAGTCACCACCTCCATAAATCAAGAATAAATTCTTAGTTCTTCTCAAGTACTTAAGGATATTCTTGACAGCTATCCAGTGTTCCAAACCTGGATTAGATTAAAACCTGCTAGTCAAACTAACAGCATGTGCGATATCCGGCCTAGTACACATCATTGCATACATCAAACTTCCAATAGCTGAAGCATATGGAATCATGACCATTTTATCTCTTTCTTCAGGTGTCTTTGGAGACATCTCTTTAGAAAGGTGGATACCATGTCTCACTAGTAACAATCCTCTCTTGGAATCAAGCATGATAAACCTCTTTAACACCTTTTCCAAGTATAGACTTTAGGATAAACGAATTATTCTTTTCTCTCTATCTCTATTGATGTGAATTCCAAGAATATAGGTTGCCTACCCTAAGTCTTTCATGGAGAATGTACTTAACAACCATACCTTTATAGCTGTCAACATACCTATGTCATTACCTATCAATAGAATATCATCCACATATAAGACAAGGAAAGTGATAGCACTATCACTAACCTTCTTATATACACATGGTTCATTCACATTTTTGATAAAACCAAATGACTTAATGGCTTCATTAAAATGGATGTTCTAACTCCTTAAAGCTTATTTCAACCCATAAATGGACCGCTTTAGCTTGCATACCTTGGAACCATCTTGGGATTCAAAACCCCTAGGTTGTTCCATGAAAATTTTTTCTTCAATGTATCCATTGGGAAAAGTTGTTTGACATCCATCTGCTAAATCTCATAATCATAGTATGCAGTTATTGCTAATAGAATCCTAATTGACTTAAGCATGTCAACAGGCGAGAAAGTCTTCTCATAGTCGATTCCTTGCCTTTGGCAAAACCCTTTCACTACTAGCCTTGCTTTATAGGCCTCTACCTTTCCATCAGAACCAATTTTCTTCTTAAAAACCCATTTATTCCCTATAGGTACAATATCTTCAGGTGGGTCAACAAGGTCCCAAACTTGGTTCTTATGTATGGAATCAAATTCGGATTTCATAGCTTCAATCCATTTTGAAGAGTTTATATCTAATATAGCTTCTTTATAGGTGAGTGGATCATCTCCATGATCTACTTCTTTATGAGTAAACAACTCTTGTTCATCTTTATAAAGAAAACCATATCTCACTGGTGGGTGAGATATCCTGATTGATCTGCGAGGAATTATTGTAGATGTTTCATGAATAGGTGTAGGTTGACTAGATGGATCTATATCCATTTGATCTGTTGGTTGGTTAGAATTCTCCAATTCTAACTCTATTTGCCTTCCTTTGCCTCCTTCTTGAATAAACTGTTATTCAAGAAATATGGCATCTCTGCTTACCACAACCTTTTGTGATGTAGGCAAATAAAAATAATATCCAAAACTCTCTTTTGGATATCTAACAAATCAACCTTTTTCTGATTTGGTTTCCAATTTATCAGTGTTTAGCTTTTTGATATAATCTAGACAACCTTAAATCTTAACATGCTTAAGACTTGGTTTTCTTCCATGCCATATCTCATAAGGTGTGGAAGAAACTGATTTTGATGGAATCCTATTCAGAATATGCAAAGTTGATTCTAATGCAAATCCCCAAAAGGAGATTGGCATATAAGTATAGCTCATCATACTACGTACTATATCTAATAGGGTACGATTTCTCCTTTCAGATACACCATTTAGCTGTGGCATTCCTGGAGGAGTTAGCTGGGAAACAATGTCATGCTCTTTCAAGTATTCATCAAACTCAGTACTTAAGTATTCACCTCTATGATCTAATTGAAGAGTTTTAATACTTTTTCCTGTTTGATTTTCTACTTTAGATTTAAATTCTTTGAACTTTTCAAAGGATTCATGTTTGTATTTCATCAAATACAAATATCCAAACCTTGATTTATCATCAGTAAAGGTAATAAAGTAATGAAAACAACCTCTAGCCATTTCCTTAAATGGACCACATACATCACTATGTATTAGCTCCAAAATATTTTTAGCTCTTAGTCCTTGTCCAACAAAGGGTGATCTAGTCATTTTGCCTTGAAGGAAGGATTCACAAGTTGGAGCAGGCTCATAACCCAATGAGGATAAAATCCCCATTTTCTCCAGCTTTGCAATCCTATCTTTTGCAACATGGCCTAATCTTAAGTGCCAAAGATATTTTAAACTTGAGTTGATTTTCATCATGGCATTCTATGCTTTTAGATTGCTTGCATTCAATTTGTGTTTATCATTATTATCCAAATAATAAAGACCATCATGCATATAACCCGAGCCAACATATGTATTTCCAAAATAAATATTGCAAACATCATTTGTGAATTAAAATTCATAACCATTTCTAGTTAAACTAGATATCAAAATGATGTTCTTAAAAGTATTAGGTATATACAAAATATTATTCAAACACAAAACATGTCCACACATGTAAAAAGATTTAGATCCTATGGCTAAAGCTTCAACAGTTGAGCCATCGCCAATCCGGAGTCTAAGATCTCTAGCATGCTAGCTGCTACTGTTTGCTAGTTCCTACATATCATAAAAAATGTGAGAACTGGCACCAGTATCTAAAACCCAAGCTGTAGATGAACTATGAGCATTATCAGTATCTAAATAACAAGATATAGACATACCTTCTGAAAGTGTATCCTTCTTATCCTTCAAAGAAGTGAGATGCTCTGGGCAGTTCCTTTTCCAATGCCCATCCTTCTAGCAGTGGAAACGCTTTCCTTTGCCTTCATCAGCTTTGGTCTTCCCTTTTTGTTTGGCTATCTTCTTGGAAGGTCCTAGAACTTGAAGTTTCTTTTTCTTATTGCCCTTCTTCTTGTTGGACTTTTTAGCAGAAGAAGATGCAATCAAAGCTACCTCTTTTCCTTTATTGCCCAGCATATTCTTTTGGGCAATAACAAGCATGTTAAGTAAACCAGCCAAGGTGTATTCCTGCTTAGTCATATGGAAATTTGTCACAAAATTCCCAAATGACTCAGGTAGGGACTGAAGGATCAAATCCGTCTGCAGTGGAAATCCATGTTAAAGTCAAGATGTTTCAGCTACTCTATAAGCTGAATCATCTTGTGGACATGATCCCCAACATTCTGTCCCTCAGACATCCTCATTTGAAATAGCAGCCTAGATATCTCATACCTAGCATTCCTACTATGCTCACTATACAACTCTTGTAGGTGAAGGAGGATCTCACTAGCACTTTGCATATTTTCATGCTGCTTCTGTAACTCATTACTCATAGAAGCAAGCATGTAACACTTGGCTCTCATATTATGCTTTTTTCACTTGTCTAAAGTGTCATGTTCCTCTTGAGTGGCCTCTGGAGGTAAGGGACCAGGAACATTTGAGTCTAGAACATATCCAATACGTTCTAGGCTCAGGACAAGTTTTAAATTTCTTAGCCACTTAGAAAGATTAGGTCTCGTCAACCTATTGTGATCAAGTATGCTCGCAAGGATATTGGATGGTGGTGGTTGTTGTGTGCTCATTATTATCAGAAGAATAATTGCAGAAAATAACTAGATTAATTAGTAAATGTATCAAGTAATTAACCAAAATGAATATGGTCTTTTAATCAAATTGGTCCTCCCACTAACTTGGTGAATCCTACACTTCCAAAGTAAGAAACGGAAATCCTAGTTAGATGGATTTCTAGTGGGTGATTGAATTCTTATAGTCTTATTGATCATCCTCAGGCACATCTATTATTGGAATTACAATAAACTATAAGTGAGCAACTCCTTGCCCATCACATCTCATGTGAGGTTCAATCATTTATCTAGCCCCTAATGCTCAAAATCTCAGGCACATCTATTATTGATTCATCTTGCATTAGTTAAGTTGATCCCATTAAGCCAGTAAACATGCAAATAATTTGAATGTCCTCAGGCAAATCCATTATTGGCACTATTTACATATTTACAACATCTCATGCTTAACAATTATTCTTAAGAAAATCTCTTAAATTAAATACATCACATACAAATATTTAAAATTTCTTAAAATAATTGCCTCAATGGAGGGCCCATGATATAATTACTTTAATTATACCATTTCCAACTTTATTATTTGTTTGGAAGATTTAGTGGTCGGCTTAATTACTATTATGGTTTCACTTTGCACATTATCCATTTGGCATGCATATATCATATACTTGCATACATTCCCATACATCTCATGCATACATGGATAAATAATAAATATGGTATGATCATGGACTTTCTAAGGGATTCAATTCTGAGCCACCAAGAATTGATTTAGGGCATTCCTAGGTGCATTTCATTCATTCATTTTACAAGAGTTGCTGAAGGAGTACATAATCAATACTTGATCTTGAATTCCTCCCACTGGTCTCACCAATGCTCTTGACCTCCTTGATCTTCTTACAATCCAATTACATTGTAATCCTTGGCATACCAAGGCAAATTTACAAGAATATGGACTTTAAAGTCCTCAAATAAATGAAATGACAACCCAAATTATTACAATACTTATAATACATGCCACCAAAATAAAATTAATTATTTTACAACCCAAAGAAAAATAAAAGAAATAAATCCTATCGCATTGGTCTTTTATTGTCCATGATCATCCATCATGCATATTACCATTTAACAATTTAATGAAACATACATATTAAAATTAAATTGAATATCTCATGTTCAACTAAAAAATTCATATTTGAATCTCATTCAAACAAATTTTAAAAATCAGATTTGATTCTCATTCAAACAAATTTAAAAATTCAGATTTGAATTTCATTCAAACAAATTTTAAAATTCATATTTGAATCTCATTCAAACAAATTAAATTTAGAAACTCTTTCCAAATTTAATACCTTGAAAACAATTCTCAAAATTTAATTGTGTGATCAAAATTCTTAATTAAAAAATTTAATTAAGCATGGGCCTAAAGACATACAACAATTATATACTGAAGCCCAACAACCATGTGCACCATAAGGTACACAACCATGCTGCCACCTCTTAGTGAATCTAAACAGCTTTAGATCAATCATAATTTGATCAAAATCACACAATTAAATCTCAATATTCAATCTAAATGGAAAATATAGTGGCTCTGATACCAATTGAAGGAGCGGAAGCATGTTGATTAGTTCATTGGAGCATTAAATTTCAAAATTTTTCTTCTAGGGTTACATGCATCATGCCACATCTCTTATGTGCCTAATTAATTTCAATACTCAATTACATATTAAAACACTTTTCATATGTATTAGGATCTATGTTTGCCATTTAAGATTGTGAATTAACAAATTAATTCATTTAAACCCTAGTTTAAAAGAGGAGTTAGAGCACTAACCTCTTTGATGCACTATGGATGTAATTGGCACCTTTAGGAAGCACCTAGGACCCCAAGTGTTGTCCCTCTAGCTTGTCCACACCAAGATCACTAATGGGCAGCCCCTAATTTGCTTCTCAAGCCTTTTTCAACCAATTATAAATTGGGTTTTTGCCTTTAGAGAGGTAGTATGTATGTATAGGACACTAGAAACAATTTCTAGCAATTTTAATTCAAAGGATTTTGGGCAATTCTCTTTGAATTGATGAGACAAGATGAAGTGAAGAGGGAGAGAAGTGTGCTGCCACACTTGAGAAAAAATAAGAGTGTGTTATATTTCATCTTTTCTTTTCCTCTTTTATATAATTAGGTCATTAAGTCACTTAAACCCTATCCCACATGTCACCACCTCATTGCATCTTATTTTTAATTGACTCAATCACATTAAGCCAAGTGTCAAAGCTAGACTTAATCTTGACTTTGATAATCTTACATGATAGGAAGACAAATGGCAAACTTATATGATGCCATGTGTCGCCATCTCATGGTGCCACATGTCACCATCTCATGGTGCCACATGTCACCATGTGAAATGACTAAATTACCCTTATGTTGTAATTTTAAGTTCTCAACCCAAAATCATTATTTCTCCTCTTCAAATCAATTTATATCAAATATAAATTAATTAATTAATCTTTATTAATTAATTTCTCATAATTAAATTCATGTTTAAACACCTTAAATATAAATTTAACTCATACTATACGTCCAATAACTTAGATTTGATTTCAAGTCATGCTAGGGACTTTGCAATCTTATTGCAAACCAAACCTATTTAATTAATCAATTAAACTCTTTAATTAATCAATTAAATCACATTTTACTTGATGATTATCTTGTGTATGTGTGTGACTCACTAGGCTCATCACTAATTGGCAATGAGATATGATATTAACTCTTAATATCATTAGAACTCTTTCTTATCATAAATGATTTCTCTAAATCATTTTAGTCATCTCATAGACCATGGTTGACACTTAGCATAGGGTGCCATGGCCACCCAATCTGTAACAAGGAATACCTTAAATGCACCTTTAATTATATGTTACCATGCACTACAATCTATCTGTTACAAAATCCCAATTCGAGTTGGAGTCATGATTTATGTCAAACCCCATTTGCTACGAATATTATGTTCTCTTTTAATTCCAGTTCTTGATTAATTAGATTTTTCTGTCAGAAACTCTTTTTTGACTAAATCTGTCTGTCATGGCCAGGAACTTAAAACATCAAGAATAATTATATGAACATAAAATTTTATCCCTATTTACTTAGCGTAACAGATTCCATTTTGATCAACACCTATCTCCATATATAACTAGTACGAGCCAACACATGCCCATATACCCATACACAATACAAGTATGAAAGCAATATCAAACTCAAACCACCTATATACAAGATAACTGAGTTATCCCAGGTCTAAAGATTATATGCACTGATATGATATATGACAATGCATTGACAAGAGTAAACTCCAAATGCTTGTCATATGCGTCACTGGTTCGGCCTACTTATCATGTATAAGTGCCTATCATGTTTGTTATATGGCATGAGACTCACCATTCCATCTTATTTGTATCTCATATAAATACCTTGGGAACAAATATGAATATAATCTTTTTGGATAAGTCATGTCCTGTGTGAAGTATCCTCGATTATGAACCAATTTATGATACTTTGTGTTAGAAATACTGTCACTCATATTTTTAACAACTTAATAATAGAATTTCTAACAAAATATCAATGGACCTTTTCCATTACACATAAGTACATTATGTAAACGAAAAAGTGAAATTACCTTTTATTAATAAAATATGTACAAGACACATACTAAATGATATGCTCTAGGGCATACTACTAACAAATGTTTGATAAGTTGATGTGTTTGGGTGTTGAATGTGTAGTGTTTGTGCAAATTGAAACTTTGAAATTAATGTTTATGTACATGATTTGAGGACTTTATGTAAATGCTTGAAATTGACTTATCGAGTTGAGATTGTTGCTTATAGAAGTGTTATGCATGCCAATTGATGTAAGGAAGTTGGAGGAAATTGAAAATTGAGAGTGCTTGTTTTCTGCAAGTTGGGACTCAATGAGTCCAGTGTGTTTGATGAACCATAACTGATTGTGTGTTGCTTCAATTGGTATGAGACCAATTAGAGGTGAAAGTAGACCCAAAATAGCCCATTTTCTATGAAGAAACACTGCCCAAATCTAGATGACCCTGCACAAAACCAAGAAAATGACTAAATGAACAGTACATATTCATTTGGTCATAACTCCCTCTATACTGGTCCAAATGACCTGAATTTGATACCATTGGAAAGCTTAGATATAGGGATGCAATTTTTATGAAAACCATGGAACCCAGAAATGCAAAAAAAAAAAAAAAAACCAAATTGCTGGCCCAAGTTGGGTCACAAAACTGCCCAGAATTAGGTTGCCCAGAAACTGCTGGACATAAACTCACCCGACTAGTTTTTGGCAAAATGGCCATAACTTGGTCTGCAAGAACTCAAATGTAATGAAACCAGTGGCAAAATGTCCATAAGACACAGACCTACAAAATTAGTATTTTGACCAAAACCCAGAAATCAAGAGAACTAGGTCAAATAGTTAGAAAAATATACTGCATCAAAACCTGGAATCTGACCAAACTTCACTTAACCCCAGAACAGTCTTTTGGTTATAACTCCCACTAGAAAAATCCAATTCAGATGAGCCATACCTTTCCAGAAACCTGAGAAATAGGGATACAACTTTGTTTCAGAATCCTACCTCAAGTTATTAATGAAAGAACCTCAAAAAGTGACCTGCAGTCACTGATCTGAACTGAACACCTGTTGGCACAGGGTATATGAATCTAGGTCAGTTACTTGACCATAAATAATTCCAAAAAACTTGAAAAATTGTGATTAAAAATTATAAGTGACCACAAGACATAGGGCAACATTTTCTATGAAGATCACCATGCCTAAAAGTGACTGCAACATGTTCCATTAATTAGGTAAAGTTTAAGTCCAAAATCTGCCTAGTTAAGGAACCAGAATCTAGAAACGAGTCAGTTATGCTTACCCAACCATAACTTGAGTTCTAAAAATCAAATTGACATGATTCAAAAGGGAAAATAATGATAAGATATAGAGGAACAACTTCCATGAAGGAAGTGAGGCCAAACAGTGGCTACAAACTGATTTTATGGATAGGCAAAAGTAAGACACAAAAACTGAAATCAAAGAAGAGTCCATGAGATAAATTATCTTATGGTAGGAAATTTAACCCTAACAAGCTATTAAACACTAAACCACATGAAAGAGGTATGTGGGACCTATTTTCCCACTATAAAGTGATATGACAATTCAAATAAATATGTAATAATGTGTAATTGCCCATAGTATACCTAGACTTATTTATTTAGTTTGGATCTATTGGTATACCAATTAGGGACTACAGATAGCAGTACTACCTACAGAGAAAATCATGAACTAACAATATATATCTGGTATGATTGTTCTACAGGCTATATGCCTACTTACTGGCCATTGTGCCTACTTTATTTCTGGCTTTACAAGCCTGACAGCTGGCCTCGTGCCTGACAGTTGGCTTCGTGCCTGACAGATGTATACAGGGTAAACATATGGCTGTCTAACCCGTATACTCCTGTGTATCCAGCTTTTATAGTCTGTTATAGGTTTCTTGGGTACTGATAATAATTAATTAAGACTGAATACACAATAAGTAAATAGAAAAGATCTCGATAATTTAAATTATTTTCAAAGTGAAATGAAAATGTAAAATACCTAGAAATTATGAAATTTGCCATATATAGAATTATTATTTAAATTGTTTAGTTATTGTTATTATAAATTATGCGCGTTGGTTTTCCATCGCGTAGGTACTGGAGATCAGTAGCCGCTACAGTTGTGTTCGAACAGAGCTCCGACCAGATCTGCCACCGTCCAGAGTCACCTCAGTCTTTTGTATTTTGTTGGTAGGGCCCATGTATGTCTAGATTTTGTTCTTTTGTTCATTGTACATAAAAACATGATGTATTTTATTTTGGATTATAATTAAACTTTGAGATTGTAATGGAAACTTGGAATTTATTATCTATGAATTTCTATATGAATGCAATAGATTATACTTTTTGAGATCTCATAAATAATTGTGAATGATATGATAAAGGAGAATATGATATAGAAATGTGTGAAATGAATATGAACATGTTAACAGGTGACTAGTGGAACCCGCCAGATGCTAATAAAACAAAGGAGGCTCTGTCCGGGTCTCCACAGAAATAAGTTATATAAAAAAAAAAATTTCTACACATGGATTACATGCTTTTAAATGATATGAAAAGTTTACAATGGACTTGATAAGACTTGATAGGGTGCTCTGGCATCGAATGTGGCACTTCTTGCTCGGCTATACAGTAGAGGGTAAGGGGCGTCACATTTAGTGGTATGAGAGCATAGGTTTAGGCAGTCCTAGGCCTAGATAGTTAGAAATAGATATAGTGCATCACATGCATGGGCCTTTAAATAGAGTCGAGGTGACATTAATGCAGATCTGTTCTTTATCTGTTTTATAGGATCGATGGCATCTGATCCTTCAGAGCACGGACCTCCAGGACCCATAGAGGAGGAGGTAGAGAGTCATGCACCTGCACCTGCTCCTAATAGGGAGCGAAGTAGTAGAGCCGAGTCATCCCATGGTACTGCAGGGAGAGCACAGCTGGCCTTCCTGGAACAGATGACTTAGCTGCTCTGTCAGGTCACTGGAGCTACACCTCAGCCACAACCACCTCCACCTCCTCAGCCATAGCCACAGCCATCACCACCTGTACAGCCACCACTTCCCCCATAGCCACAACCTGTACACAGATCTCCACTAGAGAAACTGCAGAAGTATGGGGCAGTTGACTTCAAGGGTAAGAAGGAGGATGATCTAGTCGCAGCAGAGTATTGGCTGGAGAGGACAGAGAGGGTATTGCAGCGGTTACCTTGCACCCAGGCGGCGGTTGGAGTGTGCTCATCGCGCTCTGAGGAGGATGCTTATAGATGGTGGGTGACAGTATCGAGAGTGGTACGGCCTGCACAGATTACCTGAGAGTTCTTTCTGGCTGAATTCAGAAAGAAATACATCAGTCATGTGTACTTGGAGGCCAGAAGGAGAGAATTCCTAGCACTGAGATAGTGGTAGCTTACAGTATTTGAATATGAGCGGGAATTTGTTAGACTTAGCGGATATGCATTGGAGTTTATACCCATAGAAACTGATAAGTGCAGAAGGTTTAAGGACAGACTGAATGACAACATCAGGCTGATAGTGACATCTCACCACTTCACCGATTTCTTTCTGTTGGTAACATCAGCCCTTGATGTAGAGAGAGTCAGAAATGAAGAGCAGTCCAAAAAGGATAGGCAACTTAAAAGGGGTTCTGGATCTGGTCAGTCCAGTTCAGCAAACACTGGTAGTAAGAAGCCCAAGGAGTCTCAGGGTTAGACTTAGACCGAGGTAAGAGGCAATAATCTCGGTTTGCTCTATGAGGAGGAGGATAGTCTGGTGTATCAGTGGGTAGTTCTCCAGATGCAACTACACAGGGATCAGCCCCACCACCAGCTTGTACACATTGTGGTAGGCCCCACAGAGGAGAGTGCAGATTGTTAATGAGTGGATGTTTCAAATGTGGGTCTACGAATCACTTCCTGAAGGATTGTTCACAGAGGAATACTAGTGTTCCCACTATTCCACCCCAAACAGAAAGACCTACCCAGCAGCACAGAGGGGTAGAAGACCTGCGAGGCCTGATATAACTGGTACATCACAGAGGCCTACTACAAAAACAGTTCAGAGACAGGAGACTAGGGTAGCACCTCGTGCTTATGCTATGAGAGATCAAGATGAGCCAGAACCAGCTGATGTCATTAGAGGTACATTTTCTCTTTATGATCTGTTAGTATGTGCATTGATTGATCTGGGTTCCACACATTCATATGTGTGCATCACACTGCCAGTTGATAGAGGGGTACAGATAGAGGAGTTAGAGGAGGACATACAAGTCACAAACCCTGTAACACCCTCAGTTTATCTACTCCATACATTCAACTGTTTCGGTGACCAATGTCTATCCGGACAGCTAGAATGTCTGGAACTATAATTAAACTAGAGTGAGGAGTCATAAATAGGCCAAATAATAGTAAGAAAAATTAAGGAAAAATTTTAGAAATAAAATACAATGAAGTTAAATGAGCCGGTACCCTAGCGATGGGTGACCTTGACAAGAACTTGCTGTCTTCATAGCTAGAAGCCCTAAACCCAGGGGAAAATTAGTGAAATAATTTTTTGGACTCCAGAGAAGAGTCATTGAGGTTTCGATGGCATTAGAATGCCAAGAAAAGGCTTAGAAAATTTTTTTCGATCGGTACAGATGATTTTGGCTCAATAAGCCAAACGGAGGGCATTTTGTCTTCAGAGATTACTTTTGGCCAACTTGTCCAGTTAAATAAATAATTTACATGACATAAAATGTGAATAAATATTGCTAAAACTTGAATTAAAAATGGGTAGTAAAGAAAAGAAAAGAAAATAAAAGAAAAATAGAAATATGACATCACAAGATGTCATTAGTGAGCTCTCCACCAATCACCATTTAATTACACAATTAAAAGTCATTAAAAAGGGGAAAAATGGGTTAAAAATAAAATAATTTTCTAGTCTCTTCTCTCCCAAAATCAGCAGCCCTCTCCTTCTCTCTCTCAACCTCCATTAAAGCTCCCTTGTGAGCTTGATTTCCCTCACCATTCATCATAAAACCCTATCATCCTTTCACAAAAATTGATCCTTACCATTAGCACAATATTTGGGCAGTAATTTGAAGAGGAAAAAGTGAAGTTATACCTTGGAAAAATTCTGCACTCAAGAGGTTAGTGCCATATCTCTCTCTCCCTCTTATTGTTTCATGCTAAGACATCAAATTCAACTAAGAATTTTGGAAAAAAGAAAGCAAAATATGCATGTTATAGCCACACCAAATTTCGGCAGCCCTAAGGTACTATAGGGTTTCCATGATTCAAGTGAATTATAATTGTGTATTGATGTCATTGAACATGGTTTTGATGATTAGAACACTTGAATGTTTGTTGTTTGAGCAAATTGAAATTGTGGAGTTAGGGTTTGGGGAAAACCTAGGGTTTGCTCATGTGTTGGTGAATGGAAGTTCTAATGGTCAAATTAGTGACCGTTTGGCTGTGTATGATGAGGAAATGAAGTGAATTATGGCTTTGGAATTGAGGTTGGGTGTGCTGCCATGAGTGACCTACAGGGCTGGATGTGAGTCCAGCAAGTTTGGCAGCTGTAACTTGAGTTGTGTAGGTTCAATTGGTGCAAGGCTAATTGCACATGAAACTAGACACATAATGGCACAACTTTGATGGAGAAACCTTGCCCAGAAAACAAACTTAGGATGACCTAAAAATTAGCCAAATCCGGGTAACCAATTTTGGACCTGGTAAAAGTTTGTTCATTTGGCCATAACTCAGTGTAGAAATATCCAAATGACTTGAATTTTATATCAATAGAAAGCTTGGACAATTTAGAACAACTTTCATGAAGAACATAAACTCAAATTCTGAACCTAACCAATTCAAATTGCTAGTCCAAGTTAGGACACTAAATTTGGCAGAACCAAATTTGCCCAGAAAATCTGGGTAAAGACCAATCCGGCCAGTTATGATAAATTGACCGTAACTTGAGCTACAAAACTCCAAATGGAGTGATTCAAAAAAGAAATTAAAGAAGACACATAAAAGAACAACTTTGGTGAAGAGAATTTTGTCAAATTTCTACTGTAACAATGACCAATGGAATAGTAAACTTAAGGTATGAAATCTAAAAATTTTGAATAACATAAAATAAGCTTTGAATGTCACACCTTACCCCTCTGTAAGGCATAACATGATCCCATAGAATACCTATTGAACTAGCGAACTTCACCTACCGATAACTCATTAAGTACCCTACAAGGGATTTGAAAACAATTTTCTTACTTTTATAAGTGGTGAGCATTTTCTAATAGGTATTAAAATCATTTATTTAAAGTTGAAAACTAGTTAAAATTTTTGGCCCATTTATTTTTCTGTGAATTTTATAAAAATTTCGGCAGAGTGCTGTCTGTATTTTGAGAAAACAATTCTTCAAATACCTGTAAAAAGCACTTCTAATAATTTATCTCAACAATTTCAACAACTCCACAACAATCCCAACCAATTTCTCAAGTTTCAAAATTCAACAATCATCATTTCTCAATTTCCAAAAATTTAGTAATCATCAAAATACTATCAATCAATTTCATTCAAATTAAAATAAAATATTTCCATTCATATTTCATTAAAGATAAAACAATTTATATACATCATACTAAAAATTTACATTAAGAGAAATTCAAACTAAAATTTATTACAAACTTTATACAAGCTGCTCAAGACCAATTTTACATGTCCATATACGTGCATTGCATACATCAAAATAAAATTTTATAGTCAGAGCATAAATTATACCCGATAGGTTCAAGGCAAGTAGCTCCTCAATCCTCAGTAGCTCAATCTGCTGCTCCTTTAGTCTCTATATCTGCGACAGCAATAACAGCCATCGCTGAGTACTAGGACTCAGTGGTGCACAACATACTAAAATAATCTCTATGCAGAATTTAAATCATATTTATTCAAAATTTGGATTGAGCATGAGAGTTAAACACGAAACATGAATTATGAGATTTTAATCCAAACAATTTCATTTTGAAGTGTCAAAACCAATTCATAAAACCCACAGTTATATCATGCCATTCAAAACAAATATAATCTCAATAGCCAGAGGCTAAGGAGAAGTCACATCACAAGGCTAGCTAGCTCAAATATATGGATATCCATTTAATTTCTTCTTCTACTGGCACACACCTCAACACTTCAGCCAGAGAAGGAATCAAAATTCGAAACTGATTACCCCCACTAGTCATGCTAGTGAGGTGTTCAAATATATGGTCATGACACTGTGGTTTCAAAACTTATCTTAAAAATTTACTAAACATTGCCATTTCAAATATACACAAATAACTTTCAACAATTTAAATCAAAAGCATAATAAATATTTCATCACAATGATGTCACAATTCAATATTTCAAATTATTTAAAACAATATACAGAAGAAAATTTACAGAAATTCTACATTGTGCATAAACCTTAAGCGAGTCGCCTCTTGGCCTTGACTCGATTCCTCGGGTTCTTTCCCGGTGTTCTTTTCCACTGAAACACACAGTTTCACAGTGTTTCAGTATCATAACTTAGCACAAATCCAAAAATAAATTTAAATTCACTTTTACCTAGCTCTAATGTGCTAAACTTGACGTTCTTTAAATTTTGTGTTTCGGGGTTACTATTCACTACACTATTCAAGTCAATTTGTTGACTTTCTAAGGCTTAATAGGTATGGGAATTCCAACTTCACCCACATACCACATTTTGGTCACTAAATTTGTTGGTTTTGGTTGTTTACTCAAATTTTAAGTCTTTTAGGCAAATTTGAAAATTTTCAGTTTTGGTGTCTTAAGTTGCACTATTTCATTGGTCATTTTTCTGTTAGAATTTGGCAAACCTTTATTCATAGAAAATGTTTCCTATTGTCTTAACTTTATTCTTATTTTTCAATCACTCCATTTGGAGTTTTGTAGCTCAAGTTATAGCCATTTGAATAATGGTTGCCGAATTGGACTTAACCAGTTTGCAGGCAAATTCTGGTTACAGCGGTTTAGGTCACCAAATTTGGGTGGCCAAATGACTTGGTTAATGGCATAATTTGGGTTTGTGTTCTTCATGAAAGTTTTAGGTCTATATCTCAACTGTCCACTGGTAAAATTTCAACTCATTTAGACCTTCCTAGCTCAAGTTATGGCCAAATGAACAATTGGTCATTTTTGTACAGGTCAGACTGAGAAAATCCGGATTTGGTCAATTTGTTCACTAGGTTTTGGTAACTTTTTGGGCATGATTCCTAAATGAAAATTGTGTCATTTTGTGTCTATTTTCATTCCCAATTGGTTTCATACCAATTGGACTTGTAAATTTTCAGCTTTAATCCCTTAAAGGGACCTTGGTCCTACTGCCAGCAGCATGACCACATTCAATCCGAATTTAAACTCAATTCCAACACTTCTAACACACTTCATTTGGTCACAAATGACCATTTCTAACCTCAAACTAGGTCAAACACATCATTTCACAATTTCTCACATTTTTGACTCCTAAACCCTAAGTGTCCAAAACCCTAGTTCACCAATTCATTGCATTTAGCTAATTCAAAGCATATAACCATAATCATTCAACTACTTGATGTTCATATTCCCTTTTAATTCAATCAAACCATGCAAATCATACCCCCACACATGCTGGCCGAAATTCCCTCTCTTCCTAATCATGCAATTTTTTCCAATTTCTTCATATAATCTCATCCATTTCTACCCTAAATCCATCATGTATACTAAAAAGAAAGGTTGGATTAGCTTATCTTAAGTGAGCAGAATTTATATCTCCAATTTTTCTAACTTTGCTTGATTTATTTACTCCCAATCTTCTTATCAAAGCTCAAACACAAGTTTTAGTTAAGGGATGTAGAGATTTCATGGCAAAATTTAGGGTTTAAGAGAGCTTTAAGTGGGCTTCATTGGAGGTTTCATGAAGGAAATGAAAGAGATGGGAGAGAGAGAGTGAACGGCTTGAAGATAGGAAGGAAGACCAAATTTTTTTCTTTTCTTAATTTGCCTTTTAATTGTTAGAAATTATCCCAAAATTTTAATTTTTAAAACTAAAAATTTATTGCATCATGCTTATGTCACCACATGATGTCATTACTTTTTCAACTTTTCTTTTTCTTTTTTTTTATTTATTTTTTCATTAGTTCTTTAATTTAATTCCCGACTCTGAAATTTTCTTTTTTTCGATTTTATTTGACAGTTAGGTCAGGAGTCAGCTCTCAGGGTCAATTGACCAAATTGCCCCTCGCCAGTTCGATTCGGTTTGCAAATAATTCAATATTTCTTCCGGATCCCTGACCTAATATTTGACCTACTTAACAATTCTTTTTTGTGATTTTCTCTTTTCCCTTGTGTTTGTAATAGTCTTAAGGGCCGCAGCATCACATTTTACGGTTCGAAATTTGAGTTTAAATCGACTTCGCAGTCCTTCCCGAGAAGGTCACCCATCGTTGTGACTCTAGGCTCATTTAACTTCTTATGTTTTCTTTTTCTTATTTATACTTAACTGATTGACAATTACTAATTATTGGTGTTTATGGCTTATCTAGTTGTCTTAGATGTCGTTCTAATCTCCTTAATTGTCCGGACTGACACCGGTCACCGGAATAGGAAAATAT
This sequence comes from Hevea brasiliensis, assembly GCF_030052815.1. Classification (NCBI taxonomy): domain Eukaryota; kingdom Viridiplantae; phylum Streptophyta; class Magnoliopsida; order Malpighiales; family Euphorbiaceae; genus Hevea; species Hevea brasiliensis. The sequence continues at coordinate 94,845,705 of NC_079493.1, forward strand.
ACCAGGCTATACAAATAAGGGTGTTACAATTCTCCCCCCCTTTAAAATAAATTTCGTCTCGAAATTTTACCTGGTATCAATCTCTAAACAACTGTGGGTGCTGTCTCCTTATGTCTTCCTCTCGTTCCCAAGTAGCCTCCTGGCCCGAATGATGGTTCCACAGCACTTTCACTAACGGTATTTGCTTGTTCCGTAGCTGCTTCACCTCATGAGCTAGAATCTCTATGGGTTCTTCCTCATATGTGAGGTCTGGATTCACTTCAATTTCCTCTACTAGTAGTACATGAGACGAGTCTGATCCATACCTCCTCAACATAGACACATGGAAGACATTATGTATCTTCTCCAACTCTAGAGGTAGTGCCAATTGATATGCCAAAGGACCCACTCTTTCCAGAACCTCATATGGCCCAATGAAACGACGACTCAGTTTCCCCTTTCTACCGAATCTCATAATTCTCTTCCAAGGAGAAATCTTGAGGAATACTTTTTCACCCACTGCATACTCTATATCTCTTCTCTTTAAATCAATGTAGGACTTCTAACGGTCTGATGCAGTCTTAAGTCGATCTCTGATCACCCTGATTTTCTCTTCAGTTTGCTGAACAATTTCGGGTCCAATCATCTTTCTTTCACCCACGTCATCCCAACACAACGGGGTTCTACATTTTCTGCCATACAAAGCTTCATATGGAGGCATCCCAATGCTTGATTGGTAGCTGTTGTTTTAAGCAAACTCAATCAAAAGCAAGTGTGTGTCCCAACTGCCCTCAAATTCAATCACACAAGCCCGTAGCATGCCTTCCAAGATCTGAATTACCCTCTTAGACTAGCCATCTATCTGTGGGTGGAATGCAGTACTGAAGTTCAATCTAGTTCTTAGGGCTCTGTGAAGACTACCCCAGAATCTAGAAGTGAACCTAGGATCTCTGTCTGATACAATGGATACTGGCACTCCATGTAGTCTCACAATTTCATCAATGTATAACCTGGCCAATCTTTCTAAACTGTAGTCCATCCGGACTGGCAGAAAATGAGTAGACTTGGTCAGTCTGTCAACAATGACCCATATTGCATCATGACTCTTCTGTGTCCTTGGAAGTCCCATCACAAAATCCATCGTTATTCTCTCCCATTTCCATTCTGGTACTGGTAGTGGATGTAACAACCCAGCGGGTACTTGATGCTCTGCCTTCACTTGCTGACAAGTTAGGCATTTGGAAACAAACTCTGCCACATCTCTTTTCATACCCATGCACCAGTAATGCTCCTTTAGCCCCCTATACATTTTTGTGCCACGTGGGTGCATGGAAAAAGGAGACTCATGTGCTTCCTTCAATATGATCTGCCTCAAATCAACATCATTAGGAACACATATTCTGCCCTGGTGTAGCAGTAGACCATCATCTCTGATTGAGAATTCTGGTTTCTTGCCCTGCCGGACTTCTTCTAATAATTTCTAATACTTCTGGTCATTCTGAGCAGCTATTCTGATCTGATCAATTAACACTGGCTGTACATGCCATGCATGTAACACCCCTCACCCGACTACACTGTAGCCGAGCAAGGCGTGCTACAATCGGTGCCGGAGCACCCTAACTTATCTTACTTTATTTTTTTAATAATTTTGAATTCGTTTAATTTAATATTAATTATTTTTCGATGGAGAAACCAGTGGAGTTTCCCCTATTTTATTATCGTTTGGCGTATTTCAATATTCACTTGTTTGAAATTTAACAATATTTAAAAAAAAAAATCTCATCCATGCTAAGCATAATTATCTCATCAATCATTCTCATAATTTTCTCATATTTCAAATCTCATCCATACATTTCAATTTCATAATCATTTCCATACTCATATCATCATTTGAAAAATCATTATGTAATTCAAATCTATACTCATTTGTACAAATTCATTCATGCTCCATTCTTGTAGCAAAATTCTCAAATTTGCATTAATTTACATCATTTGCAATAATTAAATAAATCCTTAATTTACATGATATATAAATTAATTACAATTTGCTAATTTATATTACAACATAAGAAATAAATAACATACACAAAATACATGATATGCTTAATGTGAGCCCTATCTACATGCATTGCTGAGGAGGTGACAACCTTGAATACTTCAGACACTTTTGCAGATTAGAACTCCAAAATCTCTGTTTAATATTTTTATCTGGGCTTTACCTTCAGTACCTGCGCGAGGAAACAATTCCATCGCGCTAAGCATTGCTGCTTAGTGGTGCAATAATATAACAAGGAAATAATATACAAATAAAGATAGAAATAAAATATAATTTAAATAATTAAGATTTATTTATACTTCACATGTGGTTCTAAAATTTAATATGTTTTATCCTAATTTAGTCTTTTTTGGAAGTGTTTATTTTGCCAATGTATAGTAATAATGTACAAAGAAAAATGATCTAAAAATAATAAATTTATGCTTATATTATCATGTAAGTCACATTTGCAATATTTATGTATGTTATAATTTTCTTTGCTAATCTTTTAGCATTTTCTCAATATTTTCTAGGTTATCTCAGATTATTTCATAATAAGTAAATTTTGATATCGGTCCAGTTCATTTCGATTCTTCCTAATAACTAACTATTCTAATTTATTTTAGGTCATCTTACTCATTTATTTTATTTAATTTATAATATTTTTAATTGCTAGTATTCTTAACTTATTTCAATAAATTTCACTGCCCAAGTAACCTATGACAGGCTGACTAAACTGGATAACGGGTCGTTGGCCTTTGGACACCATGATTGCCTCGGGCCGTCATACCATGGGGCCTTGAGCGTCAACCACGTATGCAGTCAGTATGGCTAAAAAGCCATGATAACACATAATCGAGCATAAAAGCCATGAATGTTGGCATAAAGCCATGAATGCAGGCATAAAGCCATGAATACGGGCATAAAGCCATGAATACAGGCATAAAGCCTTTCGCAGTACTGCTAAAACAATACCCTATTGGCATGCCAAACTATCCAATCTGACACACATGTCTAGGCAATACAAGGGCACATAATATCATTAAATATTAATATATTATGTTTTATGACTTTATTATGTCATGATAAATTTCATAATTTATACATTCATCATAATATTCATACATTCCTTACATCATTCATATTGATCACAATTCACAACAATGGTGTTCATATACCATTGTACTCAAAACATTTTTCCTTTCTCTTATAAAGAAAACTAATGGTCCATTCATATTTTCATATGATTCATTTATTCATTACAATATTTATATGAATTCATAACTCATACAAGGTGTTATTATCTTATTTGTAATGGAAACATAAATCCTAATGTAAACCTCATCCCATTTATACTCAACAATCCATCTAGGTTAATGTCATTTCATATTCAAGTGGCATTACTTATGTTTTATTAGACCTACTAGTAATGGGAATAAATCTTAACTATATACTCACATAACTTAAATGTTCATTAAGTCATTTAGGTGAATTACTATTTCTATTTCAAGTAATCCATGAATGTTTCATGGATTCCAAATTTCATACCTTAATTTCCTCTACCAATTTAGTTATTATACTTTGTGTCTATGTATGTATTACTATTCACTCAAATTGTTGACTTTTTAATACATAATAAATTTATTGAACCTAAGTTCTCAAAGATACCACATTTTGCATTCAAAATTTGTTGGTATTGGTTGCCAATACCATTTCCAAGCTTAATGTTAATTGGGTAGAATTTTCAGTTTTCATGCCTTGTGTTTACTATTCCATTGGTGAATTTTTCAGTGGGAATTTGGCAAAATGATCAACATGAAAGTTGTTTCTTATTTTGTCTAGTTGAATTTCTTTTTTTGAATCACTCCATTTGGAGTTTTGTAGCTCAAGTTATAGTCATTTTACCATAACTGGCCGGATTGAAATTTTTCTGGACTGACCATATCTATAGTGCAGTGAACAGTGACTTCAACTCACTTGTTGGATAGGTTCTGGTCATAATTTGGGTTAGGTTTCTTCATGAAAGTTGTTGGTCTATATCTCAGCTTATTGTGGGTAAAATTTCAGGTAAATTGGACCATTCTACATTGAGTTATAGCCAAATGACCAAACACTATTCATTTGGTCATTCTGCAGAAATAGACTGCAGGTCACCCGGATTGGGGCAAGCTTTTGGTCCACTTGGTTTGGTATTATGGGCATGGTTTCTTCACCAAAGTTGTGCCATTATGTGTCTAGTTTCATGTCCAATTGGCCAAACACCAATTGAACCTCTACAATTCAATTTATGGCTGCCCAAACCTGCTGGACTCATGTCCAATTTTGCAGGTCACCTAGGGCAGCCACACTAAACTTAAATCCCATCACTAAACACACTTCATTTCTTGTTTACCAATAACCAAATGGTCACTAATTGACCATTAAAACTCACTTTCATCATTACATGATCAAAGTCTCAATTTCATGCTCAAACCCTAACTCAAATTTCCAATTCATGGCATACACACACCAAACTCATACCAAATCACTTTATCCATCATCTATACTCATCAATAACATAATTAAGCCACTTAATTTCATCAAAAACCAACAATCCTTACACTTTCTCATGGCTGCCAAATTTAGAGATTTCATTTACTCAAGTTTTTCTTTTAATTTCACACAATTTCTACTTGATTTAGCATGCTTACAAGATTAAAGAAAGAAAAGAAATTGTTTAGGGCACTAACCTCTTGTAGCTCAAATCTAAGCCAACCAAGACTTTAATTTTTCTTTACTTTCTTACTCTTTCTTGGCTGCCAAATAATTCTCCTTGGTGTGGGTATAATTTTTATTGAAGTGATCTAGGGTTTTTAAGGTGAAATGGTGGGTGAACTCAAGCTTGGTGGAGCTTTAATGGTGGTTTCTTTCTTCTCTTTCTCTCTTTTTTTCCTTTGTTACGGGTGATTGGGGAAGACAAGTGCAGATTGGTTTTCATTTTGTCTCTTTTTTATTTAGTTTTTATCCCTTTTAAGAGGCTTGTCAATTTGTGATTGGGTGGAGAGTGTTTAATGACATCATATGATGTCATAATTTCTAATTTCTTTCATTTTTCTTTCCTTTTCTTTTCTACTCATTTCCAATTCAATTTTTAGCAATATTTTTTCATATTTTAGATCATAATAATTATTTACTTAACTGGACAAGTCAGTCAAAAATCATCTCTGAAGACAAAATGACCAAAATGCCCTCCGTTTGGCTTAACAGACTAAAATTGTCTATACCGATTGAAAAATTTTTCTAAACCTTTTCTTGGCATTCTAATGCCATAGAACCCTCAATGACTCTTCTCTGGAGCCTCAAAAATTATTTTATAATTTTTCCCCTGGGTCTAGGGCTCCTAGTTGCGAGAACCGCAACTTCCCACTGGGTTACCCATCGCTAGGGCACCGACTTATTTAACTTGGTTGTATTTTATTTCTAAAATTTTTCCTAAATTTTTCTTATTAATATTTGAGTTATTTATGACTCCTCACTCTAGTCTAATTATTTTTCCAGACGTTCTAGCTGTCCGGACCGACACCGGTCACCAGAACAGTAGAATGTGTAGAATTGTTATAGTGAGGGTGTTACAATGCAACTGCTGTCTGCCCATCATCATTAATCTCTAAGCTGGCATGCAATGATCTTAACTCATGTACCATAGACAAAGGAGTAACCCGTAGACTTGCCATAGTCTTGCGACTTAAGGCGTCAGCCACCACATTAGCTTTTCCTGGCTGATAGTCTATCAGACAATCATAGTTTTTTATCAACTCTAACCATCTCCTCTGTCTCAAATTCAACTCTTTCTGGGTGCCCAAATACTTCAAACTCTTATGATCTGTGTAGATGTAACATTTCTCCCCATACAAATAGTGTCTCCAGATCTTAAGAACAAACACAATAGCTGCAAGCTCCAAATCATGTGTTGGATAATTCCTCTCATGCGGTTTTAGCTGGCGTGATGCATAGGCAATGGCATTTCGATCTTGCATCAATACACAGCCTAACCCATTGTGAGAAGCATCACTATATACTGTGTATTCTTTACCCGGAGTAGGTAAAGTTAGGACTGGAGCCTCAGTCAAACATTTCTTCAATTCATCAAAACTCTGTTGACATTTATCTGTCCACTGAAATTTTACATCTTTCCTAAGCAGCTTGATCAGTGGAGATGCCAACATGGAGAATCCCTTCACAAATCTACGGTAGTATCCAGCTAAACCAAGAAAACTGTGAATCTCTGTGATATTTCTGGATGGCCTTCAATTAAGGACAACTTCAATCTTACTTGGATCTACCTTGATGCCCTCTACTGATACTACATGTTCCAAGAATGATATTTCTTTCAGCCAAAATTCACATTTCGACAATTTAGCATATAGCTGTTTCTCCCTCAAAGTTTGCAGTACAATACACAGATGTCTATCATGCTCTTATGCACTCCTCGAATAGACCAATATATCATCTATGAATCCACAACAAACTGGTCGAGGCATGGTCTGAAGATAGTATTCATTAGATCCATAAAAACAGCCAGAGCATTAGTTAACCCGAATGGCATGACCAAGAACTCATAATGGCCATAATGGGTTCTGAAGGCAGTTTTAGGAATACTCTGCTCTTGTACTTTCAACTGATAATAACCTGATCTCAGGTCAATTTTGGAGAACACAGCTGCACCCCTCAACTGATCAAACAAGTCATCAATGCGGGGCAAAGGATATCTATTATTTATTGTCACCTTATTCAACTGCCGATAGTCAATGCATAAGCGGAGAGTGCCATCCTTCTTCTTAACAAACAACACTGGCGCTCCCCAAGTTGACACACTGGAGCAGATAAAGCCCTTGTAAAGTAGTTATTGCAACTGCACTTTCAACTCTTTCAATTCTGCAGGTGCCATTTTATATGGCATTATGGAGATTGGGTCCACACCAGGCATAACATCAATCTCAAACTGCACCTCTCTTTCTGGAGGTAATCTTGGCAATTCATCAGGAAACACATCCGAAAAGTCACATACTGTAGGGATGTCCCTCAGTGTTGGACTCCCCACTCGGGTGTCTATCACATGTGCCAAGTATGCTTCACACCCCTTTCTGATCATTCTTCTGGCTAGTACAGTCGAAATAATGTTTGATGGCAGTAAATGCCTCTCCCCATGTATTACCACATCACCGTATAAAGGGAGACCAAAAGTGATTGTCTTTAGTCTACAGTTAATCATGGCGTGATGCCTGGCTAACCAATCCATGCCCAAGATAATATTATAATCTCTGAAGGGCATTTCAATCAAATCTGACAGGAAAACATGTCCTTGGATCACCAAAGGACAGTCTCTATAAATTCTGTTGACCTGAACCTCCTGTCCTAATGGACTAGTTACTAACACTTCAAAACCCATTTGGACACATGGAACAACAAGTGAACTGACTATGCTAGCACTAACATATGAGTGGGTTGAACCCGGATCAAACAATACAAATACTTCTTGATCAGAGATAGAGAATGTACCGGCTATAACATCAGAAGTCTCAGTCTCTTCTCGTTGTCTCATCGTGTAAACTCTGGCTGAAGCACTTCCTTGTGCTGACTGACCAACTATGCCCTGACTGCCAGAAGCAGTGACTCTACCTCTGCCTCTTCCTCTGCCTTGGCGATTGTGAACCTGCAGAGCGGGACTGCGAATAGATACTTACGCGATCGTAGGAGCTGGACCATATTTAGGAGCACTAGTGCAGTCTTTAGCAAGATGGCCCTTGCCTCCACAGTTAAAACAGGCTTCAGTGGCCCAATAGCATTCTCCCCCATGAATCTTGCCACAAGTCTCACAGGGGCTGGCAGGATATGAACCTCTGCTCGACTGCTGACCAGACCTAGGGGGTCTCTGTCCAGAGAATCTGCCCCTTCCAAATCTTCCACCTCAACCTCTACTAGGTCCACCAAATTTCTTTCTTTTCCCAGAAGTACCACCAGAACTTAGCTCTACTGACTTTTCTCCCTTGTCTTTCTCTGATTTCTCAACTTTTTCTGATTTTTCTTTTACAGGTGTTGCTTATGATTCAATCCTTTCTAGCTCAAGTGCTTGAGAGATGAGCTCTGAGAAGTTGCTGTGCCTGAATCCCACAACTTGCATCCTCAAATTGGGCTTCAAACTAGTCTCAAATCTCTTGCACCTTTCCTTGCTGGTAGAAAGGAGACTCCCAGCATAATGGCTTAAGTGGGAGAACTCCCTCTCATATTCTGCCACTGATTTACTCTCTTGCTTCAGAATCAGAAATTCTTGCAACTTTTGATCCACATATGCGTCTGGGACGTATTTTTGTTTGAATTCTCTGATGAAGTCATCCCAGGTCAGTACTGGTGGTTCAGCTAAGCTGTGGGGGATGGTCTTCCACCAATCATACGCATCCCCTTACAGTAGTGACACAGAGTATTCAAACTTCAATTTATCTTGGCAGTGCAACTTCTTGAACACTCTATCCATTCTTTCAAGCCATTGCTCTACCTCAAGCGGGTCTACTGTACCCTTAAATTCTGTAGCCTCATACTTCAATAACTTATCATACTGTCTGGCTGGAGGCAGTGGTTGTGCCACAGGTGTCTGGGGTGGAGCTTGAGCAGGCATACCCCCAGCCATTTGTTGAAACATTGCAGCCATCTGCTATGCAAACTGTGCAGGAAACTGCGGCATTTGTGGGGCTGGTGCTACTGATCCACTGACATTTTGTAGAGCTGGGGCTTCCCCTTGTGCCTCAGCTTCAATAGATTGCTCAACTGAGCGATCCCCTTCTTCCATTTCAGTCTGAAGTTAGGGTATCTCCTAAACAAATAACACAAGGAGATTTCCCTCCGTTAGTTCATATTTATGATATAATGCACTGTATGTAACAAATAAGGACATTGAGCAGTTGTACTTAGCAAAGAAAAGACACAAATTCATAAGTCAAAACATACTTCAAAAATTTTGCTATGATACCACTAAAACATGTCACACCTTACCCTTCTGTAAGGCATAACATGATCTCGTAGAATACCTAATGAACTACCGAACTTCACCTACCGATAACTCATTAAGTACCCTACAAGGGATTTTAAAATAATTTTTTAACTTTTATAAGTGGTGAGCATTTTCTAATAGGTATTAAAATCATTTATTCAAAGTTGAAAACTAGTTAAAATTTTTGGCCCATTTTATTTTTTCGTGAATTTTATAAAAATTTCAGCAGAGTGCCGTCTGTATTTTGAGAAAACAGTTCTTCAAATACCTGTAAAAAGCACTTCTAATAATTTATCTCAACAATTTCAACAACTCCAAAACAATCCCAACCAATTTCTCAAGTTTTAAAATTCAATAATCATCATTTCTCAATTTCCAAAAATTCAGTAATCATCAAAATACTATCAATCAATTTCATTCAAATTAAAATAAAATATTTCCATTCATATTTCATTAAAGATAAATCAATTTATATGCATCATACTAAAAATTTACATTAAGAGAAATTCAAACTAAAATTTATTACAAACTTTATACAAGCTGCTCAAGACCAATTTTATATGTCCATACATTTACGTGCATTACATACATCAAAATTAAATTTTACAGTCAGGGTATAAATTATACCCGATAGCTTCAAGGCAAGTAGCTCCTCAATCCTCAGCAGCTCAATCTGCTGCTCCTCTAGTCTCTATATCTGCGACAACAATAACAGCCATCACTGAGTACTAGGACTTAGTGGTGCACAACATACTAAAATAATCTCTATGCAGAATTTAAATCACATTTATTCAAAATTTGGACTGAGCATGAGAGTTAAACACGAAACATGAATTATGAGATTTTAATCCAAACAATTTCATTTTGAAGTGTCAAAACCAATTTCATAAAACCCACAGTTATATCATGCCATTCAAAACAAATATAATCTCAATAGCCAGAGGCTAATGAGAAGTCACATCATAAGGTTAGCTAGCTCAAATATATGGATATCCATTTAATTTCTTCTTCTACTGGCACACACCTCAACACTTCAGCCAGAGAAGGAATCAAAATTCGAAACTGATTACCCCCACTAGTCATGCTAGTGAGGTGTTCAAATATATGGTCATGACACTGTGGTTTCAAAACTTATCTTAACAATTTACTAAATATTGCCATTTCAAATATACACAAATAACTTTCAACAATTTAAATCAAAAGCATAATAAATATTTCATCACAACGATGTCACAATTCAATATTTCAAATTATTCAAAACAATATGCAGAAGAAAATTTACAGAAATTCTACATTGTGCACAAACCTTAAGCGAGTCGCCTCTTGGCCTTGACTCGATTCCTCGGGTTCTTTCCTGGTGTTCTTTTCCACTGAAACACACAGTTTCATAGTGTTTCAGTATCATAACTGAGCATAAGTCCAAAAATAAATTTAAATTCACTTTTACCTAGCTCTAATGTGCTAAACTTGACGTTCTTTAAATTTTGTGTTTCGGGGTTACTATTCACTACACTATTCAAGTCAATTTGTTGACTTTCTAAGGCTTAATAGGTATGAGAATTCCAACTTCACCCACATACTACATTTTGGTCACTAAATTTGTTGGTTTTGGTTGTTTACTCAAATTCTAAGTCATTTAGGCAAATTTGAAAATTTTCAGTTTTGGTGTCTTAAGTTGTACTGTTCCATTGGTCATTTTTCTGTTAGAATTTAACAAACCTTTCTTCATATAAAATGTTCCCTATTGTCTTAACTTTATTCTTCTTTTTGAATCACTCCATTTTGAGTTTTGTAGCTGAAGTTATAGCCATTTGAATCATGGCTGCCGGATTGGACTTAACCCAGATTTCTGGGCAAATTCTAGTTCTGGCAGTTTTAGGTCACCAAATTTGGGTGGCCAAATGACTTGGTTAATGGCATAATTTGGATTTGTGTTCTTCATGAGAGTTTGAGGTCTATATCTCAACTATCCACTGGTAAAATTTCAGATCATTTAGACCTACTTAGCTCAAGTTATGGCCAAATGAACAAACACTGTTCATTTGGTCATTTTTGTACAGGTCAGACTGAGAAAATTCGGATTTGGTCAATTTGTTCACTAGGTTTTGGTCACTTTTTGGGAATGTTTCCTAAATGAAAATTGTGTCATTTTGTGTCTATTTTCATTCCCAATTGGTTTCATGCCAATTGGACTTGTAAATTTTCAGTTTTGGTCCCTCAAAGGGACCTTGGTCCTACTGCCAGCAGCATGACCACATTCAATCCAAATTTAAACTCAATTCCAACACTTCCAACACACTTCATTTGGTCAAAAATGACTATTTCTCACCTCAAACTAGGTCAAACACATCATTTCACAATTTCTCACATTTTTTACTCCTAAACCCTAAGTGTCCAAAACCCTAGTTCACCAATTCATTGCATTTATCTAATTCAAAGCATATAACCATAATCATTCAACTACTTGATGTTCATATTCCCCTGTAATTCAATCAAACCATGCAAATCATACCCCCACACATGATGGCCGAAATTCCCTCTCTTCCTAATCATGCAAATTTTTCCAATTTCTTCATTTAATCTCATCCATTTCTACCCTAAATCCATCATGTATACTAAAAAGAAAGGTTGGATTAGCTTACCTTAAGTGAGCAGAATTTATATCTCCAATTCTTCTAACTTTGCTTGATTTATTTACTCCCAATCTTATTATCAAAGCTTAAACACAAGTTTTAGTTAAGGGATGTAGAGATTTCATGGCAAAATTTAGGGTTTAAGAGAGCTTTAGGTGGGCTTCAATGGAGGTTTCATGAAGGAAATGAAAGAGATGGGAGAGAGAGAGTGGACGGCTTGAAGATAGGAAGGAAGACCAAATTTTTTTCTTTTCTTAATTTGCCTTTTAATTGTTAGAAATTATCCCAAAATTTCAATTTTTAAAAATAAAAATTTATTGCATCATGCTTATGTCACCACATGATGTCATTACTTTTTCAACTTTTCTTTTTCTTTTTTTTTATTTATTTTTCTATTAGTTCTTTAATTTAATTCCTGACTCCAAAATTTTCTTTTTTCCGATTTTATTTGACAGTTAGGTCAGGAGTCAGCTCTCGTGGTCAATTGACCAAATTGCCCCTCGCCAGTTCGATCCGATTTGCAAATAATTCAATATTTCTTCCGGATTCCTGACCTAATTATTTGACCTACTTAACAATTCTTTTTTGCGATTTTCTCTTTTCCTCTGTGTTTGTAATAGTCTTAAGGACCGCGGCGTCACATTTTACGGTTCGAAATTTGAGATTAAATTGACTTCGCAGTCCTTCCCGAGATGGTCACTCATCACTCTGACTCTCAGCTTATTTAACTTCTTATGTTCTGTTTTTCTTATTTATACTTAACTGATTAACAATTACTAATTATTGGTGTTTATGGCTTATCTAGTTGTCTTAGATGTGGTTCTAATCTCCTTAATTGTCCGGACCGACACCGGTCACCGGAATAGGGAAATATACCAGGCTATACAAATAGGGGTGTTACATTGAAATTGTGACATCCCTTACCCGTCTACAGTGTAGCCGAGCAAGATATGCCACACAATGTGCCGGAGCACCAAAACATATTTCCATTACAATTTACCCCTTTTTAATTCATTTATTTACAATTTTAATTAATCTGAATTTTCTGCAAATTTTATAGAAAATTCGGCAAAGTGCCGGCTGTGAATTGGAAAAACAGTTCTTCTGAATCTATTAAAAACACTTCCAATATAATCATATTATCAATCTCAGTCAACCACCAGCATATTTCCACATTTTCTCAAATGACTTCAATATTTCAAAATTCAATTCATTTCATATCATACTCAACTCAATAAGAAATACTCAAATTTATTACTGAACATGATTTATAGATAATTACATCAAAATATAATTACATGAGTTTATAATATACATAGCAAAATAAAGATCTGATTGCAAAAGTTTACAAAATACAAAATACCAAAAGTAGCCTAATGTCCTACCAATGCACTGCAAATGTGAGGTGACTCTGGACTCTGTGTGCAGATCTGACAATTCACCCAATATGAGGTCTGCTGGACTCCCCAGCTATGTCTCCAGTACCTGCGCGTGACAAAAGTGACGCGCTAAGCAATTCTGCTTAGTGATGACAATATAAAATAAAATAACTAAAATAAAATAAATATGCAGAATGTATGTTTACATTTTATGTAGACTTAATTTTTGGCATTTATTGCAGTATTATTCGATTAAAATTTGGTAAGATTTATTTTAATTGCCCGAGTAACCTATACTAGACGACTGGACTAGATAAATGGGTAAATTGACACTGGGTACCAAGTACCTCGGACCATCACACCATCGGTCACATTGTGTCCCCTGGTGTGCAACAGAACAACTAATAAGCTGTAATAATTATTAGGGATAAAACCCAAGTATAATAACTCAATCAACATAGCCAAAGGCTATTATATCACAGAATGGCACGGAAGGCCATAAAACACAGAATGGAATGAAGCCATATGTAGTACTGCTAACAGAACCTTATTGGCATGCCAACCTATCCAAACCAATCTTGCTAGGTGTACTAGGGCATGTTACATTCTTAAATTGTACAATTCTTGAAATTTAAGTTTAGGTGTTATTATTTATTTCATTAGTCAACTAAAATGTTGACTTTTGCATAGGCAATAGGTACATTGGTTCTAATACTCCCAACATATCACATTTTGCATTCTAAAGTTGTTGGTATTGGTTGCCAACACCATTTCTAAGCTTAGTGTTTGTTGTTCAAAATTTTCAGATTTCAAGCCTTGTGTTTACTGTTCCATTGGTCATTTTACAGTAGGAATTTGGCAAGGTTGTCAACATGAAAGTTGTTCCTTATTGTGTCTAGTTACATTTCTTTTTTTGAATCACTCCATTTGGAGTTTTGTAGCTCAATTTATGGCCTACAAACCATAACTGGCCGGATTGCAAACTTTCCAGATTTTCTGGACTGACCAAATCTACAGTGTTTTGTGTAGTGACTGCAGGTCACTTTTTGAACATGTTATGTTCAAAATTTGGGTTAGGTTTCTTCACGAAAGTTGTAGGTCTATATCTCAGCTTTCTTATGGAAAAATTTCTGGTCAATTGGACCTTTCTACACTGAGTTATGACTAAATGAATAAATACTATTCATTTGGTCATTTTGCCAAGCAGAATGCAGGTCTCCCGGATTAGGGCAATCTTTAGGTCAACTTGGTTTGGTTTTCTGGGCAGGGTTTCTATACCAAAGTTGTGCCATTATGTGTCTAGTTTCATTTTTAATTGGCATTGCACTAATTGAACTACTACAACTCCATTTATAACTGCCTAAACCTGCTAGACTCATGCTCAGTCCTACAAGTCAGCCAAGGCAGCAATACTAACTTGAATTCCCACTAAACAAACCACTTCATTTCTTATTCACACATAACCAATTGGTCACTAATTGACCATTAAAACTTACTTGCACCATTACATGATCAAAGTCTCAATTTCATACCCAAACCCTAACGCATTCCATCTCAAATCATGCATTCACTTACCTTTCACCATCCTAAACAATAGGTTAGTGTTAAGGGCAGCTAGGGTACCATTTTAATTCAAGAAAATCTTCAAAACCCTACCAAGCCCAAGGCTACTAAAGTTTTAAGCAAGGCATACACATAATGTTTATTCAATTTTCTTGTAAATTTGCATTCAATTTCACTCCTTCAACATGAATTGAAAGAGAAAGATTAAGTTTGGTCACATACCTCTAATGAAGTCACTTCCAAACTTGTGAGAATTCTTCCTTTACACTTCTTTTTGCTCCCAAAAGCTTCACCAAGATGAAAGAACAAGATTTTATGTTGGGAACTTAGGCTTTAGTCGGTTAAAAACCAAAGAAATCAAGCTTTGGTAAGCTTGACAATGGAGGAACAAAGGGGGCGGCTTGAAGAAGGGAGAGAAATCAAGATTTTCTAGTTTGTTCCAGATTGCTACCTTCTTTTCTTTATTTTTAATGTATTTTAATTGTGGTTCTTTATTTTGAGTGGCCATAGGATTTAATTACCTCATGCTTATATAAGCATTAGGTAATAAATCCCATTTATTTTCATTTTCTTTCCTTTCTCTTGCTATTCATTTTTAATAAATTTTTCATCAATATTTGTTCATATTTTATGTCATATAATTCACTTACATAAATGAATAAGTTGGTCAAAAATCATCTCTGAAGACGAAATGACCAAAATGCTCTCCGTTTGGCTTAACGAGCTAAAATTGTGTGTACCGATTGATTAAATTTTCCATGTGTTTTCTTAACATTTTATTGTCATTGGAACCCCAATAATTCTTCCCTGAGGTCACAAAAATTATTTCATGAAGTTTTCCCCGAGTCTAGGGTTGCTAACGGCCTTCACCATCACTTCCCCTTCGGTTACTCATCACCGGGGTTTCGGCTCGTTTAACGTTAGTGCATTTCATTCCTAAAAATTTTCCTTGATTTTTATGAGCATTATTTGGTTTATTTATAACTCCTCACTCTAGTCTAATTATAATTTCAAATATTCTAGCTGCCCGGATCGACATTGGTCACCGAAACTGTAGGCTATACGGACTAGCTAAAGTGAGGATGTTACAGAAATGGTATTGGAAATCAATGCCAACAAAAATAAAATACAAAATGTGGTATCTTGTTGAACGTAGGTTCAACAAATCTATTATGTATTAAAAAGTCAACTTTTGTGTAGGAATAGTTAAGTGAATAGTAACCTCAATGAAATGAATGCAAAGGACCAAAACTTAAATTGCTAATGATACCTCACTTAAATGATTTAAGGTTTGTTTAAATCATGTGATTAGTTTGATGGGATTTGTAGGCTCATCACAAATAGAACTTAGGAGAAATAGTTGATATAATTTGAAATGTGGATTGTAAATTTTTATAAATGAAATATTAAAGGTATAAATGATGTGTAAATAATATTTGGGGACTTTCCTTTTTTATTGAATAAAAATGAAAATTTGCTTGAACTTAGGTACATGTGAATTGGTGTGATAGATTAGAGATGAAATTGTAAATGAACTGTACAAATGAAATTTATGAACATATGCATTAGATAAAAATGAATTTGGACATTGTATTCCCACTAGGAAATAAAATAAAACCTATTGACACTTAATGGTACATGAGTGAAATTAAGAGTAATTATAAATACTTAGTAAGCAAAAACATTTCTTGAATTCAAAATGATAAATTATATAAATAGTGTAATGAATAAATGAACCATATTAATGCATGAATGAGACATGAGTTCTCATTATTGTAGAAGGAAAAATATTTTGAGTACAATGGTACATGAGAACCATTGTTTTGAATTATAATCATTATGGACAACATAATGAATATATAAATTACGATGAACGCATAAATTATGTAAATATTAGACTTAGAGATTTATGTTTCTATTATGAAAAAGATTAAAATGCTAGAAATTATAATTAGAACCTATAATGAAATAATAAAACTTATGAACACTTAATGGTACTATGTGCCCATGTATTGCCTAGACACGTGTGTCAGATTGGATAGATTGGCATGCCAATAGGGTATTGTTTTAGCAGTACTGCGAAAGGCTTTATGCCTGTATTCATGGCTTTATGCCCACACTCATGGCTTTATGCCCACACTCATGGCTTTTATGCCCAATTATGTGTTATCATGGCTTTTTAGCCATAATGACTGCATATGTGGTTGACGTTCCCCGTCCCATGGTATGACGGCTCGAGGCACCGCGGTGTCCAGTGCCAACGACCCTTTATCCAGTTTAGTCTGCCTGTTATAGGTTATTTGGACAGTGTAAATTATTGAAATTATTTAAGCATATTAGCAATTAAAAACATTAGAAAGTATTAAATAAAATGTGAAAAAGAGATTAGCAATAGAAACATAACAAAAATACAATTTGCAGAATCGTAGAGAGACCTCAAATACAATACTCCTAGAATAAAATGTATATTGAATATTATTACTGTAAGGCTATAAACTCAGTACTTTCAAAGAGGAATGAATTAGCATATAAGATAGTTAATACTAGAAATGTCATTTTAAATCAAATTGATACTTGAATATTTAGAATGCTTGATTCTTTCTTTATTTGTATACATTATTTCTTGTTATATTATTGCACCACTAAGCAGAAATGCTTAGCACGATGGATTTATTTCCTTCGCGCATGTACTGAAGGCAAAACCCAGTGGATATTAGACTAGGATTTTGAAGTCCAGATCTGTAGAAGTGTCAGAAGGGTTCAAGGTTGTCACCTCCTCAGCAATGCATGTAGATAGGGCCCATACAAGTCATTTTATGTATTTTGTATATTATAAATATTTTGTATGTTGTAATGTAAACTAAGAATTGTAAAGTAATATTTATGTGATTTAAATTAATAAATTGATTAGTTAATATGTAATTAATTTGTATATCATGTAAATTCTAAATTTATTCAATTAGTTTGCAAATTATGTAAATTAATGGAAAAATGAGAATTTTGATATGTGAATGGAGTATGAAGGAAAGTGGATGGAAATGAATATGAGAATTGAAATACATGGATGATATTGAATTATGAGATGAATATGAGATTTTATTTTGAAAATGTTGTTGAATTTCAAATAGGTGAATAGTAAAATATAACAAATGGTAATAGAAACAGGGAAAACTCCACTGGTTTCTCCATAAAAAGATAACTGATATTAAAATATAACGAGAACAAAATTTTTAAAGGAATAAAGTAAGATAAAATAGGGTGCTCCGACACAGAGTGTGACATGTCTTACTCGGCTACACTGTAGTCAGATAAGGGGTGTCATAAACCCTTTAGGCCATAGCGTCATGGTGAAAAAGGTCTACAAGGGTTGTCCTCTGAGGATACAAGGTTATGAGTTTCCAGCTGACTTGATTGAGCTACCATTCCATGAGTTTGATGTGATATTGGGAATGGATTGGTTATCACGTCATCAGGCGATGATAGATTGTCGGCTAAAGCGGATGTCATTATAGATAGCAGATGGGGATGAGATTACAGTTGTGGGTGAAGGAACGGGTTGTCTTTCTACTATCATATCAGCCACAGCAGCCAGAAGAATGATAAAAAAGGGCTGTGAGGCTTTCTTAGCACATGTGATTGACTAGCCCAAGCATACAGGAGATCCCCACAGTATTTGAATTTTTGGATGTATTTCTAAAAGAGTTGCCGGGTTTGCCACCTGATAGAGAAGTGGAGTTTGCTATAGAGGTTATGCCGAGTACTGCACCAATCTCCATTGCTCCATATAGGATGGCACCCACTGAATTGAGAGAGTTAAGTTCAGTTACAGGAGCTACTAGATAAGGGTTTCATACGCCCTAGTGTGTCGCCCTCAGGAGCACCAGTGCTATTTGTGAAGAAGAAGGATAGTACAATTTGGCTATGTATAAACTACCGACAGCTGAATAAGGTGACTGTGAAAAATAAATACCCTTTACCTTGAGTAGATGACTTATTTGATCAGTTGAGGGGAGCTGGAGTATTCTCCAAGATGGATCTCAGATCAGGCTATCACCAGTTGAGAGTGAAGGAGACAGATGTTCCTAAAACTGCTTTTAGGACCTGGTATAGACATTATGAGTCTCTAGTGATGCCATTTGGGCTGACAAATGCACCAGCGGCTTTCATGGACCTAATGAACTGCATCTTTCATCCCTACTTGGATCAGTCATCGTGGTCTTTATAGATGATATCTTGGTGTATTCTAAGAATCAGGAAGAGCATGATGAACACCTGAGAGTAGTACTACAGACACTGTAGGAAAAGTAGTTGTATGCCAAGTTGTCCAAGTGTGACTTCTAGTTGGATGAGATATCCTTCCTTGGACACATTGTGTCAACAGATGGGATCAGGGTAGATCCAAATAAGATTGAAGCAATAGTTGAATGGAAGCCTCCCAAAAATGTAATAGAGGTCAGAAGCTTTTTGGGGTTAGCTAGATACTACAGGAGATTTGTGAAGGGATTTTCCCTTATAGCAGCTCCACTGACTAAGTTACTGCATAAGAATGCAAAGTTTGACTGGAATGATAAATGTCAAACCAGCTTTGGGAAGCTGAAGGCTATGGTTATAGAAGCTCCAGTGTTGACACAGCCAGAGTCAGAGAAAAACTATGTGATCTACAGTGATGCCTCTCACAATGGGCTTAGGTGTGTTCTGATGCAGGAAGGGAAAGTATTTGCCTCTGCTTCTAGACAGCTAAGGCCACATGAAAAGAACTACCCAAATCATGATCTGGAATTGGTGGCAATAATATTTGCATTGAAGATATGGAGGCATTACTTATATGGTGAGAAATGTTACATATATACGGATCACAAGAGTCTAAAGTATTTGCCAACCCAGAAGGAACTCAATCTGAGATAGAGGAAATGGATTGAATTCCTTAAAGATTATGACTGTGTGATCAACTACCATCCAGCGAAGGCAAATGTAGTGGTTGACACACTGAGCAGGAAGTCCATGATGGCTTTGAGAGCACTGAATGCTCAGTTGTCTTTAGCATAGGATGGGGAAATTTTGGCTGAGTTGCTTGTAAAGCCAAACTTGTTACAGCAAATACAAGAAGCATAGCAAAGGGATGAAAAGTTGCCAACTGTCATGGGCAGAACTCAAGAGGGGAAGGAGACTGACTATGAGTTGAAAAGAGATGGGTGCCTGTATTATAGAGGCAGAATATGTGTACCATGAGATGAGGAACTGAAGAGGAATATCTTGAAAGAGGTGCATAGTAGCTTCCACGCTATGCACCCAGGAAGTACCAAGATGTATCAAGACTTGAAAACACACTATTGGTGGCCTGGAATGAAGAAAGAGATTGGTGATTTTATGACCAGATATTTGACATGCCAGCAAGTTAAGGTTAAGTATTAGGTTCCATCAGGGTTGTTGCAACCTATATCCATACCACAGTGGAAATGAGACAGCATCACCATGGATTTTATCATTGGGCTACCATTAACACAGAGAAAGCATGATACTATATGGGTGATTGTGGATAGATTAACCAAGTCAGCTCACTTCCTACCAGTTAGAGCTCACTACTCACTGAAGAGGTTAGCAGAGATTTACATAGATGAGATAGTCTGGCTATATGGAATGCCAATATCGATCATATCTGACCGAGACTCGAGATTTAATTCGAGGTTTTGGAAGAGGCTACAGGAGTCTTTAGGCACTCAACTGCACTTCAGTATGGCTTTTCATCCATAGACGGATGGACAGTCAGAAAGGGTGATTTAGGTAACCCTTAGAACTTAATAAATTGCTATAATTGTTAAAGGAATGATAATAATGACCCGACACTAATGACATGAATAATAAGATATGATAGGTATTAAAGGATATGTTAAGAAGCTACATCATTAATTTTGAAGGAAGTTGGGAGAGGTATCTTCCTTTGGTAGAGTTTGCTTATAACAACAGCTACCAAACTAGCATAAAAATGGCTCCATATGATGCATTTTATAGAAAGAGATGCAGGACTCCCTTATGCTGGGTAGAAATGGGTGAAGAAAAAGTATTGGGCCCAGATTTAATGAGACAGACTGAGGAAAAAGTGAAACTTATTAGAGATAATTTGAAAGTCGCCTCAGACAGACAGAAGTCATATGCCGACCTAAGGAGAAAAGATATAGAGTATGAGGTTGGCGATAAGGTGTTTCTCAAGGTATCACCTTGGAAGAAAGTGCTAAGGTTTAGTAAGAAGGGTAAGTTAAGCCCTAGGTTTATTAGTCCATACGATGTGATTGAACGTGTGGGTCCAGTAGCCTATAGGCTAGCTTTACCACCTGAGCTGGACAAGATTCACAATGTATTCCATGTGTCGATGCTCAGGAGATACAGATCAGATCCTTCACATGTCATTTCAGCAGAAGAGATAATGGTACAACTTGATTTAACATATGAAGAAGAACCAGTCAGAATCTTGGCACGGGAAGTGAAAGAACTCAGAAACAAGAGGATCCCACTAGTGAAAGTCTTGTGGAGACACCACAACACAAAAGAAGCGACATGGGAGAGTGAGGAGATGATGAGGCAACAGTTCCCTCAGCTCTTCATATCAGGTAAATTTTAAGGACGAAATTTCTATTTAGAGGGGAAGACTTATAACGCTCTCACCGTAGGTAGTCTGTACATTCTACTGTTCCGATGACTAATGTCTGTCGGATAATCAGAATGTCTGGAACTACACTTAAACTATAGTGAGGAGGCATAAATTGATGGACTAAATGTTAAGAAAATATAAGAAAAATTTATAGAAAATAAAATAAAAATTTAGAGAATTTATTAATTGGTATAAAATAATAAAAATAACCCAATATGCACCATGAAGGGCATTTTGATCATTTTACCCCCAAAGGTGAATTTTGACCTAAATGTCAAATTAAAAATTTGAGAGAATAAAATAATTAACATAAATTAAAAACTTTATGAATTGAAAAAGAAGAAGAAAAGAAGAAGAAAAGAAAAGAAAAGAAAAAGGCTTAGGAAAAATTTAAAAATTTAAAGTATAAAAAAATAGAATATATATAAGGCATAAAAGACAAACCCCAATAACCTTTCTTCTCCACTCTGCTCCCTCTTCTCTCTCTCCTTGGCCGGCTGGTTGCTCTCCTTTTTTCTACCATTATTGTCAAGCTTAAAGCTTGATTTCTTCTTCATTTACCCATCAAAACCTTTAGCACCTTTCATTAAAAATCCTCCCCACTCCATAAGGAAGCCATTGATAGTAATAAAAAGAGGTAAAAGGGAAGTTTAAAAAGACACCCAAAAAGGTTAGTGCTCTAACTACTATTCTTTCTTCTATAAGCATAAGAAACATGTTAAACTAAGTATAAATTTCATGAAAATCAAAAGAAAAACTTGAGAAAAGGGAGATATGATTTTCAGCAGCCATGGAACCCTTTAGGTTTGATGCTTTTAAGTGATGAAAAATGGTTCCATGAGAATGTTTCACAAGTTGATGTGTTTGGGAGTTGAATTTGCAGTGTTTGTGCAAATTGGAACTTTGAAACTAGGGTTTGTGTACATGATTTGAGGACTTTATGTAAATGCTTGAAATTGACCTATTGAGTTGAGAATTTTTATTATAGAAGTGTTATGCATGCCAATTGAAGTAAGGAAGTTGGAGGAAATTGAAAATTGAGTGTATTTTTTTTTTGTAGGTTGGGACTCAATGAGTCCAGTGTGTTTGATGAACCATAACTGATTGTGTGTTGCTTCAATTGGTATGAGGCCAATTGGAGGTGAAACTAGACCTAAAATAGCCCATTTTCTATGAAGCAACTATGCCCAAATTTTGTCCAAAACTTGACCTAAACACTGTCCAAACCAGGATGACCCTGCATAAAACTTAGAAAATGACCAAATGAACAGTACATATTCATTTGGTCATAACTCCCTTTATACTGGTCCAAATGACCTGAATTTGATACCATTGGAAAGCTTAGATATAGAGCTACAATTTTTATAAAGACCACTAAACCCTAAAATGCAAAAAAACCAACCAAATTGTTAGCCCAAGTTGGGTCACAAAACTGCCCACAATTAGGTTGCCCAGAAACTGATGGACATAAACTCACCCGCTCAGTTTTGGTAAAATGGCCATAACTTGGTCTACAAGAACTCAAATGTAATGAAACTAGTGGCAAAATGTCCACAAGAAACAGACCTACAAAATTGGTATTTTGACCAAAACCCAAAAATCAAGAGAACTAGGTCAAATAGTTAGAACAAATCACTGCATCAAAACCTGGAATCTAACCAAACTTCACTTGACCCTAGAACAGTCTTTTGGTTATAACTCCCACTAGAAAAATCCAATTGGGATGAGCCATACCTTTTTAGAAACCTGAGAAACAGGGATACAACTTTGTTTTAGAAACCGACCTCAAATTATGAATGAAAGAACCTCAAAAAGTGACCTGCAGTCACTGACTTGAACCGAACACCTGTTGGCACATGGTATATGAGTCCAAGTCAGTTATTTGGCCATAAATAATTCCACAAAACTTGAAAAATTGTGATTAAAAATTATAAGTGACCACAAGACATGGGATAACAGTTTCTATGAAGATCACCATGCCTAAAAGTGACTACAACATGTTCCATTAATTAGGTAAAGTTTAAGTCCAAAAGCTACCTAGTTAAGGAACCAGAATCTGGAAATGAGTCAGTTATAGTTACCTAACCATAACTTGAGTTCTAAAATCAAATTGACTTGATTCAAAAGGATAAATAAAGATAAGACATAGATGAACAACTTCCATGAAGGAAGTGTGGTGTAACATCCTCACTTTAGCTAGTCCGTACAGTTTACTATTCCGGTGACCAATATCGGTCCGGGCAGCTAGAATGTTTGAAATTGTAAATAGACTAGAGTGAGGAGTTATAAATAAACCAAATAATGCTCATAAAAATCAAGGAAAATTTATAGGAATGAAATACACTAAGGTTAAACGAGCCGAAACCCCAAGGATGAGTAACTGAAAGGGAAGTGACGGTGAAGGCCGTTAGCAACCCTAGACCCGGGGAAAACTTCATGAAATAATTTTTGGGATCTCAGGGAAGGATTATTGGGGTTTCAATGACAATAAAATGTTAAGAAAACACAAGGAAAATTTAATCAATCGGTACACACAATTTTAGCTCGTTAAGCCAAATGAAGGGCATTTTGGTCATTTCGTCTTCAGAGATGATTTTTGGCCAACTTGTCCCATTAACTAAATAATTTATATGACATAAAATATGAACAAATATTGATGAAAATTTATTTAAAAATGAATAGGAAAAGAAAGAAAAGAAAATGAAAGTAAATTAGCTTTATTACATAAGCATTATGTAAGCATGAGATAATAAATATGATTTGGCCAATCAAAAATCACTAAATAAATTAAAAATACATTAAAAAGAGAAAGAAGAAGTCAAAATTTCAAAAAGCTATCTGCCCTTATCTCCTTCTCCAAGCCGAACCACTCCTCTCCCATTGTCCACCATAGCCAAGCTTTACCAAGCTTGATTTTCTTGGTTTTTACCCAACTAAAGCCTAAGTTCCCAATACAAATTCTTGTTCTTTCATCTTACTAAAGCTTTTGGGAGCAAAAAGAAATCAAAAGGAAGAGTTCTTGCAGGCTTTGGATTAGCTCCATTAGAGGTTAGTGACTAAACTTGATTTTTATCTTTTAATTCATGTTGAAGGAGTGGTAATTGATGCAAATTTACAAAAAAATTTAGTAAACATCATGTGTATGTCTTGCTTAAAATTCCAGCAGCCTTGAACTTGGTTGAGTTTTGAAGATTTCTTAGAATTAAAATGATATTGTGGCTGCCCTTAACACTAAAATATTGATTAGGAAGGTGAAGTGCAAGTAATTCAACAATCTAGAATGGTGGAGCTAGGGTTTAGACCCAAATTGAGACTTTGTTCATGTATTTGGTGAAAGAGACTTTTAATGGTCAATTATTGACCATTTGGCTATTTGTGAATCAGAAATGAAGTGGTTTGTGTAGTGGGAATTGAAGTTAGTGTGGCTGCCCTTGGTGACCTGCAAGACTGGGTATGAGTCCAGCAGGTTTGGGCAGCAATAACTGGAGTTGTAGAGGTTCAATTGGTGCAAGGCCAATTGTACATGAAATTAGACACATAATGGCACAACTTTGGTGAAGAAACCATACCTAGATAACCAAACCAAGTTGACCTAAAGATTGCCCTAATCCCGGTGACCTGCAATCTGCCTGGGTAAAATGACCAAATGAACAGTGTTTAGTCATTTGGCCATAACTCAGTGTACAAAGGTCCAATTGACCTTAAATTTTACCAGAAATAAGCTGAGATATAGACCTGCAACTTTCATGAAGAAACCTAACCCAAATTATGACTATAACATATTAAAAAAGTGACCTGCAATCACTGCTCAAAATACTGTAGATTTGGTCAGTCCAAAAAATCCGGAAAATTTGTAATCCGGCCAGTTGTAGTTTTTGGGCCATAACTTGAGCTACAAAACTCCAAATGGAGTGATTCAAAAAAAGAAATGTAACTAGACAAAATAAGGAACCACTTTCATGTTGATCACTTTGCCAAATTCCCACTGCAAAAATGACTAATGGAATAGTAATCACAAAGCTTGAAATCTGAACATTTTGAACAATTAACATTAAGCTTGGAAATGGTATTGGCAACTAATACCAACAAATTTAGAATGCAAAATGTGGTATGTTGAGAATATTAAAACCAATGTACCTATTGTCCACGTAAAATTCAACATTTTTGTTGACTAATGAATTGAATAGTAACACCTAAACTTGAATTTCAAGAATTGTATAATTTAAGAGTGTAACATGCCCTAGTATACCTAGCAAGATTGATTTGGATAGGTTGGCATGCCAATAGGGTTCTATTAGCAGTGCTGCATATGGCTTCATGCCATTTTGTGTTTTATGGCCTCACGTGCAATTCTGTGACATAATAGCCTTTGGCTATGTTGATTGAGTTGTTATACTCGGGTTTTATCCCTGATAATTATTACAGCTTATTAGCTGTTCTGTTGCACACCGGGAGACACAATGTGACCGATGGTGTGATGGTCTGAGGTACTTAGTACCCAGTGCCAGTTTACCCGTTTATCCAATCTAGTCAACTAGTAGGGGTTACTCGGGCAATGATAATAAATCTTATCAAATTTTAATCAATAATACTGCAATAAATATAAGAAATTAAGTCTATCAAAGATGTAAACATACATTCTGCATATTTACTTTATTTTAGTTATTTTATTTTATATTGCCACCACTAAGTAGAATTGCTTAGCGCGTCGCTTTTGCCACGCACAGGTATTGGAGACATAGCTGGGGAGCCCAGCGGACATTAGACCGGGTGAACTTTCAGAGCCGCATACTGAGTCCAAAGTCACCTCACATCTGTAGTGCACTTGGTAGGACATTAGGACTTTGGGTGGCATTTTGTGTTTTGCATTTTGTATTAGTTTTGGATTGTAACTACAAACTGTAACACCCCTAAGTTCGGTAGTGCGTTCTGCTGCTCCGGTGACCAGTGTTGTCCGGACAGTTAGGATGCCTAGAACCACACCTTGATATGAGAGAGGAGACATAAATAATGAAATACAAGAAAAGAAAGTACAAGAAAAACAAAGGAAAAATCATAGCAAAGAAATGTAACCGAGTAAGTGAGCCGGGAAACCTAGCGATGGGTGACCGCACCGGGAAGTCACGGCGTAGACCGTTGACTAGCCCTGGACTGCGGGGAACCCTGGAAAACATTTTTAGGACTTAAATAGAACCTTATTGAAGAATAAATATCATTATAAAGATCAAAGAAAAATTAAATAATTAGTACAAAGAAAAGTAAGAAATCGAAAAACAGACAAAAACCGGTGTTACCAAAAAATCGGGAACGTAACCCGAACAGGGGCATTATGGTCATTTGACACCCCGAATTGTCTTTTGACCTAAATGTCCATTAAAAATAAATAGTATTACACTTAGAAAATAAAATGAAAAATTAAATTGGTGGTACCTAAAATAAATAGTGGAAATTATGGGTTAAATGTGGAATAAATGAACAATTACCTTATTATATGATTTAATCTTTGTTAGTGGACCACTAAAGATTTAATTAAACATAAAAAGGTGCTAATGCAAGTCCACTAACCAGCTGAACTTCATCTTCCTCAAAGTTATCTCAACATTGCCGTGAATGAAGGTGAGAGGAAACTCCATAGCCATTTTTCATGCAAGCTTTCTTAACTCTCCATTTTCAACTCCAACCTCTTAGGTTTCTTCATTAAAGTTTGTCTACTCATCACAAGGAAGATATTGATACCAAATTTGAGAAGTTTGGTGAAGGTTTAGCAAGTTACAATCAAAGGTAAGTTTACATTTTTGAGAATTCCTTTGTTAAACTTTATGTTCATGTTATGGGTGTTAGTTTTGTGAAGGAAATTTTAAAGTTTAAATAGTTATTGAGATAGCCATTTTTGGACAGCCATGGGGTCACGCATTTAGTGATTTATTATGTATATAATTGATGAGAAATAATGTTGATCATGGTGAGTTAGTAACCTAGTGAATTACTTCATGTTTATATGGTGATTTATGCACTTGGATGGGAATTGGTAAGTTGGACGGCACTTTGACGTTGAAGAAGGTTTGCGGCAGCTTGGGAACACTTGAGTAAATGTATATATTGAAGGAAGTGTAGGCAGAATATTGACCTAGAAGGATTGATGATATGTATGTAGATTGATATTGTAAAGTGTATGTAAAATTTGTAATGGTTAGGTGTGTATGTAATGGTATTTAGAAATTGTAAATGTGAATTATATTTGGTGTGTTGAGGGTAATGGTAATCTGCCCAAAGTCATGTTAATGTAATGTAGAAAATGCTTTTGGTAATGTACCAAAACAGATTGGTAGGTAAGTAAACAAATTGCAAATGTAAATGTGTGTTTGAAGTGGGGTGTGAAAGGCATATTGAGGGCAGTGTACATTTTAGCCTATAACCTTAAATGTGTAACCTCAATTGGTATGAGACCAATTTGAGGTGAAACTAGGCACAAAATGTGCCAACTTTCATTGAGAAACCATACCAAAATTCTGCTTGCAAGGTGACCTAAGAAAATGACCAATTCGAATTAGGTGCAATTAGGACCTGAAAAATGACCAATTGGGCAGCAGTGAGTGTTTAGGCCATAACTCACTCAAAACAGGTCCAATTGACCTGAAATTTTAACCAAGAATATTTAAGACCCATACCTACAAGTATTATGAAGACACCAAAGCCCAGAAATGACCATAAGCAAGTCAAACAACTTGCACAATTTCGGGTCCAAAAACTGGCCGAACCAGAATTGACCAATTTGACCTAAAATTAACCTAATTTGGTACCATTTGACCAGCAGTAGTATAATGACCATAACTTGGTCTACTTAACTCGGATTGACCTAAAATTTTGCACCGCGGTCCATAAGACCTAGATCTACAAGTTTGTAGTTTCGACCGAGACCCGAAAACCGAGGGAACTAGATCGTCCGGTTAGGTCAAACCAGTGTCTCGGAATCCAGCAATTTGCATTAAAATGCACTAAACAAGGAAATGACTTTGGTAAAACGTACCAAACCTAAAACCCTATCGAATGTGACATATTAACGACACTAAAACCTAATTTACCTAAAACGCAACGAGGGTCGGTATATTAGGTGATTAAGTGAATAATTGAGTTCAGTGCATTATTTACCAAACACCATCGATAGAGACAGTTTAATTTAGTACTGAAACACTTCAAATTGTGTTTCTCAGTTACTAAAGACTCAGGGAAAGGGAAGGAAACACTGAGTCCAAACCAGGGAGACAGTCATCAGAGGTTTGTGCACAACAACTGTTTCTTTTGAATTATTTTCAATTGAAATAAATATTGACTATTTGTGTATCATTGTTTTAAATTGTGGAAATGTGTTTGATGGACACTTATTGATTGAAAAATATTGTGAATGGTTTGAAACTGTGAAAAATTGTTTGAATGACATTGATGGATACTTATTGATTGAAAAGCATTGGAAATGGTTTGAAACCACAACTATCATGTATATTGATTGTATTCCTCATTAGCTTGTCTAGTGGGACGAATTGAATTCCCTCTCTGGCTGAAGTGTTGAGGTGTGTGCCTGTTGAGGACGAATTGGATGAGTACTCATATTTTTGCTAGCTAGCTATGTTATTCCTCATTAGTCATCGACTTTTGGGACGAATTGAATACCTCATTAGCCATCGGCTTTTGGGACGAATTGAACTATGGATCATGATTAAGCTGTGTGTGATTTATTGATGTGTATTGTGAGATTGTGAAATGGATTTAAACTCTCATTGACATATACTGTCTTTTGAATTCAAACATGATCTGACTTATGGAAAATTATTGTGATATTGACAAATGGAGTTTAAATTCTTGTTGACATTTATTGTCTTGAATTTGACTATGATTTTAAGTATCCACTATTTACATGACTTATGAATTGTGATTTGAAATTGTATTTGGTTAATGTTGTGCACCACTGATACATTGTTTCAAATGATAGCTTTATTCTTTATCGCAGTAGAGACAGACAGGCGTGAGACTAGGTGCATATACCTCCAATGAGAGATTTTGAATATACGAGTATACCACTTTTGGCATTTTGTACTGTAATGTATGACCTTTGTATGTATATTTTGTTTTGGTTTTGAGCAGTTTTAAATTCAAATTGTACCTTGAAGTTGTAAATTAATTATGAGTTATTTGACTTGTAAAAATTGTATTATATTTCCTTATCTCAGACTTTGAAAAGTTTCTATGGAATTGAGATGATAAATTGTTGTGTTGAGAAATGTATTGGAGTTGAGATTTGGGAAAATTATTGAAGTGCTTTTTCTGAGGTTTTCTGAAGAACTGTTTTGTCCAAAATACAGATGGCACTCTGCCAAAATTTTTACAGAAATTCCAAATAAACCAAATGAGTTAGTTATTTCACTTCAGTTCACCAAAGTATTTAACACCTGTAAATAGTGCTCACCACTGTAAAAGAAGTAAGAAAAGTTTTTAAAATCCCTTGTAGTGTATTTAATGGGTTATCAGTAGACGGAGTTGGTAATTCATTAGGTATACTACGGGATCATGTTATGCCTTACAGAGGGGTAGGGTGTGACATGTTTTAGTGGTATCAGAGCAAAGTTTTTTTTTAATTCTATTTTCACCTGTATTTGAATGTTCTTTTTTCATAGTACAACTGCTCAATATCATTGTTTGATACATACAGTACATTACAGTATAAATATGCACTAACGAGAGTAAATATCCTTGTGTTATTTGTTCAGGAGATCTAAAATCCTCGCATTGACTATGGAAGAGGTTGATCGTTCAGTCGATCAATCTATTGAGGCTGAGGTGCAAGGGGATGCCCCAGGCCTACAAAATGTCAGTGGTTCAAAGACACCGACCCTGCGATCAGCGATTTCTGCTCGATTCGCTCGGCAGATGGCTGCAATGTTCCAACAAATGGTGGTAATGCACCTACTCAAGTCCCAATTGGACACGATGGTACAACCACAGTCTCCTCTGAGGCAATATGATAAATTGATGAAATATGGGGCTCTGAGTTCAAGGGGACAGAGATCCTCTAGAGGTGAGCAGTGGTTAGAGAGGATGGATAGGGTATTTAAGAAACTGCATTGCAGAGGAGCTCGATTTGAATACTCGGTGTCTTTGTTATAGGGGATGCTTATGGTGGTGGAAAACCATTCCCCACGATGCAGTAGAACTGCGGTGCTAACATGGAATGACTTCCTCGAGAATTGAGCGAAATATGTCCCTGATGCTTATGTAGACCAGAAACTAAAAGAATTCCTAAGTTTGAAACAGGGGGGCAGATCAGTGGCTGAGTATGAAAGAGAATTTTCCAGCCTAAGCCATTATGCAGTGAGTTTGCTTGCTACCAGCAGGGAAAGATGCAAGAGGTTTGAAACTGGCTTGAAGCCCAGTATCAGAGTACAAGTGCTCGGCTTCAAACACACTAACTTCTCTGAACTTGTTTCTTAAGCCCTAGAGTTGGAAAGAGTTGAGTTTGAGACTGCTCCAGAGAAAGAGATCGAGAGAGAAGAGAAAGAGGAAAATCAGAGAAACGAGTTCCAGTGGTCATCTTGGAAAGAGGAAGAACTATGGGGACATGGCGAGGTGGCAAGAAATCTGGTAGGGAAGATATTCGGGAGAGACCTCCCTATCCGGTCGTGAGTACCAGAGGTTCCTATCCTCCCCGCCAGTGTGAAACTTGTGGAAGAAATCATGGTGGGATATGCTACAAGGCTATTGGAGCCTGTTATAACTGTGGAGGCATAGGACACTTTGCCAAGGATGCACCGATGAGTCGCAGTCGGACCACCTCCTACTACTGCAGAAGGGTCAGTTCAGAGCCCTGTCACCAGAAGCTTACAACCACCTAGCATAGGTAGAGGCAGGGGTAGAGGTAACCCAGCAGGCAGCCAAGGCACAGTAAAACACTCAGAGCAAGATAGTGCTCGATCGAGTCTATGCCATGAGACAGAGAAGAGGCGAGAGACATCGATGTCGTGGCTGTACCTTCTCAACTTTTAACCAAGATGTGTTTGTGCTATTTGATCCGGTTCTACCCATTCTTATGTGAGTGCTAGCATCATTGATTGCATTCTTTGTTCCATGTACAAAAATGGACTTTGAGGTGCTAGTAACAAGTCCGCTAGGGAGAGTCGAGTTAATAGAATGTATAGAGATTGTCCTTTGGTGATCCAAGGACACACTTTCTGTCGATCTCATTGAAATGCCCTTCAGAGATTATGATATCATCTTGGGCATGGATTGGTTAGCTAGACATCATGCCATGATTGGTAGTAGGATGAAGATACCACTTTTGGTCTCCTCGATGCTGTGATGTAGTGATATAAGGGGAGAGGCAGCTATTGCCATCCAACATCATTTCGACTGCACTAGCCAGAAAAATGATCAGAAAGGGGTGTGAAGCATACTTGGCACATGTGGTAGACACCCAAGTGGGGAGTCCAGCATTGAAGGACATCCCTACAGTACATGACTTTCGGATGTGTTTCTGATGAATTGCCGTGATTACCTCCGGAAGAGAAGTGCGATTTGAAATTAATGTTATGCAGTGTGGATCCAATCTCCATAACGCCATACGAATGGCACCAGCAGAGTTGAAGGAGTTGAAGATACGATTGCAAGAATTACTTGAAAAGGGCTTTATCCGCCTAGTGTGTCACCTTGGGGAGCACGGTGTTGTTTGTTAAGAAGAAGGATGGTACTCTCGCTTATGCATTGACTACTGGCGGTTGAATAAGGTGACAATAAAACGAATATCCATTGCCTCGCATTGATGATCTGTTTGATCAATTGAAGGGTGCAGCTATATTCTCCAAAATTGATCTACGGTCTGGCTATTATCAATTGAAGGTGCAAGAGCAGAGTATTCCAAAAACTGCTTTCAGAACTCGGTATGGCCACTATGAGTTTCTAGTAATACCATTCAGGTTGACAAATGCTCCAGCTGCTTTTATGGATCTGATGAACACTATCTTCAGACCATATCTTGATCAATTTGTGGTGGTGTTTATTGATGACATTTTGATATACTCGAGGAGTGCAGAGGAGCATGACGGACATCTGCGGATTATGCTACTTGATTTTAAGGGAGAAAGAACTATACGCCAAATTGTCAAAATGTGAATTTTGGCTGAAAGAAATCTCCTTTTTGGGACATGTTGTGTCAGCTGAAGGGATCAAGGTAGATTCCAGCAAGGTAGAAGCTATCCTTAATTGGAAGCTGCCCAGGAACATCACAGAAATTCGCAGTTTTCTGGGTTTAATTGGATATTACCGTCGGTTTGTGAAGGGTTTTCTATGTTATCTTCTCCACTGACCAAACTGCTTCGGAAAGATGTGAAATTTGGTGGGTGATAAATGTCAGTGAGTTTTGATGAGTTGAAGAGGTGCTTAATCAAGCTCAGTTCTCACTTTACCTACTCCGGGTAAAGAATACACAGTTTATAGTGATGCTTCTCACAATGGGTTAGGCTGTGTACTGATGCAAGATCGGAATGGCATTGCTTATGCATTACGCCAGCTGAAACCGCATGAGAGGAACTACCCAACACATGATCCGGAGTTAGCTATTGTTTTTGCTCAAGATCTGGAGAGACTAATTGTATGGTGAGAAATGCTACATTTACACAGATCACAAGAGCTTGAAGTACTTAGGCACCCAGAAGGAATTGAATTTGAGGCAGAGGAGATGGTTAGAACTAATTAAAGATTATGATTGCTTAATAGACTATCAGCCAGGGAAAGCAAATGTGGTGGCTGACGCCTTAAGTCGCAAGACTATGGCAAGTCTCGAGTTTCTCCTTTGTCCATGGTGTATGAATTGAAAGCCAAAGATGCGGTTTAGAGATTGATGATGAGGGATGACGGTAGTTGCATGGCATGTACAGCCGGTGTTGATTGATCGGATCGTAATGGTCGCACAGCAGTGATGAAAAATATCGAAGCTATTGAAAGAAGCCCGGCAGGCAAAAACGAATTCTCTGTGAGAGATGATGGTTTATTGCTACATCGAGTAGAATGTGCGTTCCTAGTGATGTGGAATTGAGACAAATCATTATGAAGGAAGCACATGAGTCTCCATTGCTATGCATCTGGTGGAACTAAAATGTACAGAAATTTGAAAGAACATTCTTGGTGGATGGGTATGAAGAGAGATATAGCGAATTCGTTTCCAAATGCCTAACTTGTCGCAAGTAAAGGCGTAACATCAAGTTCGGCTAGTTTGTTACATCCTTTGTCGATGCAGTGGAAATGGGAACGAATATCTATGGATTTTGTTACAGGACTTCCAAGGACACAGAGTAGTCATGATGCAGTATGGGTTATAATTGACAGATTGACCAAGTCTGCTCACTTTTTGCCAGTTCGGATGGATTATAGCCTGGAAAGATTGGCTAGATTGTACGTATACGAGATTGTAAAATTGCATGGAGTGCCAGTATCAATTGTGTCTGATAGAGATCCTAGGTTCACTTCTAGATTCTGGGGTAGTCTTCAGAGAGCCCTAGGAACTAGATTGAACTTCAAAGACAACATTCCACCCACGCAGACGGATGGCGATCGAGAGGGTTATTCAGATATTGGAGGATATGCTACGGGCTTGTGTGATTGAATTTGAAGGTAGTTGGGATACACACTTGCCTTTGATTGAGTTTGCTTATAACAACAGCTACCAGTCAAGCATAGGGATGCCTCCATATGAAGCTTTGTATGGCAGGAAGTGCAGAACTCCCTTATATTGGGATGAAGTAGGTGAAAGGAAGATGATTGGGCCAGAAATTATCCAGCAGACAGAGGAAAAGATTAGATTGATCAGAGATAGACTCAAGGCTGCATCCGACCGCCAAAAGTCCTATATTGATCTGAAGAGAAGAGATATTGAGTATGCAGTGGGTGATAAGGTATTCCTCAAAGTTTCTCCTTGGAAGAGGATTATGAGATTTGGCAGAAAGGGGAAACTGAGTCCTCGTTTCATCGGACCATATGAAGTTCTGGAAAGAGTGGGTCCTTTGGCATATCGGTTGGCATTACCTCCAGAGCTAGCAAGGATACACAGTGTCTTCCATGTGTCCATGTTAAGGAGGTACAGATCGACCCATCTCATGTCTTGTCGATTGAAGAGATTGAAGTAAATCCAGACCTCTCATATGAGGAAGAACCCATAAAAATTACGGCTTATGAGGTGAAGCGGTGAGAAACAAGCAGATACACAGTTAAAGTCTTTGTGGAACCATCATTCGGGCAGAAGCTACTTGGGAACGTGAAGAGGATATGAGGAGACAACACCCACAGCTATTCAGAGACTAATGCCAGGTAAAATTTCGAGACGAAATTTATTTAAGGGGGGGAGAATTGTAACACCCCTAAGTTCGGTAGTGCGTTCTGCTGTTCCGGTGACCAGTGCTGTCCGGACAGCTAGGATGCCTAGAACCACACCTTGATATGAGAGAGGAGACATAAATAATGAAATACAAGAAAAGAAAGTACGAGAAAAACAAAGGAAAAATCATAGCAAAGAAATGTAACCGAGTAAGTGAGCCGGGAAACCTAGCGATGGGTGACCGCACCGGGAAGTCACGGCGTGGACCGTTGACTAGCCCTGGACTGCGGGGAACCCTGGAAAACATTTTTAGGACTTAAATAGAACCTTATTGAAGAATAAATATCACTAGAAAGATCAAAGAAAAATTAAATAATTAGTACAAAGAAAAGTGAGAAATCAAAAAACAGACAAAAACCGGTGTTACCGAAAAATCGGGAACGTAACCCGAACAGGGGCATTATGGTCATTTGACACCCCGAATTGTCTTTTGACCTAAATGTCCATTAAAAATAAATAGTATTACACTTAGAAAATAAAATGAAAAATTAAATTGGTGGTACCTAAAATAAATAGTGGAAATTATGAGTTAAATGTGGAATAAATGAACAATTACCTTATTATATGATTTAATCTTTGTTAGTGGACCACTAAAGATTTAATTAAACATAAAAAGGTGCTGATGCAAGTCCACTAACCAGCTGAACTTCATCTTCCTCAAAGTTATCTCAACATTGCCGTGAATGAAGGTGAGAGGAAACTCCATAGCCATTTTTCATGCAAGCTTTCTTAACTCTCCATTTTCAACTCCAACCTCTTAGGTTTCTTCATTAAAGTTTGTCTACTCATCACAAGGAAGATATTGATACCAAATTTGAGAAGTTTGGTGAAGGTTTAGCAAGTTACAATCAAAGGTAAGTTTACATTTTTGAGAATTCCTTTGTTAAACTTTATGTTCATGTTATGGGTGTTAGTTTTGTGAAGGAAATTTTAAAGTTTAAATAGTTATTGAGATAGCCATTTTTGGACAGCCATGCGGTCACGCATTTAGTGATTTATTATGCATATAATTGATGAGAAATAATGTTGATCATGGTGAGTTAGTAACCTAGTGAATTACTTCATGTTTATATGGTGATTTATGCACTTGGATGGGAATTGGTAAGTTGGACGGCACTTTGATGTTGAAGAAGGTTTGCGACAGCTTGGGAACACTTGAGTAAATGTATATATTGAAGGAAGTGTAGGCAGAATATTGACCTAGAAGGATTGATGATATGTATGTAGATTGATATTGTAAAGTGTATGTAAAATTTGTAATGGTTAGGTGTGTATGTAATGGTATTTAGAAATTGTAAATGTGAATTATATTTGGTGTGTTGAGAGTAATGGTAATCTGCCCAAAGTCATGTTAATGTAATGTAGAAAATGCTTTTGGTAATGTACCAAAACAGATTGGTAGGTAAGTAAACAAATTGCAAAGGTAAATGTGTGTTTGAAGTGGGGTGTGAAAGGCATATTGAGGGCAGTGTACATTTTAGCCTATAACCTTAAATGTGTAACCTCAATTGGTATGAGACCAATTTGAGGTGAAACTAGGCACAAAATGTGCCAACTTTCATTGAGAAACCATACCAAAATTCTGCTTGCAAGGTGACCTAAGAAAATGACCAATTCGGATTAGGTGCAATTAGGACCTGAAAAATGACCAATTGGGCAGCAGTGAGTGTTTAGGCCATAACTCACTCAAAACAGGTCCAATTGACCTGAAATTTTAACCAAGAATAGTTAAGACCCATACCTACAAGTCTTATGAAGACACCAAAGCCCAGAAATCAGCATAAGCAAGTCAAACAACTTGCACAAGTTCGGGTCCAAAAACTGGCCGAACCAGAATTGACCAATTTGACCTAAAATTAACCTAATTTGGTACCATTTGACCAGCAGTAGTATAATGACCATAACTTGGTCTACTTAACTCGGATTGACCTAAAATTTTGCACCGCGGTTCATAAGACCTAGATCTACAAGTTTGTAGTTTCGACCGAGACCCAAAAATCGAGGGAACTAGATCGTCCGGTTAGGTCAAACCAGTGTCCCGGAATCCAGCAATTTGCATTAAAATGCACTAAACAAGGAAATGACTTTGGTAAAACGTACCAAACCTAAAACCCTATCGAATGTGACATATTAACGACACTAAAACCTAATTTACCTAAAACGCAATGAGGGTCGGTATATTAGGTGATTAAGTGAATAATTGAGTTCAGTGCATTATTTACCAAACACCATCGATAGAGACAGTTTAATTTAGTACTGAAACACTTCAAATTGTGTTTCTCAGTTACTAAAGACTCAGGGAAGGGAAGGAAACACTGAGTCGGACCGGGAGACAGATCATCGAGGTTTGTGCACAACAAGCTTTCTTTTGAATTATTTTCAATTGAAATAAATATTGACTATTTGTGTATCATTGTTTTAAATTGTGGAAATGTGTTTGATGGACACTTATTGATTGAAAAATATTGTGAATGGTTTGAAACTGTGAAAAATTGTTTGAATGACATTGATGGATACTTATTGATTGAAAAGCATTGGAAATGGTTTGAAACCACAGCTATCATGTATATTGATTGTATTCCTCATTAGCTTGTCTAGTGGGACGAATTGAATTCCCTCTCTGGCTGAAGTGTTGAGGTGTGTGCCTGTTGAGGACGAATTGGATGAGTACTCATATTTTTGCTAGCTAGCTATGTTATTCCTCATTAGTCATTGACTTTTGGGACGAATTGAATACCTCATTAGCCATCGGCTTTTGGGACGAATTGAACTATGGATCATGATTAAGCTGTGTGTGATTTATTGATGTGTATTGTGAGATTGTGAAATGGATTTAAACTCTCATTGACATATACTGTCTTTTGAATTCAAACATGATCTGACTTATGGAAAATTATTGTGATATTGACAAATGGAGTTTAAATTCTTGTTGACATTTATTGTCTTGAATTTGACTATGATTTTAAGTATCCACTATTTACATGACTTATGAATTGTGATTTGAAATTGTATTTGGTTAATGTTGTGCACCACTGATACATTGTTTCAGCGATAGCTTTTTATTGCTGTCGCAGGTAGAGAGACAGACAGGGCAGCAGACTAGGCTGCATATACCTCCAGCGAGAGATTTTCGGGTATAACGAGTATACCACTTTTTGGCATTTTGTACTGTAATGTATGACACTGTATGTATATTTTGTTTTGGTTTTGAGCAGTTGTAAATTCAAATTGTACCTTGAAGTTGTAAATTAATTATGAGTTATTTGACTTGTAAAAATTGTATTATATTTCCTTATCTCAGACTTTGAAAAGTTTCTATGGAATTGAGTTGATAAATTGTTGTGTTGAGAAATGTATTGGAGTTGAGATTTGAGAAAATTATTGAAGTGCTTTTTACAGGTTTTCTGAAGAACTGTTTTGTCCAAAATACAGATGGCACTCTGCCAAAATTTTTACAAAAATTCCAAATAAACCAAATGAGTTAGTTATTTCACTTTAGTTCACCAAAGTCTTTAACACCTGTAAATAGTGCTCACCATTGTAAAAGAAGTAAGAAAAGTTTTTAAAATCCCTTGTAGTGTATTTAATGGGTTATCAGTAGACGGAGTTGGTAATTCATTAGGTATACTACGGGATCATGTTATGCCTTACAGAGGGGTAGGGTGTGACACAAACTCTCGAGCTTATGTGATAATGTAAAGATATGAAATTTCATGTTATTGAAATTTTCTGTATATTATGTTGAAAAATGAAATGTTGAGAAATATTCATGAATGTTCTTCAAGTGATGATGTGAACAAAAATTCAGAAAATAGTGTTGTGATTTTGAGATTGAGTTGAGATGTGTGTATAATGGAGTTCTAGATTTGAAAATTTTATTGGAAGTGTCTTTTAAACAGATTCAGAAGAACTATTTTTCCAATTTATAGCTGGCACTCTGCCGGATTTTTTATAAAGTGAACAATTCATATTAATAAAAAATTTTAAATAAATGAGTAAAAAAAAGGGTAAATTGAATTGAAATATGATTTGGTGCTCCGGCACACTGTGTGGCATATCTTGCTCGGTTACACTGTAGACGGGTAAGGGGTGTCACATTTAGTGGTATCAGAGCATCGGTTTAGGCGTTTTTAGGCCTAGATAGAGTGCATACCATTGCTTTGCATTTGTAAGTGTTGAGGTGACATTGATGCAGATCTGTTTGTTTTCTTATTTTGATTAGGATATGGATCCTGCTTCTCAAAGAGCAGTTGATGAAGAGGTGGAGAGTCGTGCTCCACCAAGGGCTGAATCTGGGGGCAGAGGAGAATCTACTCCACCAGCAGCTGAGGCACCTGCCCAACCTCAGTTCGCATTATTTCAACAAATGACCGAGTTTTACTGGCAAATGATGGGGGCAATTCCACCACCACAACCACAGCCACAACCTCCACCAGTACCACAGAAGTCCCATTTAGAGAAACTGTGAAAACATGGGGCTATGGATTTCTGCATAAAGTAGGAGGATGGCCCTATGACAGCGGAAAACTGGTTGGATAGAATGATCAGAGTGCTGAAACAGCTTCATTGCACCCCCAAGCAAAATTTGGAGGGTGCTGCATCCCTACTTCAAGATGATGCATACCAGTGGTGGGACACAGTAACCAGTGAGGTGCAACTAGATCAGATTCCTGGGATTACTTCCTAATAGAGTTCAGGAAGAAGTATGTCAGTAAGGTGTATTTAGAAGAGAGAAGAAGAGAATTTATCAGTCTGAGACAGAGGCAACTATCAGTAGTAGAATATGAGCGAGAATTCGTCAGACTGAGCCGGTATGGGAGGGAGATAGTCCCTACAGAGGCAGAGAGGTGCAGAAGGTTTGAAGAAGGCCTCAATGACAATATCAAAGTCATGATAACAGCATTGGAGATCACAGATTTTGCTAAATTAGTAGATGCTGCATCGAAAGTAGAAAGGGTCCAAATAAATGAGCAAACTAAAAGGGAAAGACAGCAGAAGAGGGGTCCATGTCAATCCAGTTCATTTTCTGCTCCCAGTAAGAAGAGTAAGGGTCCTCCTGCTCAGGGTTCAGGACAACCACAAGGTCAGGGTCAGTCCCAGGGGCCCAGACCACAATTCACACCTAGGAGAGGCTAGTCCACACCATCAGTGGGCAGCTCTCTAGGGACGGTGTTTAGGGGACTAGCCCCAGCATCTTCTGCCTGTCCTTACTGCCAGAAGTGGAACAAGGGGGACTGTTGGCGAGTGACTGGTGCATGCTTACGGTATGGATCTACAGAACATCAGATCAAAAATTGTCCAAAGAGGACTACTACAGCTGCTCCAACACAAGCAGATAGACGTGCTCCTGCACCACAAAGGGGTAGGAAGCCTAGTAAATCTGAGGCAGCTAGTCCATCACTGAGGCCTACATCTAAGTCAGCTGAGAGGCCAGAGGCTAGAGTACCAGCCAGAGCCTATGCCATTAGAGCTCAGGAGGAGCAAGATGCCCCGGACGTCATCAGGGGTACGTTCTCCCTCTACAACATATCTGTGCATGCATTGGTGGATCCAGGATCCACTCATTCATACATCTGCATCAAACTACCAGTAGAGAGGGGAGTTCCAGTAGAGGAGAGTGATCAAGACATTCCGGTCACAAATCCACTAGGCCACAGTGTGGTAGTGAATAAAGTGTATAAAGGTTGCTCGTTGAGGATTCAGGGGTATGAATTCTCAGCAGACCTAATTGAATTGCCCTTTCATGAGTTTGACGTGATTTTGGGAATGGACTGGTTATCACGTCATTAGGCAATAGTTGATTGCAAATTGAAGAGGATTTCTCTGAAAACTTCTGAGGGCAATGAGTTTACTGTTGTGGGTGAAAGGAAAAATTTCCTGTCCAATGTTATCTCAGCCACAGTTGCAAGAAGATTGATGAGAAAAGGCTGTGAAGCTTAACTAGCACACGTGGTTGATACTAGGCAGGCTAAGCCGAATCTGTGTGATATACCCATAGTAAGAGACTTCCCAGATGTATTTCCTGAAGAATTGCCTAGTTTACCATCAGAAAGGGAAGTCAAGTTTGCTATTGAGGTAATGCCGAGTACAGCACCAATTTCTATTACCCCTTATAGGATGGCACCCACTGAATTGAGGGAGCTAAAAATTCAGTTACAGGAGTTACTCGATAAGGGGTTCATATGCCCCAGTGTGTCACCATGGGGAGCTTCGGTGCTGTTTGTGAAGAAAAAGGATGGAACCTTGAGATTGTGTATTGATTACCGGCAGTTGAATAAAGTAACGGTGAAGAATAAATATCCGTTGCCCAGAATTGATGATCTGTTTGATCAGTTGAAGGGAGCCAGTGTATTTTCAAAAATTGATCTTATATCAGGGTATCATCAGTTAAGGGTAAAGGATGCAGATGTGTCAAAAACTGCATTCAGAACCCGGTATGGGCATTATGAATTTCTGGTGATGCTATTTGGGTTAACAAATGCACCAGCAGCTTTTATGGACCTTATGAACCGTATCTTCCATCCATACTTAGATCGGTTTGTAGTGGTCTTTATTGATGATATTCTGGTGTATTCTAAGACCAAGGAAGAACATGATGAACATTTGAGGATTGTTCTGCAAACTCTGCAAGAAAAGAAGTTGCATGCTAAGTTGTCTAAGTGTGACTTCTGGATGAGTGAAATCTCTTTCCTTGGACACATAATATCAGCTGAGTGGATTAGAGTGGATCCCAAAAAGATAGAAGCAGTGATGGAATGGAAGCCTCCCAGAAATACAATTGAGGTCAGAAGTTTCTTGGGGCTAGCTGGGTATTACAGAAGATTTGTGAAGGGGTTCTCTCTTATAGCTGCTCCAATGACCAAGTTGTTGCACAAGAATGTGAAATTTGGCTGGAACAATAAGTGCCAAGCCAGTTTTGAGAGGCTGAAGGCTATGTTGACAGAAGCACTAGTGTTAACACAGCCAATGTCAGGAAAAGACTTTGTGGTCTACAGTGATGCCTCGCATAATGGGTTAGGGTGTGTATTGATGTAAGAGGGGAAAGTGGTCACCTATGCTTCCAGGCAGTTAAGGCAACATGAACAGAACTACCCTACTCATGACTTGGAGTTAGCAGCAATTATCTTTGCACTGAAGATATGGAGGCATTATTTATATGGTGAAAAATGCTACATCTATACAGACCACAAGAGTCTAAAATATTTGCCAACCCAGAAGGAGCTCAATCTTAGACAGAGGCGATGGATTGAGTTCCTAAAGGACTATGATTGAGTGATAGATTACCATCCAGGGAAGGCAAATGTAGTTGCTAATGCCTTGAGCAGAAAATCCATCACAGCTTTAAGAGCACTAAATGTCCGTCCGTCCTTAGCTCAAGATGGAGCTATTTTGGCTGAGTTACAATTGAGGCCATACCTATTACAGCAGATACAAGATGGGCAGAAGGCAGATGAAAAATTAATGGCTATTGTGGGTTAAATTCCAAAAGGGAAAGAAATTGATTATGAGGTGAAAGCAGATGGGTGTTTGTACTACAGAGGAAGTTGGGGAATTGAAAACTAGTATTCTGAAAGAAGCACATACTAGTGTTTATGCTATGCACCCGGGAAGCACAAAAATGTATAATGATTTGAAGCCTCATTATTGGTGGCCTGGTATGAAGAGGGATATAGCTGACTATGTGACTAAGTGTTTGACATGTCAGCAAGTTAAAGCAGAACATCAAGTTCCATCAGAACTGCTACAGCTTATAAGCATACCTGAATGGAAATGGGACCGGGTCACTATGGATTTTGTTAGTGGTTTACCTCTCACCCAAAAGAAGCATGATGCAGTATGGGTGATAGTGGACAGATTGACAAAGTCAGCACATTTTTTGCCAGTTAGGACTGACTACTCACTGGAGAAGCTAGCAGAATTGTATATCAGTGAGATAGTTAGACTATATGGAATCCCACTTTCCATCATATTTGACCGTGTTAGTAGTATGCCCTAGAGCATATCATTTAGTATGTATCTTGTACATATTTTTATTAATAAAAGGCATTTCCACTTTTCCGTTTACATAATATATTTATGTGTAATAGAAAAGGTCCATTGATATTTTGTTAGAAATATTATTCTTAAGTTGTTAAGAATATGAGTGACAATATTTCTAGCACGAAGTATCATAAATAGGTTCACAATCGAGGATACTTCATAATAAGGACATGACTTATCCAGAAAGATTGTATTCACGTTTGTTACCGAGTTATTTATATGAGATATAAATAAGATGGAATGGTGAGTCTCATGCCATATGACAAACATGATAGGCACTTATAAATGATAAGTAGGCCGACCCAGTGACACTTATGACAAGCACATGGAGTTTACTCTTGTCAATGTTTTGTCATAAATCATATCAGTGCATATAATCTTTAGACCTGAGATAGCACAGTTATCTTGTATATAGGTAGTTTGAGTTTGATACTGCTTTCATACTTGTACTGTGTATGGGTATATGGGCATGTGTTGGCTCCTACTAGTTATATATGGAGGTAGGTGTTGATCAAGATGGAATCTGTTCCTCTAAGTAAATAGAGATAAAATCCTATGTTCATTTAATTGTTCTTGATGTTTCAAGTTCCTGGCCAGGACAGATAGATTTATTCGAAAAGAGTTTCGATGAGAAAATCTTTTAATCAAGAACTGGAATTAAAAGAACATAATATTCATAGCAAATGGAGTTTGACATAAACCATGACTCGGCTTGAGTTGGGATTTTATGCAGAGAGATTCTAGTGCATGGTAACATATGATTATAGGTTCATTTAAGGTAAACCTTATTACTAATTGGGTAGCCATGGCATGCTATGCTAGGTGTTAACCATGGTCTATGAGGTGTATAAAATGATTTAGAGAAATCATTTATGGTAAGAAAGAGTTCTAATGATATTAAGAGTTGATATCATGTCTCATTGCCAATTAGTTATGAGCCTAGTAAGTCACACACATACACAAGTTATCACCTAATTAAATATGATTTAATTAATTAATTAAAGAGTTTAATTGATTAATTAAATAGGTTTGGTTTGCAATTAGATTGCAAAGTCCCTAGCATGACTTGAAACCAAATCCAGATTATTGGATGTATAATACAAGTTAAATTTATATTTAAAGTGTTTAAATATGAATTTAATTAATGAGAAATTAATTAATAGAGATTAATTAATTAATTTATATTTGATATAAATTAATTAGAAGAAGAAAATAATTATTTTGGGTTAAGAACTCAAAATTAAGACACAGGAGCATTTTGGTCATTTCACAGTGTGACACGTGGCACCATGAGATGGTGACACATGGGATTACACATAAGCTTGCCAAATGTTTTTTAATCATGTAAGATGATTAAAATTAAGATTAAATATAGGTTTGACACTTGGCACAATGTGATTGGGTCACTTAAACCTAGAGCTAATCAAAGGGTGACATGTGGCAAGGGTTTAATGTGTTAACCTAGCTATATAAGTGTTGTTATGAGAAAAATAAAACACAACCAGCAGCCACACTCCTTTGTCACGCCACTTTGAGGGTTTTCATCTCTTCTTCTTCATCTCTTATCAATTCAAAGAGATTAGCCATCAATCTCTTGAATTAAGAACACTAGAAATTGTTTCTAGTGTCCTGTTTACATCTTTAATCTCTTAAAAGGCAGAACTTGATTTTCTAATTAATAGAAAAAGCTTTAGAAGCTATTCAAGGGCTGCCATAGGTGTTCTTGGTGTGGACAAGCTAGAGGGACAACATTTGGTGTCCTGAAGACGAATCTCAAAGGCGCAGACACGTTGCAGTGCATCAAGAGGTTAGTGTAATCGTTCTTGATTTAATCTAGGGTTCTAAAATTAATCTGATTAATTTTAAAATC
This sequence comes from Hevea brasiliensis, assembly GCF_030052815.1. Classification (NCBI taxonomy): domain Eukaryota; kingdom Viridiplantae; phylum Streptophyta; class Magnoliopsida; order Malpighiales; family Euphorbiaceae; genus Hevea; species Hevea brasiliensis. The sequence continues at coordinate 94,890,288 of NC_079493.1, forward strand.
TTAAATGGAAAATACAGATCCAAAAACATATTAAAAGAGTTTTAATATGTTATTTATCATTGAAATCAAATAGATAAAAATAAATCTTGCATGATGCATGTGACCCTAGGTGAAAATTTTTGAATTCAATGGTATAAACTTGTGTTTTTCACGCTTCCGTTCCTTCAATTGGTATCAGAGCCACTATATTTGCCATTTAGATTGATGATTATATGATTTAATTGTGTGTTTGATCATGAGATCAAAAGTTTATTGCTGGTTGCAAAGTCAAAGTGGCGGCACAAATGATGAACACCATGGTGCGCATGGTTGATGCATTACAATGGTGTGCAAAGGTAAATGGATGATGAATGTGCAATTGTTGTATGATTTAAGATCCATTTTATGTCTAATTAAATTGTTTAATTAGAATTTTTATCACACAATTAAATTATGATTCAAATCTGAATTTTAAAAATTGTTTGAATGTGATTCAAATCTGAATTTTAAAAGTTGTTTGAATGTGATTCAAATCTGAATTTTTAAAGTTGTTTGAATCATATTTAAATCTGATTTTTTAAAATTGATTGAATAAAATTCAGATCTGATTTTTTAAAAAATATTTGAATGTGATTCAAATCTGATTTTTTAAAAAATGTTTGAATGTGATTCAAATCTGAATTTTTTAAGTTGTTTGAATGTGATTCAAATCTGAATTTTTAAATTTATTTGAATCATATTCAAATCTGGATTTTTAAGTTGAATATGAGATATTCAATTTAATTTAAGTATGCATGTTTTATTTAATTGTTAAATAGTGATATGCATGATGGATGATCATGGACTATAAAAGACCAATGTGATTGGATTTATTTCTTTTATGTTTCTTTGGGATTGTAAATTAATTAATTTATTTTAATTTTTTTTTGGGCATGTATTATTAAGTTTGTAATAATTTTTGGGTTGTAATTTCATTTATTTAAGTTCTTGTAAATTCGCCTTGGTATGCCAAGGATTACCATGTAATATTGGATTGCAAGAAGTTCAAGGAGGTCAAGAGCATTGGTGGGACCAGTGGGAGGAATTCAAGATCAAGTGTTGATTATGTACTCCTTCAGCAACTCTTGTAAAATGAATGAATGAAATGCACCTAGGAATGCCCTGATTCAATTCTTGGTGGCTCAGAATTGAATCCCTTAGAAAGTCCATGATCATACCATATTTACTGCTTATCCATGAATGCATGAGATGTATGGGAATGTATGCAATTATATGATATATGCATGCCAAATGGATAATGTGCAAAGTGAGACCTTAATAGTAATTAGAATGATCATAAAATCTTCCAAACAAATGATTAAGTTGGAAATGCTATAATTAAAGTAATTATAACATAGGCCCTCCATTGGGGCAATTATTTTAAGAAATTTTAAATAGTTGCATAAGATGCAATTTATTTAAGAGATTTTCTTAAGAATAATTGTTAAGCATGAAATGTTGTAAATATGTAAATGGTTTAGTGGCCAATATTGGATGTACCTGAGGACATTAAAATTATTTGCATAATTACTAGCTCAATGGGATCAACTTAACTAATGCAAGATAAGTCAATAATGGATGTACCTGAGATTTTGAGCATTAGGGGCTAGGTAAAGGATTGAACCTCACATGAGATGTGATGGGCAAGGAGTTGCTCACTTATAGTTTATTGTAATTCCAATAATGGATGTACCTGAGGATGATCAATAGAATTATAAGAATTCAATCACCCACTAGAAATCCATCCAACTAGGATTTCCGTTTTCTACTTTGGAAGTGTAGGATTCGCTAAGTTAGTGGGAGGACCAATTTGATTAAAAGACCATAATCATATTTGGTTAATTACATGATACATTTACTAATTAATCTGGTTATTTCTGCAATTAATTTTCTGATAATAATGAGCACAGAACAACTACCACCATCCAATATCCTTGCAAGCATACTTGATCGCAATAGGTTGACAGGACCTAATCTGTCTGATTGGCTAAGAAATTTGAAACTTGTCTTGAACCTTGAACATAGAGGATATGTTCTAGATTCAAATGTTCCTGGTCCCTTACCTCCAGAGGCCACACAAGAGGAACATGAAACTTTGGACAAGTGGAAGGAGCATGTTATGAGAGCTAAGTGTTACATGCTTGCTTCCATGAGTAATGAGTTACAGAAGCAACATGAGAACATGCAGAGTGCGAGTGAGATCCTCCTCCACCTACAAGAGTTGTATGGTGAGCATAGCAGGAATGCTAGGTCTGAGATATCTAGACAGCTATTCCATATGAGGATGTCTGAGGGACAGAATGTTGGGGATCATATCCACAAGATGATTCGGCTAATTGAGCAGTTGGAACATCTTGACTTCAACATGGATTTCCAACTACAGACGAATTTGATCCTTCAGTCCCTTCCTGAGTCTTTTGGGAATTTTGTGATAAATTTCCATATGACTAAACAGGAATGCACCTTAGCTGGTTTACTCAACATGCTGGTTATTGCCCAAAAGAATATGCCAGGCAATAAAGGAAAAGAGGTAGCTTTGGTTGCATCTTCTTCTGCTGGAAAGTCCAACAAGAAGAAGGGCAATAAGAAAAAGAAACCTCAGATTCCTGGTCCTTCCAAGAAAATAGCTAAACAGAAAAGGAAGACTAAAGCTGATAAAGGCAAAGGAAAGTGTCTCCACCGCCAACAGAAAGTGTTTCCATTACCAACAGAAAGTGTTTCCATTGCCGAAGAAAGTGTTTCCAGCGGCGAGTATAGCAATCTAAATGAATGCAATGCCATGGTGAAAACCAACTCAAGTTCAAAATATATTTGGCACTTAAGGTTATGTCATGTTGCAGAAGATAGGATTGCAAAACTGGAGAAAATGGGGATTTTATCCTCATTGGGCTCTGAGCCTACTCCAACTTGTGAATCTTGCCTTCAGGGCAAAATGACTAGATCACCCTTTGTTGGACAAGGGCTAAGAGCTGAAAATATTTTGGAGCTAATACATAGTGATGTATGTGGTCCATTTAAAGAAATGGCTAGAGGGGGCTTTCATTATTTTATTACCTTTACTGATGATAAATCAAGATTTGGGTATTTGTATTTGATGAAATACAAACATGAATCTTTTGAAAAGTTCAAAGAATTTAAATCTGAAGTAGAAAATCAAACAGGAAAGAGTATTAAAGCTCTTCGATCAGATCGTGGAGGTGAATATTTGAGTACTGAATTTGATGAATACTTGAGAGAGCATGGCATTGTTTCTTAGCTGACTCCTCCAGGAACGCCACAGCTAAATGGTGTATCTGAAAGGAGAAATCGTACCCTATTGGATATGCTACGTAGTATGATGAGCTATACTGATATGCCAATCTCCTTTTGGGGATTTGCATTAGAAGCAGCTTTGTATATTCTGAATAGGATTCCATCAAAATCAGTTTCTTCCACACCTTATGAGATATGGCATGGAAGAAAACCAAGTCTTAAGCATGTTAAGATTTGGGGTTGTCCAGCTTATATCAAAAAGCTGAACACTGATAAATTGGAGACCAGATCAGAAAAAGGTCAATTTGTTGGATATCCAAAAGATAGTTTTGGATATTATTTTTATTTGCCTACTTCACAAAAGGTTGTTATAAGTAGAGATGCCACATTTCTTGAACAACGGTCTGTTCAAGAAGGAGGCAAAGGAAGGCAAATAGAGTTAGAATTGGAGAATTCTGACCAACCAACAGACCAGATGGATATAGATCCATCTAGTCAACCAATACCCGTTGATGAAACATCTACAGCTGTTCCTCGTAGAACAACCAGGGTATCTCACCCACCAGTGAGATATGGTTTTCTTCATGAAGAAGAACAAGAGTTGTCTACTCATGAAGAAGTAGATCATGGAGATGATCCACTTACCTATGAAAAAGCTATATCAGATATAGACTCTTCAAAATGGATTGAAGCTATGAAATCCGAGATTGATTCCATGTATAAGAATCAAGTTTGGAATCTTGTTGACCCACCTGAAGGTATTGTACCTATAGGGAACAAATGGGTTTTCAAGAAGAAAATTGGTTCTGATGGAAAGGTAGAGACCTATAAGGCAAGGCTAGTAGCGAAAGGGTTTCGCCAAAGGCAAGGAATCGACTATGTGGAGACTTTCTCGCCTGTTGCCATGCTTAAATCAATTAGGATTTTATTAGCAATAGCTGCGTACTATGATTATGAGATTTGGCAGATGGATGTCAAAACAGCTTTTCTCAATGGATACATTGAAGAAAACATTTTCATGGAACAACCTAAGGGATTTGAATCCCAAGATGGTTCCAAGGTATGCAAGCTAAAGCGATCCATTTATGGGTTGAAACAAGCTTCGAGGAGTTGGAACATCCGTTTTGATGAAGCCATTAAATCCTTTGGTTTTATCAAAAATGAGGATGAGCCATGTACATATAAGAGGGTTAGTGACAGTGCTATCACTTTCCTTGTCTTATATGTGGATGACATACTGTTGATGGGTAATGACACAGGTATGTTGACAACTATAAAGGTATGGTTGTCAAATACATTCTCTATGAAGGACTTAGGGAAGGCAACCTATATTCTTAGGATTCGCATCTATAGAGATAGAGTGAAAAGAATAATTGATTTATCCCAAAGTCTATACTTGGAAAAGGTGTTAAAGAGGTTTAACATGCTTGATTCCAAGAGAGGATTGTTACCAGTGAGACATGGTATCCATCTTTCTAAAGAGATGTCTCCAAAGACACCTGAAGAAAGAGATAAGATGGCCAGTATTCCATATGCTTCGGCTATTGGAAGTTTAATGTATGCAATGTTGTGTACTAGGCCGGATATCGCATATGCTGTTAGTTTGACTAGCAGGTATCAATCCAATCCAGGTTTGGAACACTGGATAGCTGTCAAGAATATTCTTAAGTACTTGAGAAGAACTAAGGATTTATTCTTGATTTATGGAGGTGGAAGACTTGCAATTGGATGGTTATACTGATTCTGATTTCCAATCAGATATCGATGATAGAAAGTCTACCTCTGGATATGTGTTCATTTGTAATGGAGGTGCAGTCAGTTGGAAGAGTTCCAAACAGAGCACAACTGCAGATTCCACTACAGAGACTGAGTATATTGCTGCATCAGATGCTGCAAAGGAAGATGTTTGGATAAAAAAAGGTTCGTGACAGAACTTACAGTAGTTCCTTCCATTGAGTCAACAGTTCCATTACACTGTGACAACAATGGAGCAGTCATGCAGGCTAAGGAACTAAGGTCTCACCCAAAATCCAAACACATAGAAAGGCACTATCACATTATCAGAGATATAGTTGGGCAAGGCGATATAGTCATGCAGAAAAATAACATCAGCTGAAAAATTCAGCTGATCCATTCACTAAGCCTTTGTCACAAGCTCAGTTAGACTAACATCTTGAGAAGATGGGTCTAAGATATTGTAATGAATGGCTCTAGTGCTAGTGGGAGATTGTTAGTAGTATGCCCTAGAGCATATCATTTAGTATGTATCTTGTACATATTTTTATTAATAAAAGGCATTTCCACTTTTCCGTTTACATAATATATTTATGTGTAATAGAAAAGGTCCATTGATATTTTGTTAGAAATATTATTCTTAAGTTGTTAAGAATATGAGTGACAATATTTCTAGCACGAAGTATCATAAATAGGTTCACAATCGAGGATACTTCATAATAAGGACATGACTTATCCAGAAAGATTGTATTCACGTTTGTTACCGAGTTATTTATATGAGATATAAATAAGATGGAATGGTGAGTCTCATGCCATATGACAAACATGATAGGCACTTATAAATGATAAGTAGGCCGACCCAGTGACACTTATGACAAGCACATGGAGTTTACTCTTGTCAATGTTTTGTCATAAATCATATCAATGCATATAATCTTTAGACCTGAGATAGCACAGTTATCTTGTATATAGGTAGTTTGAGTTTGATACTGCTTTCATACTTGTACTGTGTATGGGTATATGGGCATGTGTTGGCTCCTACTAGTTATATATGGAGGTAGGTGTTGATCAAGATGGAATCTGTTCCTCTAAGTAAATAGAGATAAAATCCTATGTTCATTTAATTGTTCTTGATGTTTCAAGTTCCTGGCCAGGACAGATAGATTTATTCAGAAAAGAGTTTCTGATGAGAAAATCTTTTAATCAAGAACTGGACTTAAAAGAGAACATAATATTCATAGCAAATGGAGTTTGACATAAACCATGACTCCAGCTTGAGTTGGGATTTTGTAACAGAGAGATTCTAGTGCATGGTAACATATGATTATAGGTTCATTTAAGGTAAACCTTATTACTAATTGGGTAGCCATGGCATGCTATGCTAGGTGTTAACCATGGTCTATGAGGTGCATAAAATGATTTAGAGAAATCATTTATGGAAAGAAAGAGTTCTAATGATATTAAGAGTTGATATCATGTCTCATTGCCAATTAGTTATGAGCCTAGTAAGTCACACACATACACAAGTTATCACCTAATTAAATATGATTTAATTAATTAATTAAAGAGTTTAATTGATTAATTAAATAGGTTTGGTTTGCAATTAGATTGCAAAGTCCCTAGCATGACTTGAAACCAAATCTAGATTATTGGATGTATAATACAAGTTAAATTTATATTTAAAGTGTTTAAATATGAATTTAATTAATGAGAAATTAATTAATAGAGATTAATTAATTAATTTATATTTGATATAAATTAATTAGAAGAAGAAAATAATTATTTTGGGTTAAGAACTCAAAATTAAGACACAGGAGCATTTTGGTCATTTCACAGTGTGACACGTGGCACCATGAGATGGTGACACATGGGATTACACATAAGCTTGCCAAATATTTTTTAATCATGTAAGATGATTAAAATTAAGATTAAATATAGATTTGACACTTGGCACAATGTGATTGGGTCACTTAAACCTAGAGCTAATCAAAGGGTGACATGTGGCAAGGGTTTAATGTGTTAACCTAGCTATATAAGTGTTGTTATGAGAAAAATAAAACACAACCAGCAGCCACACTCCTTTGTCACGCCACTTTGAGGGTTTTCATCTCTTCTTCTTCATCTCTTATCAATTCAAAGAGATTAGCCATCAATCTCTTGAATTAAGAACACTAGAAATTGTTTCTAGTGTCCTGTTTACATCTTTAATCTCTTAAAAGGTAGAACTTGATTTTCTAATTAATAGAAAAAGCTTTAGAAGCTATTCAAGGGCTGCCATAGGTGTTCTTGGTGTGGACAAGCTAGAGGGCCAACATCTGGTGTCCTGAAGACGAATCTCAAAGGCGTAGACATTGCGATTGCATCAAGAGGTTAGTGTAATCGTTCTTGATTTAATCTAGGGTTCTAAAATTAATCTGATTAATTTTAAAATCTTAAATGGCAAATATAGATCCAAAAACATATTAAAAGAGTTTTAATATGTTATTTATCATTGAAATCAAATAGATAAAAATAAATCTTGCATGATGCATGTGACCCTAGGTGAAAATTTTTGAATTCAATGGTATAAACTTGTGTTTTTCACGCTTCCGTTCCTTCAGACCGAGACCCAAGGTTTACATCGAGATTTTGGAAAAAGTTGCAAGAAGCCTTGGGCACACAACTCCGTTTTAGCATGGCTTTTCATCCTCAGGCGGATGGACAGTCAGAACGAGTAATCCAGGTAAACCTAGAACCTAATTGAATTTTCACAATTTACAAATTGAAATGATAGTAACAATGTGAATTATGTAATAGATCCTGAAGGATATGCTGAGGAGTTATGTTATTGAGTTTGAGGGGAGTTGGGATAGATATCTCTCACTGGCAGAATTTGCATATAATAATAGCTACCAAGCTAGCATTCAAATGGCCCTGTATGAAGCACTATATGGGAGGAAGTACAGAACCCCCATGTGTTGGACTGAATTGGGCGAAGATAAGCTAGTAGGATCAGACCTGGTGAAACAGACTGAGGAGAAAGTGAAAATAATCAAAGCAAATTTGAAGATTGCCTCAGATAGACAGAAATCTTATGCCAACTTGAAGAGGAAAGAGATAGAGTATGCAGTTGGCGATAAAGTGTTTCTCAAAGTCTCACCGTGGAAGAAAGTACTGAGGTTTGGAAGAAAGGGTAAGTTAAGCCCTAGGTTTATTGGCCCATTTGAAATCATTGAACGTGTGGGTCCAGTAGCCTACAGTCTAGCTTTACCACCAGAACTGGATAAAATCCATAATGTATTCCATGTTTCTATGCTAAGAAGATATCGCTCAGACCCGTCACATGTCATCTCCATGGAAGAGATTGAAATCCAACCGGACTTGACATATACAGAAGAGCCTATACGGATCCTAGCTCGGGAAGTGAAGGAACTAAGAAATAAACAAATTCCACTGGTGAAAGTGCTTTGGAGGCACTACAACACTAAAGAGGCAACTTGGGAAAGTGAAGAGACGATGAGGCAACAGTTTCCTCAACTGTTTGCATCAGGTAAATTTAGAGGACGAAATTTTTTATTAGAGGGGGAGAGTTGTAACATCCTCACTTTAGCTAGTCCGTACAGTCTACTGTTCCGGTGACCAATGTCGGTCCGGGCAGCTAGAATGTTTGAAATTATAAATAGACTAGAGTGAGGAGTTATAAATAAACCAAATAATGCTCATAAAAATCAAGGAAATTTTATAGGAATGAAATACACTAAGGTTAAACGAGCCAAAACCCCAAGGATGAGTAACATGAAAGGGAAGTGACAGTGAAGGCCGTTAGCAACCCTAGACCCAGGGAAAACTTCATGAAATAATTTTTGGGACCTCAGGGATGGATTATTGGGGTTCCAATGACAATAAAATGCTAAGAAAACACAAGAAAAATTTAATCAATCGGTACACACAATTTTAGTTCGTTAAGCCAAAAGGAGGGCATTTTGGTCATTTCGTCTTTAGAGATGCTTTTTGGCCAACTTGTCCCATTAACTAAATAATTTATATGACATAAAATATGAACAAATATTGATGAAAAATTATTTAAAAAAGAATAGGAAAAGAAAGAAAAGAAAATGAAAGTAAATTAGCTTTATTACATAAGCATTATGTAAGCATGAGATAATAAATATGCTTTGGCCAATCAAAAATCACTAAATACATTAAAAATACATTAAAAAGAGAAAGAAGAAGTCAAAATTTCAAAAAGCTATCTGCCCTTATCTCCTTCTCCAAGCCGAACCACTCCTCTCCCATTGTCCACCATAGCCAAGCTTTACTAAGCTTGATTTTCTTGGTTTTTACCCAGCTAAAGCCTAAGTTCCCAACACAAATTCTTGTTCTTTCATCTTAGTAAAGCTTTTGGGAGCAAAAAGAAATGAAAAGGAAGAGTTCTTGCAAGCTTTGGATTAGCTCCATTAGAGGTTAGTGATTAAACTTGATTTTTATCTTTTAATTCTTGTTGAAGGAGTGGTAATTGATGCAAATTTACAAAAAAATTTAGTAAACATCATGTGTATGTCTTGCTTAAAATTCCAGCAGCCTTGAACTTGGTTGAGTTTTGAAGATTTCTTAGAATTAAAATGATATTGTGGCTGCCCTTAACACTAAAATATTGATTAGGAAGATGAAGTGCAAGTAATGCAACAATCTAGAATGGTGGAGCTAGGGTTTGGACCCAAATTGAGACTTTGTTCATGTATTTGGTGAAAGAGAGTTTTAATGTTCAATTATTGACCATTTGGCTATTTGTGAATCAGAAATGAAGTGGTTTGTGTAGTGGGAATTGAAGTTAGTGTGGCTGGACTTGGTGACCTGCAGGACTGGGCATGAGTCCAGCAGGTTTAGGCAGCAATAACTGGAGTTGTAGAGGTTCAATTGGTGGAAGGCCAATTGTACATGAAACTAGACACATAATGACAACTTTGGTGAAGAAACCATGCCTAGAAAACCAAACCAAGTTGACCTAAAGATTGCCCTAATCCGGGTGACCTGCAATCTGCCTGGGTAAAATGACTAAATGAATAGTGTTTAGTTATTTGGCCATAACTCAGTGTAGAAAGGTCCAATTGACCTGAAACTTTACCAGTAACAAGCTAAGATATAGACCTACAACTTTCATGAAGAAACCTAACCAAAATTATGACCATAACATATTCAAAAAGTGACCTGCAATCACTGCTCAAAATACTGTAGATTTGGTCAGTCCAGAAAATCTGGAAAATTTGTAATCCGACCAGTTGTGGTTTTTGGGCCATAACTTGAGCTAAAAAACTCCAAATGGAGTGATTCAAAAAACGAAATGTAACTAGACAAAATAAGGAACAACTTTCATGTTGATCACTTTGCCAAATTCCCACTGTAAAAAAGACTAATGGAACAGTAAACACAAAGCTTGAAATCTGAAAATTTTGAACAATTAACATTAAGCTTAGAAATGGTATTAGCAACCAATACCAACAAATTTAGAATGCAAAATGTGGTATGTTGGGAATGTTAAAACCAATGCACCTATTGTTCATGTAAAAGTCAACATTTTTTTTTACTAATGAATTAAATAGTAACACCTAAACTTGAATTTCAAGAATTGTATAATTTAAGAGTGTAACATGCCCTAGTATACCTAGCAAGATTGGTTTGGATAGGTTGGCATGCCAATAAGGTTCTATTAGCAGTACTGCATATGGCTTCATGCCATTCTATGTTTTATGGCCTCACGTGCCATTCTGTGACATAATAGCCTTTGGCTATGTTGATTGAGTTGTTATACTCAGGTTTTATCCTTGATAATTATTACAGCTTATTAGCTGTTCTGTTGCACACCGGGAGACACAATGTGACCGATGGTGTGATGGTCTGAGGTACTTAGTACCCAGTGTTAGTTTACCTGTTTATCCAGTCTAGTCAACTAGTAGGGATTACTCGGGCAATGATAATAAATATTATCAAATTTTAATCAATAATACTGCAATAAATATCAGAAATTAAGTCTACCAAAGATGTAAAAATACATTCTGCATATTTACTTTATTTTAGTTATTTTATTTTATATTGTCACTACTAAGCAGAATTGTTTTGCGCGTCGCTTTTGCCACGCGCAGGTACTAGAGACATAGCTGGGGAGCCCAGCAGACATCAGACCGGGTGAACTTTCAGAGCTGCATACTGAGTCCAGAGTCACCTCATATCTGCAGTGCACTTGGTAGGACATTAGGACTTTGGGTGGCATTTTGTATTTTGCATTTTGTATTAGTTTTTGATTGTAACTATAAACTCTTGAGCTTATGTGATAATGTAAAGATATGAAATTTCATGTTATTGAAATTTTCTGTATATTATGTTGAAAAATGAAATGTTGAGAAATATTCATGAATGTATTTCAAGTGATGATGTGAACAAAAATTCGGAAAATAGTGTTGTGATTTTGAGATTGAGTTGAGATGTGTGTATAATGGAGTTCTGGATTTGAAAATTTTATTGGAAGTGTCTTTCAAACAGGTTAAGAAGAACTGTTTTTCCAATTTATAGTCGGCACTCTGCCGGATTTTCTATAAAATTTGCTGAAAATTCTGATTAATCAAAAATTTTAAATAAATGAGTAAAAAAAAAGGGTAAATTGAATTGAAATATGATTTGGTGCTCCGGCACACTGTGTGGCATATCTTACTCGGCTACACTGTAGACGGGTAAGGGGTGTCACATGTGGCCAAATAGTGGCTACAAACTTATTATATGGATAGGCAAAAGTATGACACAAAGACTGAAGCCAAAGAAGGGTCCATGAGATAAATTATCTTATGGTAGGGAATTTAACCCTAACAAGCTATTAAATACTAAACTACATGAAAGAGGTATGTGGGACCTATTTTCCTACTATAAAGTGATATAAACATTCAAATAAATATGTAATAATGTGTAATTGCCCATAGTATACCTAGACTTATTTATTTAGTTTGGATCGATTGGTATACCAATTAGGGACTACAGATAGCAGTACTGCCTACAGAGAAAATCATGAACTAACAATATATTTCTGGTATGATTGTTCTACAGGCTATATGCCTACTTACTGGCCATTGTGCCTACTTTATTTCTGGCTTTACAAGCCTGACAACTGGCCTCGTGCCTGACAGATGTATACAGGGTAGACATATTGTTGTTTAACCCGTATACTCCTGTGTATCTAGCTTTTATAGTATGTTATAGGTTTCTTGGGTGCTGATAATAATTAATTAAGACTGAATATAATAAGTAAATAGAAAAGATATCGATACTTTAAGTTGTTTCCAAAGTGAAATGAAAATGTAAAATATCTAGAAATTATGAAATTTGCTATATATAGAATTATTATTTAAATTGTTTAGTTATTGTTATTATAAATTATGCACCACTAAGCGTTATACTTAGAGTGTTGGTTTTTCATCGCATAGGTACTGGAGATCAGCAGCCGCCACAGTAGTGTTTGGATAGAGCTCCGACTAGATCTGCCACTGTCCAGAGTCACCTCAGTCTTTTATATTTTGTTGGTAGGGCCCATGTATGTCTAGATTTTGTTCTTTTGTTCATTGTACATAAAAACATGAAGTATTTCATTTTGGATTGTAATTAAACATTGAGATTGTAATGGAAACTTGTAATTTTTTATCTATGAATTTCTATATGAATGCAATTGATGATACTTTTTGAGATCTCATAATTAATTGTAAATGATATGATAAAGGAGAATATGATATGAAAATGTGTGAAATGAATATGAACATGTTAACAGGTGACTAGTGGAACCCGCCAGATGCTAATAAAATAGAGGAGGCTATGTCCGGTCTCCACATAAATAAATTATATATATAAAAAAAAAATTCTACACATGGTTTACATGCTTTTAAATTATATTAAAAGTTTACAATGGACATGATAAGACTTGATAGGGTGCTCCGGCACTGAATGTGGCATTTCTTGCTTGGCTATACAGTAGATGGGTAAGGGGCTTTACACATATATTTGAAAATATTCAAAATAATCAAAGTAAAATTAAGTCCTAAACTGAAGAAGGAGGGAGGAGAATAGAGATTAAAACCTTAAAATGGCCTTTACAACCCATAATCAAAAATAAAATTAATCCTAAGTTATTATAATGGCTTAGGCCCATTAACCTCATGCAAGAGACCTTGGATTTCTATCTTGAATTAGGTTAAATCCCCTGAAGGGTCCAATTTGTTCTTCTTCCATGTCCATTCAGCTTTGAGCTTCTCAATTTGGGCTTGGACTTATTTACATTCATTAATTATTTTAAAAAATGAAATAATAATTAAAAGCCTAAATAATTAAAAATTACAAAAAAAAAAATAAATAAAACACAACAAAAAAAGAAGATAATTATCAAAATAAATTAGAATTAAAATACAACTCTTAAAAGAATAGAATTGGTACTCTTCCACAATTTGAGTTTAGTTTGGAAATTATTTCTAAGCCAAACTCTTAATTTTTTGTCCTCATCTCTAACTCTTTTAGGTCTCCCAACTCATACAAAACACACACAAAAAAAAAGTTAGAATCAATTAGGAAAATAAAAGAAACCTATTTATACCAAAATTCTAATTCTGCCAAAAATAGCAGAATTGAGTACTTAATAAAATAAATTTAGTTCACATAATAAAATAAAATAAAAGTCACATAAAAAATACTGATGATTCCTAAGAAAATAAACAAAAATAAGGAAATAATGAAACACAAATTCGTGCATTAAAATAGCTTAGAAAAAATGTCAAATTTAGATCTGATGCAAAGAGCATAAAATTGGACAGCAAAATCATAAATTTCATTAAACATAGCAAACGTGCCTAGAAAATTCTAACAATTTACCACAAGATAGCTAACACATCAAATAAAACATAGTAAAAAGAAACACATTTATTCATGCAAAATTTAATTTAGAAAAATAAAATAAATAGTTACTATTGAAAGCTATATAGATCTAAGCAATAATTTTTCAAGAATTATTCCTATTACTCTATAAATAATATAACAGATATAAAAATATAGGCCTAATATAGACATCTTAGAGGCATGCAAAAAAAATAACAACTAAAAATAAGTAATCTAAGACCTGAAAATTAATTTTGCAAAATCAAATTACACAGAAACACAACCAGATATGAACTGAAACTTTAAAAATTCATAAAAAAACATAAAGAAAAATGCTTTTAAGGTGATTCAAAAAGCTATTCCATAATCTATTGAAAATGTTAAATCATGCAAATAATGCCATTTACATGTTGAAAACCACTAAAAATAGAAACATGCAATAATACATTATTTTGAAACTAAAAGTGCCTAATCAGAAACATACCTCTTTGCAATTATTTTCCTTGGAATAATAAAGTCTCCTGGGCATCTTGGATGGCTTAGAATGGTAGGAACACGATAAATGAAAATAACTTTGGTGATTATTCAATTATTTAACCAAGAACTATGTGAATCTATAGTGATTAGTGTGCAATTTTAGGGAGATAGAGCACATTTCTTTGGAATGGAGAGAAAACCACTGTAAAGTAGATTCTCCACACCAAAATACACAAAAAAAAAAAAAACCCTTAATTTGTTAATTTTAACCACCTTAATTCCTTTCCAAATCCTAGGTTTAATGGTATATTTATACTAGTTTAGAGATAAAGCTAAACCTAATCCTATCTAACTAAATATATTTAAACAAAATAAAATAAAAAGGTGATAAATTAAAAAAAATGGATAATATCCCTTGTTTAGTTTTGGCTAACAAGGGATTATTATCCCTTTATTTTTTCTATTATATATTTTTTCTTCTTTTTTTCTTTTTTATTTTAAAAAGCCTTTTATTAAAATCCATAATTGAAAGCTCACATCCATTTATAAATGAATCTAAAAATTTTAATGGGTTTTATTATTTAATTTAACTAATTTAATTATTTTATCGACCCATTTAAGGCCTTAAAAAATATTAAATTAAATCCAATTAAATAATATAGACTTACAACCCTTTAAAAACCTTAAACAATGCAATTAATTTTATAAAATGGAATTTTCCTAAAGAGAAATTATTTTATTCTATTAATATTCTCGTCATTCCATAGCTTTCTTAGTGCTTTAGGATTCTTCACTATCTAATGTTGTTTTAATCATAGGGCTCATTACTATCTTTACAAAGCATGCATTCAAGGGGTCAAAAAATAGGTGTATAGTTTGCACCCCACCCCCACCCTCGCCCCACACCCCCCCTGCCCCCCACTTTGGTGGAGTTTGGAAACAGTGCCAAAAGTAATATAAAAGTCTGTCAAAGTATATTGACTCATATGATGTAAAGAAGTAAGGTATAAGTATATCGTCTTTGGTGATATACTTATTGTTTGAGTTAGGTTAGGCTTTAATTATCCTTCCTGCTCCTTCTAAGACTAACTATTACATAGGTTGTAGCCAAAAGTGTGTGATTTTGAAAATTTTTAAGGCTTCGAACCTAGAAGCTCTAGGCTTCTTACATATCTTTTTTGAGGGAGAATTAAATCCTCTCATAGTTTTTTAAAAAAAGTGCAACTTGATTTGAGATTTTCGAGATTCACATCTAAGTAACACTTAGATTACCTACGTATCTCCTTTTGAGGGGAATTAGACTTGATGTAGTTTGATAGGTGCGATTTTGAAAATTGATTTGAAAAAGACTTTGTAAGATTACTTGAAATTTCACAATTTAGGTGATACTCGAGTCCACAGACACCAACATTGTTGTGCTTATGCTTTTGAAAATCTTTGCTAGGGAGGTGATTCTTTTAAAAAAATAAAATTTACTCCATTCAAGGACTATTTTGCAATTTTACAACTTCATTGGGAACTAAAATGCAATTTTTTATCATTGAAAAAAACATCATTTTAGAAGGAAAAATTTGAAATCAAATTTAGGACCTTTTATAATTTTTAATTTATCCAAGGATCATTTTTGTAATTTAGCACTCCCTTGGTGATGAAAATGTAATTTTACATATCTTTGGGAATGAAGTGCATTTTTTATGACTAATATGCAAAAAATGCATACCATGCAAATCCTAGTATTTTTCCCTCATTTTTATGTCACCCTTAAGAGCCTCTCCCTATCTAGCTTCTTCTATCCTAATTTTATCCCAATCCTAATCCTTATATTTGTTCAAACATGTTGCTTCTAATTATCATGCCAATTCAAGCATGTTGCTCCTAATTCTCATGCACATTCAAGCATGTTGCTCCTAATTCTCATGCCTATTTAAGCATATTCTTCTAATCCTCAAGCCTGTTCAAGCATATTATTCCTATTCCTCATGCCCATTCAAGCATGTTGCTCCTAATCTTCATGCCTATTCAAGCATGATATTTCTAATTCTCATGCCTTTTTAAGTATGTTACTTTTAATCCTCATGCTTGTTTGAGCATTTTGTTTCTAATCTTCGTGCCTATTGAAGCATGTTGTTTCTAATTCTCATGCATATTCAAGCATGTTGTTTTGCTAATTTTCATGCCCATTCAGACATGTTGCTCTTAATTCTCATGCTTGTTTAAAAATGTTACTTCTAATCCTCATGCTTGTTCAAGCATGTTATTCCTAATCCACATGCCCACTTAAGCATGTTCTTTTTAATCCTCATGCTCGTTTGGGCATCTTATTCCTAACTCTCATGTCCATTCAAGCATGTTGCTTTTAATCTTCATGCCTGTTCAAGCATGTTACTTCTAATCTTTATGCTAATTCAAGCATGTGGCTCTATCTTTTAGCTTAATACCTATTCAGGTAATTTCTCATCTCTTTTTTATTTCTTTCTTCTTTTCTCTCTTTTCCTTCTTATTTTCTTCTCTTTTTCTTTCTTTTTCTTATTCTCTTTTATATATATATATAATGCAATTTTATATGATCTTTAGGTTGGTTTCTACATGTAATGCAGACAAGGCCAATATAATATAGATGCATCTTTCTATAATAATGCTTGATGTGTTCAATGATGTGCATGCTCAAATATTTATGCTCATGCTCATGTTCTCTAACTTTTATTTGCCTAATGATTTCTATTTCTTAGCTATGAATGATGCAAGATGTGTCATGATTTACACAATACATGTAGCTTATACTTTTTTCTTATTCTTTTGAATATTCCTTATCCTTATGCTAATAACTCGACCTTTCAAATGGACCACCTTTCCAGTGTTGGTAAATGATCTATTTTTTGATGCTTCCTATGACTTCTCTTTTCATGCAACAGCCTTTGATCTTTTTTTTGTCAATTTTTATGTTGCCCCCCAATTTGCGGTCTCATTGAAACACTTGCTGTCAATGCCCTTCATGATTCTGAAGTACCATAATCTTTATTGCCTCCCAATTAGATATCCTGACCTAATGCCATTCTTTCCAATTTACCCCAACTTTTGGCTAAGCTACCCTTTTAGGTTTTCAACTTAGCGAGCTGCTTATATTTTTGCCAAAGTCACTATTTCTGTTTTTTACTTAATGATTCCTTTTTTCCTTTTTCTTTTTTTTTTTCTTTCATCCATTTTGTCTTATTCACTTTCATTTTTCTTTCAAATCATATGCAAAGCATTTAATAGTTCATCTTACATTAACATGCCTTCACCTATTCATAATTCATTTGGGCACAACTTTTATTCTTTTTCAATACAGTATTAGACCATTGATCTAATTTCTAAAAGGAAATGAAGCATCATAACTCGTTGGCTAGCCCTTGCAGGTTTTTTAACCAATTCTCTCCTTTCCTTTTTTATTATTTATTTATTTATTTATTTCCTTTTTTTCTTTTCTTTTCTTTTTCTTTCTTTTTTCTTTTATTTCTTTTTTTTTTCCTTTTCTTTTTGTTTTTTTTTCTCTTTTTTTTTTTTTTTTGTTTTTGGCTCTAATTTTTGCCTAAGTTGCCCTTTATGGATTTTTGCCTAGCAAGCACCTCTCTAGCAAAGTACTCCATACATGTCAATGGGATCCTTGGATTTGTTGTCTCCCTTCACCAAAATTTTGAATGGCCACCCCTCTTAGGCCTTAGTGTCTATCTCTTTGATAGTTTGAATTGAAATTTCCATTTTCCATATCGAAGTACTTTGTCGTAACAAATTATGATTGCTTAATTTTCTTTCTGATTTAGATCAATAACTAACTTTATTTCTTTAGGATTTTCAAGTGTGCCTCAATTAAATATTATAGATTCATTCATGTTAATGCGTAATAAAATCTTAAATGCAAAGCATATTACATCAAAATTAAAATAAACTTAGAAAACAAGCTAAAATAATGTTTTTTATTCATATAATTATTTTATTCAAATGTTAAACAGAAATGGCATGGTATTTTAGAATATTCTAGATTCTGGGTCAAGTATCTTCCCATCATCAATAAGATCCTGTATCTCATAGTGAAGATGGCTGCAATTATTTGTGCCATGACCTGGAATTTGATGGAATTCACAATACAAGTCCTTTCTGAATTTCTTTGATAATGGGTCGAGTATCTGAATATCGGTCAATGGCTGGAGTAATCCCTCATCCTTTAGTATTGCAAAAACTGATGTCTTAGGTTCACCTAATTCAGAAAAACTCCTTGCAACCTAAACATCGGGTCTTTTATTTCGAGGAATTTGATTGAAGTAGGCATTTTCCTCATGATTCATGTACCCATTTGAGAAGCTATGCTTACCAACCATCTTATTCATTTTTTTCTTCTAATTCGACCTCAATATGAAACAGATCTTCAAAATTGAAAATTAGAAGATAATACATCTTCTCACGATAAACAAGTAACAAATTTACTATGGTCATCATAATTTGCTCCTTTTCTAATGCTCGTTGCACCATTAGGGTAACTTTCTTTCTCCATCTCACCACAAACTCGACGAATGACCCATTGGGCCTCTTCTTTGTAGTTTTAATTAGGGGTGTGCGGTTCTAGTTTGATTCGGGATCTAATTAGGAATTAGAACTAAACCAAAATTTCATTATGGATCCAGTTCGATTCTTCATTGTTTCGATTATGGTTTCAGTACGGTATGGTTGGTTCTTCAATTCTGGCTCGATTCGGTATAGTTTCGGTTTGGTTCTTAGTTCTTGCAATAATTTTATGTAATTATTTCCTTAAAAAAGTCATATTTGAATTAGCATTTAAGTTTTGAATTAAGTTATTAATACATAATATATCATATAATATATATATATATATATATATATATTTATATATATAATCCTTAAACTATAAAGTGTATATATAATTTAGGATTAAGTATATTATGTAATATAATTGTATAAGTATATCATATAATATATATTTTGACTATTTATTACTTATGTAATATTTAACTATAAGATACCAATATAATTATAAATTAACATATGTATAGTATAATAGTACATTTATAATTAACAATTATAAGGTAATTTAATGTATTTATAACTAAAATTATTAGAAAAATATAAAGAAATGAAATATAATATTAGGTTGTATTTAGATATATATATATACATATATATATATATATATATATATATATATATATATATATATATATTAAAAGTATATAATAGATCTAAAAAATATAGAAAAAACACATGTATAAATTTGATTCTTGTTTTTGTTCCAGTACGATTCCGATTTGGTTCGTAGTGAAGAACTAGAACCGAACTAAAGTATCAAATTAACTTCGATTTCGTACGGTTCTTGTCGGTTTGGTATAGTTCTTTAGTTCAGTTCGGGATCTCGAGAACGTGCACAGCCTTAGTTTCTAG